>NW_021703774.1:97769063-97986563 GCF_005190385.1 Monodon monoceros
CTACTTTTATTGTGTTTGTCATTAGTAAATGGTACAAGTTGGTATGATACTTACTGTGATAGTTTGGGAATGTAGATTTAAATAAGATTTTAATGTCTTGTTAAATTTGGAACGGATGAGGCATTTTGGGTGCACAAGGCTAGGTCAAGGGATTTATAAACATATCTGGAAAGGTTTATCTGAGATAAATGGACATAAAGTGAAAGAACAAAATTAGCATGTCTAGTAATTTCACTGTAAATTCATCTTAAACAAGGCTTGAATCAAGATATATATATATATATTTATATGTATATATTTATATAAACTATATGGAGGGAGAGAGAGAGAGGCATACATATGTCTATCTATCTATCTATCTGTCTAATCTAGTATCCTTTTTTAATGTACTTGGAGAAAAAGCTAGAAAACAGAAGAGCAATTCTTGACTGGCTTGTGAAAAAGCCACTTTTCAAAATCCTCTCCCTCCTATTTAGTTCTAATTTTATAAATGAAAAGTTGGGCATAGTAAATGATACTATATTTCTATCTTTCTTTCTTTAATATATAGCACAAAAGCTGGTGTAAATATACAATAAATACATTTAATGATACTGTAGCGAGCTTTTCTGAATCCTGACTACCGAGTCCTAGCTTTGTGACTCAGAGCAAATGATGGGATCTCTCTGTTATTGGCAAAATGGGGATCATCATAATGCCTACCACACGGGGGTGTTGTGAGCATGAGATAAGTTAAATCGTGTTCTCAGTGCTTAGCATATAGTAAGCACACAGTAAAATGCCAGTTAAGGATTATATAATGGCCTTCAAGGGTTAGTATTCAAGGAGTCCTAGGAAGTGGCTTCATCCAGGAAAAGGTCTTGACTTAAATATATATAAAGTATACTTGACAAGGAAAAAAAAGTCTTGGCTATAATTCAGATATTTGGGTTCTACTGGCACAATTTCTGTCACCCATCCTACCCAACCTTCCAGAAGATCTTTAATGTTAAAGCATACAACCATCAGTCCTGGTGGCCACAGCTCTGTCTCTGGCCCAGACTAAGAACTCCCTTCCAACTTTATCCTACCTTATCATGGGCAAACGTGATGCCTGGGTCTCCCTGGCTCTTGCAGAAAAGCTTCATTTTTCTTTACCACGCTCATTAGGACTGAAGATTGTTGAACTCTGGTGGGAACAGCCTAGCTGCCAGGCTTCCTAGCAGCCCACCCTCCCAGGCCAGCCCATGAGAGCGTGAGAAGGTGACTTTTCTTTAGGAGGCTCTGGTAAGAGGTACGCAGTTCATATAGCCAGGATCACTGTTAAATCACTGCTTGGGTGTTAACTGTCAACTGTCTTACCACTGTCCCTGCCCCGACCCCGGGTGCAGCACATAACAGGTACTAGTAGAACTGAACTGAGAGCCTGCCCTCACCCCTGTTTACTTCAATCCCCAGAAGGCTCCCAGACGAGCCAGTATCATCCTGATTCTTTTCTCTGTAGTTACTTGTAAATGCCCAAATCTGCCCCAACTCGCATTCCTCACCACCTTTCAAACACTTTCACTGCACCTCTGGACCTCCTGATCTGTATCTGCAAACTTCCTCTATATCTTCAACTTCTTTCTGAATGTCTTCTCCACTTTGCTGCATAAGCTGAACCCTTGCTCTCCCACATTTCCTCAATATGTTTCTCAAATAGTGGCCATTTGATTCTCACACCCCCACGGGAGGCGGGGAAAGTACCTCTCTTGACCCCTATTACTGCTTCCAAACCACTTGTAGCTTTCTCCTTCTTCTTTCCAAAACTCCAGCTCCTTTGAAGTTCTGGTCATGCAGTTGTACCACCCTGTATCAGCATCCCTAACGGGATACAGATGGCACACGTGCATTAGGTTAATTTGAGGATGATTTACTAAAGGGACTGCAGCTGACCCTTGAACAACTCAGGGGTTAGAGGTGCCAACCTTCTGTGCAGTGGAGAATCCTAGCATCATTTATAGTCGGCCCTCCATATCCATGGTTCCTCCATATCTGTGGTTCCATCCACGGTTCCTGCATCCACAAATTCAACCAACCACAGATCATGTAGTCCTGAAGTATTTACTATTGAAAAAACTTCATGTATAAGTGGATGCCCAGAGTTCAACCTCGTGCGATTCAAGGGTCAACTGTATTTACAAAGGTGTGAATGAGGTAGGGAAGGCACAAGGGATCATACAGTGACTCAGGGTTAGTAACAACGGAACTGTTACCACCCCTAGCCTGAGGGAACAAGGAAAGGAAGCTCTGGGACCCAGAAGGAGAGAGATGTGTAGAGAAGGCCACACTGAAGAGCAGAAATCTTCAGTTCAGGGGCACAGCCTCTCTCCATCCAATTTGCTGAGGATCCCCCTTGGCCAAACCCAACCAGAACCAGAGAGCAAGGAAACCCGTTGATTTAATCCAGGTTTGGGCTCCCATGGTACTGAGTGGGGTGGAGAAACATGGATCTGGAAGGACAAATGGAACATATCTAGCTTATAATCAATGCTCTTTTTGGTTGCTGTCATCTTTCAACCTCTCTTTGAAGACTTGAGTTCCTAGCTCATTTTCTTCCTCTCTACCCCTTAGTGACCCCTAATGATCTTTTTCATCCATTCCTATTGTCATACCCTAAATACTACCAACAGCAATAACAATATTTACTTCAAGCATCCCACTCTCTGATCACCACCTCTTATATCTATAGTTCATTGACTCTAGTTTTTCATTGCAAGTTTTCAACTTTCTTTAGGCCTCCAGTCCACTGGCCTTATACTCTTCCACGATTCATCCACTGTCCCACCTCCACTCCCCTGTCTTCACTTTCCACTATGTCAAGAGGAAATTCCATGGACCTCACTCCCTTGAAAAGAACCTTCTCTCTTATGTAGTCACCTGTCAAAAATCTAACTGTGGTTAAAGCCAACTGTCTGCCTTTTCCAGTGGGGGGAAAAGACATAAAATCACGCCGACTGGTTTCTCTCTATATTTGTTATCACAAGCTACAAATGGGCACCCCAATCTGCCCAGAAATCCTAGGCTCATCCTGGTGAGTATATGCCAGTTACTCTTCAAGGTGATTACTTCATACCTTCTTTCTTCCTGAGCTTCTCATACTCTTCTGTACCCCCAGTCTCCACACCCTTATCTATTCACCGCCAATTCTACAAACCTCCCAGGACCTGCATCCATATCCCTGCCCTCCATTCTGTTACCGTGGAATAAGGGTCCCTCCTATCAAAGCCCAACTGCTCCCCTTGTGCTCAAGATTCCAACCCTTTTCATGTTTAAGATAAATGTTTTTTTCTCACCTAAATCAATTTCCCTTTATTGGATCATTTTTAACATCAAATAAATATGTCAGTTAACTCCTATCTTAAAAAAAAAGTTTCCTTGATTACAAATTCTCCCATATTTTCCATCCAATTTTTCCATTCCCCTCCAAAGAAAAACTTGAAATGACTGTCTACAGACACTGCTTCTCTTCATCTCCCATTCTCTCCTCTGCCCATTTCTATCTGCCTTCCACAACCACCCTTCCATGGTAATGCTGCTCCTGTTTAGATCCCCAGTGACTAATTTGTTCCCAAGTCACCTAATGCCACGTATCAGCAGCATATGACATAGCTAACTGCACTCCCATTCTTGAATCATTTTCCTCCTGTGGTTTTTGTGGACACCATTATCTCCTGATTCTCTTCCTATCTTCCTGGCTTTTTCTTCTCCATCTTCTTCGCTGGCCCAGTCTTCTTGACTAGACCTCTACATATTAATGACCCCAGACTCTTCTCTATCCTAAGCTATCCAATACATTAGCCATTGGCTAATGCCAATGTATTTAAATTTAAAATAATTTAAATGAAATAAAATTAAAATTCAGTTCCTCCATAGCACTAGCCACATTTCAAGTGCTCAGCAGGCCATGTGTCTAGTGGACAACATGGACACAAAACATTTCCATCATTGCAGAAACTTCTGTTGGACAGGACTGACCTAAATTCCCTCCCCAGGTGATCTCACCCAGTCCCATGGCTTTAAATACCATCTATATGCTGAATTCTAAACTTATACCTCTAGCTCTAACCCACACTTCAGATTTATACATAAACTGCCTATTTGACACAACTACTTGGATGTTTAACAGGTTATTCAAACTAACATCCGAAACAGAACACTTCATTTTCACCATCTCCTCCCCTTTCTCTGCTCACAAAACCTTGTTTCTCTTCCTGTCTGTCTAGTCTGAGCAAATGACACCATCCAGCCAGTTTTGAAGCCAAAAATCTAAGAGCCACTTTGATTCCCAATATCTAATCCGTCAACGAGTCTTACTGACTCTATCCATAAAATATATCTCAAATCTACCCTCTTCTACCTTCCACTGTCATCTTCCTCGTCTAAGGTTTTAGTCTGGACTACTACTGTCATACAAGATCCCCTGCACCTAAATCTAGCACATAGCAGGTGCTCATTAAATATGTTGACTAAATTAACAAGTACAATTCCACTCAATAGTGCAAAATAACCTTAACTTAAAAAATATTCATGAATAATACTTGTCACAGAAACTTTATAAAATTGATTTAAGAAGATAATAAAAATCACTTCTCAGGCAGACTTTACTTATGATTGGTATGGCTCAATACTATTATTCAGTTTATCCATTATTAATACATTTTCATGCTTTTCACACAGTATCATTTACCTCTGTGCATTTGTTAGCTGCACTGTCAATGCAACTTACCTCCCCAAGAGAGATTTTAGTTGCTTCGTCCTGTTCAGTCCTGCCTCTTCTGATTAATCCAGTACATATTATTCACCTCTTAATTATATTCTGTGCCTGTCACAGCCCAGGACTCAGCTCACCCAGCAATTTGTGGGTGAATAAAACACTCCTGATTTATTGTGTTCAGGAGTTCCCAACTGTGTTCCTGTCTCCACCTGCCACCCAGCTCCTCCCTGCAGTCCTCAACTTCCTTGTCAGGAACGCTGAACAGTTTGACCCTAGACTTAATTCAAAATAACTCAACCAATAACTCCAAACAATGTCTGCTATTCCACCCTCTTTGACTCTCTGCATTTACTGGCAGCCACTAAAATGCTTGATCACTCCCCATTCATTCCATCTACAACGAAGTGTGGTCAAACTGATATTTCGTACAGACACAGGTAATGACAGTAGTGAGGGGATGGGTACTAGGGAATGCAGGGGTATCTTTTGGGGCCTAGAGACTAACATTAATATGCCAAACATCTGCATTGCCTGTGTCAGTTTACAACACCAGCTCAGATGCATTACGTTTGCAGCAATCCAAACACTATTATTTGCCTACCCAGCAATGATCTTTCCTCCACCCTCCTCCAACATCCTCCTCTCCAAGAGAATGCCTGTTTTGTTCAGTACCCACCCTCCACCAAACAGCCAGGTACCACAGGTGAGTTGTATGTCATCCTCCACCCTACCTCAGCCAGATTTGTGTCTTCCTTTTATGAAGGGGCAAGTGATATAAATTTGGCCAAAAGGAGTGAAAGTCTGCTGTGGGAGGTTCTGGAAAAGGTTTCTTCACTCTTAAAAAAAAGACCCAAGGACAAGATAACCTCTCGAAATCTGGAGACTGCCCTGCCTGGATGTAAATTTCTGAGACAACTAATGTCTTCTTCTAAAAGTATGATGGGAGACAGTCTTAGGCTGAAGTCATTGCTGGGAATGGCAGAGTGGGCAGATGAAATAAAACTACATATTTTGTAATATTCTTAAGCTGTTTTTCATACTGCGCCAGAGGCCCTACCTCTGGACTTGCAACTATGTATTTGTAAGCCCAGGGGATTCTGATTCCATCAAAATTTGAGAAGCATTGACTTCTAAGCCCACAATTATAAAATTTCTTCACCACTTACTAACACCATGCAGGATCTTAGTTCCCTGACCAGGGATGGAACCTGTGCCCCCTGCAGTGGAAGCGCCGAGTCCTAACCATTAGACTGCCAGGGAATTCCCCACTAGCTAACCTTAGGCAAATTATTTAACTTTTATAGAATCCTTTTCTTTACCTGTAAAGAGGGGAATAATATTCACCTTATAACGTTATTGTGAGGATATAGGGTTAAGAGGATTTGATAGAATACAGGAAGTATGTGAGGTCCATTAGCCAGAAAATGATGCTACAAAGTACCTAAATGTCTCCCAAACTTGCCTGCTGATAGAAATAGACACATTGGTTAGAGGAGCTGATCTCAGTCCTCTCCCCTGGAGATTTTGATTCAGGAGCTCCCTATTGTACCCTGAGAGGCTGCATTTTTTTTATATATATAAACTTAGTTATTTTATTTTTGGCTGCGTTGGGTCTTCGTTGCTGCGTGCGGGCTTTCTTTAGTTGTGGCTAGCAGGGGCTACTCTTCATTGCAGTGCGCGGGCTTCTCATTGTGGTGGCTTCTCTTGTTGCGGAGCACGGGCTCTAGTCGCCCGGGCTTCAGTAGTTGTGGCACGTGCGCTCAGTAGTTGTGGCTCGTGGGCTTAGTTGCTCCGCGGCATGCGGGATCTTCCCGAACCAGGGCTCAAACCCATGTCCCCTGCATGGGCAGGCGGCTTCTTAACAACTGCACCACCAGGGAAGCCCAAGGCTGCATTTTTAAAAGCACATTCTAGGATCTAAGCAAGTTTGAAAATCAAGGAAGTTTGAATTTGGCAAAGGAATACGTGGCGTAAATTGCTATGCAGCAGCAGTTAGGGTTTCCAGTTTCTAAATCTACATCTGCCACCATTTCACTTGAGCAAGCTGTTTCACCTTTCTGGACTTGTTTACTCATCTGTATACTTGTCCTATCTGACCTCCAGGTCCATTGGGGACTGAAGGCAAATTACATTTGGGATGAAGGGGCTTCTCTAATCCCAGCCTTTTTATATTGCTACAATGTGGATTAAGTAAACATAAAAATAAGCAAAATTGGGATTGGGGGAGGTGTTGCCTTTGCGGTAAAATTAACTGAATAGGACGATTATTTCTCTATCTCACTACCTTGAGCCACTGAACTTCCACTGCTCTCAGGAACATGGTGTAACTTGAGGTGATCACCCTCAGCTGGCTACTCTGGTCACACTGAGATCTGTGAAAAAGACTAGAAAAATTAAAAATATGAGTGCCTGGGAAAGAGGAGAATTGGATGAGAACCCGAAATTCAATTTTTTGTACTAAGGTACCTTTCACTGGCAAGCACTTTCAGTAGCTGTGCAACAGAAACATTTCCCTTGGCAACAAAAAAAAAAAAAAAAAGCGACGTATGCCACTGGCCTCAGGTGGAATTCACCAAGTTGGTTAATTTGGAACACCTGCTAACTTGTTAGGTCCTTTTTAGGGCGCCCAGCTGGCCTCACCTCCTCACGAATCGAAACCAAAACTCCTCCAGCGCTTTAATCCGCGAATTTCAGTTTACGCATGGGCTGTACGTGCGCAGAATCCCGCGGGGCACCCAGCGGGGTGGTCAGAGGCCAGGTTTCCGCCTCCGGCCCTGAACTCCACCCACCGCCAACAAGCCCCGCCCACCAAGAGGCTCACACTTCGAGTTTGGGTCTCCGCAGCGTCCGTAGTTTTGAACTTTCACCGCTCCTGCGGCCGGCGCCGCGGAATAGCACGCATGCGTCTTGTCTTCGAATGGGTGGCACCCTTATCCTCGCGGCAGCGGCAGGAGCCGTGGCCGTGCTGCTGGCAGTGCGGTTGTGGGTAGTGCTGCGTCCCCGCGCCACTGTGCCCCGGCGGTCTCTCAGCCTCTTGGTGGTGGCTGGGTCCGGTGAGTATCCGGGCGGTGACTGGCGGGCTCGGGTCGGGTACTACAAACCCCAGAGTCCACCGCGGCGCTGTTCGCAGGACCCCAAGTGCTTTGTGCAGCGTTGCATGCTGAGATTTGTAGTTTCTCTGCGGGACTGGAGCGAGTCAGCCCCGGCTGGGCAAAATGATGGTGTGTTGTTGATGTGGCCCAGACCGCGTCTTTAATAACAAATGAGTTACTTACACTTGTCTGTAATTAAGCATCTCTGTAGCGTATATTTTTCTAACAAATTATTAGTGAACAGAGAGGACACAGAAGCCCGTGATGCTAACATGCAATTTGCCTGAATAAAAACTGCTTTGCATTATTAATCTAGGCATTTGGGATTTAATTTAGGAATCACGAATACTACATGATAAGCGAGACAAAGCGAATTGTCACATTTATAAATATACATATACAAAGCCCACGAGTATAGAAACAATTACCTACTAACGGGAGAACAATACACACTTCAGGATATTGTGCCGGGGGGGGGGGGGGGGTGAACAACAACCTGTGCAATCAGGTAATACAATCCAAACGGAGTCGGCCAGCTCTGTAGGCGTACCGCTTTAAATGGACAGCTTTGACAGAGCGATACATATACATGCTGTGTACATTCAGAAATGCCAGGAGATTGCATCCGGATAGCATAATATTTATAGGTATTAGCAAATGGTCTAAACTTATGTTCACGTGTAATTCATTACTTTATTCACTTAATGTATTTTGAGCCATAGGGGAGGTCAGGCACTAAGCTAAGCCCTGGAAATAACAAAACTGACGAATACGACTTGCCGTGGAGTGCTATGTCCCAAGCAGTGTGAAAGCTGTGAGGACACAGCAGTGAATGAAATGGAGAATAGAAAACGAAAAGCAGAATGGGTACTTGCCACAATAAGTGCTATAACCTGGGAAGTTAACACTGCTATGGAAGTTCACGCTGGGCGCCACTTTTTCTGAACTTGAGACAGGAAGCTCCTGGAAGTCGTGATGTCTAAACTGAGACTTGAAAGATGACTAAGAAGTAGCCAGACAAGGGGGAGCTGGGCTTTGAGGGCTGGGAGGGTGTGAAAAGAAGGCCATAGCACTTGGGATGACCAGAGGTGCGAGGGCACTATTGTACTGAGTTGGATGTGGGGAGGCAAGCCCCATGCAGATCGTGGAAGGGTATTTTAAACCCTGCTCTACAGAGCTGTTGGCACTATTCCACTGCTTCCTACCATGCAGAGGTTAGGACCATGTGCTTCTAAATGAACATAACACCAGAGTTGAATCACATCTCTGCCACTTACTAATTTGGTGATCTTGTGCAAATTAGTTAACCTCACTGAGCCTTCTGTTTCCGGTTTGAAAAATGTGGGTTAGGAAGAGGCAAGGAGAAAGAAAGTTGCATTTTCATCAGAATTGTCAGGTAAAGTCTCCCTGGGGAGATGACAGATACCCAACAGCAAGGAGGCCAGAATGGCTGGAGTAGACTGAGTAAGGGGAGAAGAAGCAGATGAGGTCCAAGAGGTAACAATAAGGGTCAGCTTACAAAAAGGCTTTTATTCCATATGAGAAGGGGAGCCCTTGGAGGGTTTTGAGCAGAGGTAAATAATTTGATCAACTCTTTTTAAGAAGATCAGTCTAGAGGCTGTGTTGAGAGTAGACTCAAGTGGACACTTGAATGGACAAGTGCAAAGGGGGGAACAGACCAGGAAGCTTTGGTGATAATCCACGTGAGAGCGATGTGGTTTGGAGCAGGGTGCTAGCAAAAGAGGTGGTGAGAAGTGATTGGATTCTGGATGTACTTTAAGATAGAACTGAGAAGATTTCATTCCCAAAGGATAAGTCTTAATAAAAAAGTAAAATGCAAGATGAAGCTCTTATTATTTATTTATTCAGTAACAAAGTTAATTTTTCAAAGAATGTATTCAGTTTCCTTTTAAGGGAAAAGGGTTTCCTTTTAAGGAAAAAAGAAAAGACTGTTAAAGCAGGTAAAATGAAGTTTTAATAGCAGTGGAAGATGTATATGTTCGGATTTATCCGTAATTGTTCCAGCTCTGAAAACAAGTACCTACTTTGCAAACCACCACACTTTTTCAAAGTTAAAAACAAAAATGATAAAATGAGTATAAGATGTGTAAATTACTTGCCCTACATAAGAAGATGGCTGACAAGTTACAAAGTTAAAGCATGATTCTAATTCCTGTTATACTTACTCTCTGATGACTTTATTTCTATATCTAATTCCTTTTGGGATCTAGAGAGTAATCGTTCCCTTTCTACTATAAGAAAATATATGCGTTTGGAGAAAACACATAATTTGTTTGATTATCCTATATGTTCACTGTATCGCTATTGAAAGCTTTCTTGCAACAGTAAGGGAGGTGAGTGGGGGGAGCTTTGTAGTGTGACCAGAGACAAGGAAGAGGTAACAAATGAGATGAACACAGAGAATGTTAAAGACATCAACCTGGCTGAGGCCAGGGGATCGTGCAGTTAAATTAAATAGGTATGATAGGGCCCATTCTTAAGGAGTTTTATTGCTTTGCTTAATTGGTATATAGGTAATGTAATAGGTAAATGTTCTTTTGGGTTTTTTCCCCCGAAGGAAACCTCAGTGAACACAGTTGGTTTTTAAATCCATGGTTTTAAAATTAAAGTATGGAAATTTTGGAGATTGTACGATTTCAGAAATTGAACACACTGTTGTTGGGTGAAGCTGGTAAATATTTGAGACCTCTGTTAGGTCTAAGACCTCTGTTAGGAGCTGTTGAACAAAAGTCTTCCTTAGGAAGATCTGAGCCCTGGGAGTCAGTGCTCATGCCTCCCTGATGTTACTTCGTAACACAGAAACCTTCAGCAACTGTCTTCCCATTTTCCAGCCTACTTTCCTGACCTTACTTCACTCTCCTCTTTCTTCCCAGTGTTCCCACCATGCCTTGATCACCCATCCCAGATCTTACCTTCTCCTGTCCTAATAATCCCACCCCCACCCAGTGGCCTCCCTACTCATATCTGTCCATTAGCTGCACCTTTCAAGTCATTTCAGCCTTTACCAGGGATCTCCCCTATGCTTAAGACATTGTTTTTTCATAACCTTTTGCTTGTTCCCTCCCCCAAACCCCATTTTAATTTTTCTTGCTGTCTTGCGTCACTCTTTGTATATCTGTGTGTCTTGTCCCTTCCGCACCAGACTTCTTTTTTTTTTTTTTTGCTGTACGTGGGCCTCTCACTGTTGTGGCCTCTCCCACTGCGGAGCACAGGCTCCGGACACGCAGGCTCAGCGGCCATGGCTCACTGGCCCAGCCGCTCTGCGGCATGTGGGATCCTCCCGGACCGGGGCACGAACCCGTGTCCCCTGCACCGGCAGGCAGACTCCCAACCACTGCGCCACCAGGGAAGCCCCCCACCAGACTTCTTGATAACAGGATCTGTGTCTTATACTTCTTTGTACCTTCCTCAGGTAGTACAGTAGCACAACCTACTGCTGGTGCTGATTTTATTTTTATACATTTATTATCCTCTTCCCCCATATAAAGGTAGTATTTATACAAGGGCATAGATTATCATTTCCAAATATTCCTTCTGTGTTTTGAGAAATACACAAAGCATAGTATTAGTATAATGTAGTCAGATGGATGTGTCCATTACCGGTTTCTGAATCTCAAGCCTTCCAATATTTTTTTCTAGGTGGGCATACCACTGAGATCCTGAGGCTGCTTGAGAACTTGTCCGATGCTTACTCTCCTAGACATTATATCATTGCTGACACTGATGAAATGAGTGCCCATAAAATAAATTCTTTTGAAGGAAATCGAGCTGATAGAAACCCCCGTGCTATGGTAAGTGGTAATTTCTATGTCTAAGAAAAGTTACAAGTTATGTATTGAATTTAATTTTCTCTAGAAACAATCTCATGACCCTTCAGTGCCCTGCTCACACAATGCAGTCAACTGTTTATTGCTGATGAAATATAGTTCTTTTACTACCCAAATATAGAAACTTCTTTAAAATAAATCTTCAAATCAAAATGGTTGCTTGATTTCTTATATTCTCTTCTATTATTTAAATAGAGAAAATTGTTTCTCAGTAATTCCAACTGTGAAAATTGTTTTATTTATACTTACAGAAAGCATCCAGTTCACGTGCTTATTGGTTCTTCGTTGAAGTTCTTTATCAGTGTATTATGTGTATTGATAATTTGATTTATCTATTACTACTTCTTATTCTTCCAATCGTATCTGTACCTGCCTTTAAAATTACTTCTCCGCTCCTGGTTGCTCACTTCGTTTTAGCATGATAGCAGAATTTGGGGTAAATTGAAAAAAGTGGCACTACTTAATCAGGAAGGAAACTAGAGCTGTTCCTTGTTAGATCGTCCCCATCCATCCCTCTCTCTGGTACCTGCCCAGCCACAGGGCTCCAACAGGTAGTTCAGGAGTGGACAGGAGACCCAGCTCAGGCCACTCAAAGTGTTCCTCCAGGCTTTTTGGACTTGGCGACCCAGAAAATGAAAGTAGTCTTTCTTCAGGGGTTCAACTCTGTAAAAGAAAACTTGGAAGCTGCCAGCAGTCAATTTTTAACCTGCTGGCTAAAGACAGACTGCAGCTAGAGAAAAGAATGAAGTTCATCCACAGGAAGAACAAGATGGGAAACCAGATGGTGACTCCTGCCTTCATTGACTCCAGAGCTGCTTCCATATGGGCCTTGTCTTGGTGGTTCTTATGTTTCTTGGAAGTCAGGATCCACTAATATAACTCATCCTCCACTGACCTTTTTAGTTAGTTAAAGCCTGCTTTAGTTACGTTTTGTTCACTTGTAAACATGATCCCTCAATAACGCACTACTAAATTGTGTTCTTGGAAAATCCACATCAAACAATCTTGGAATGCGCTGATGACTATTCAGCCATAGAGAAATAAGTGGTATGTTTTTTCTTTGTGGGAGATGAGCCAAAATGCTTCATTTCTGTTTCAGGACTCAATACTGTATTAGTTTCCTAGGGCTACTGTAACAAAGTACTACACACAGGGTAGCTTGAAATAAGAGAAATTTATTCTTTAATGGTTCCGGAGGCTAGAAGTCCAAAATTAAGGTGTCAGCAGGGCCGTGTTCTCTTTGGAGGCTCTGGAGTGAATCCTTCCTCACCTCTCCCTAGCTTCTGATGGTGGCCAGCAGTCCTTGGCATTTTCTGGCTTGTGTCAGCATTACTCTCGTCTCTCCCTGCATTGTCACAGGGCCATTCCTGTGTCTGTCTTCATAGGCCCTTCTTATAAGGACACCAGTCATTGGATTGAGGGCCCACCCTATTCCAGTACGACCTCATCTTAACTTGATTACATCTACAAGACCCTATTTCCAAATAGTCACTTTCATAGGTTCCAGGTGGACATGGCTTTTTTTTTTTTTTTTTTTTGCGGTACGCGGGCCTTTCACTGTTGTGGCCTCTCCCATTGCGGAGCACAGGCTCCGGACACGCAGGCTCTGCGGCCATGGCTCACGGGCCCAGCCGCTCTGCGACATGTGTGATCTTCCCAGACCGGGGCACGAACCTGTGTTCCCCGCATCGGCAGGCGGACTCTCAACCACTGCACCACCAGGGAAGCCCCCCACATAGGTTTTTAAATTAGCTTTGAAAAATTCACAAAGAACTCTGTTGGGATTTTGGGTTGAATTGTATTGAATCTGTCCATCAGTTTCAGGAGAACTTACATCTCTTTGATGATATCTTCCTATCTGGAAACATCACCTTTCTCTCCATTACAGTATTTAGATCTCCTTTAATGCTTTTCAGTAACATTTCTAATTTTCTTCATAAGAGTCTGGCATATCTTTTGTTGTGTTTATTTCTAGGTACCTTGTATTCTTTTATTATTGTTGTAAGTGGTATAACTTTTAATAATATTTCCTGTGTTGCAATATATAGAAATACAATTGATTTTTATAAAGTGATCTTATAAGAACCACCTGGCTACACTCTAATCCTAATTTGTACACTTTTGTGTTATTAATGAAGATAATCTTATCATCTACAAGTAGTAATAATTGTGATTCTTTCTTTGTAATCCTTACATCTTTTAGTTCTTTTTTCTCATTTTGTTATTAGAACTTCCGGAACGGTAATGAATAGGAACCGTGTAGTGGTCATCTTTGCATTCTTTCTGCTTTAAAAAATGTGTTGAGTTTTATTTTAAATAATAGTTGTTGATATTTATCAAATGTCTCCTCTGCATCTGAGATGATCTTATAATTTTTCCAACTTTTTCTGTTTATATGGACAATTACATGGTTATGAACTAGTCTTGAATTCCTGGAATAAACCCAGTTCGTTCATGGTGCATTGTATTTTAATGCATTGCTGGATTTGATTTGCAAACATATCATTTAGGATTTTTTTGTTTATGTTCGTGACGGAGATTGCCCTGTATTTTTCCTTTCTCATGCTGTTCTTTAGTTTTGGTATCAAGGTTACACTAGTCTCATTATGTGAGTTGTAGGGTATACACAACTTTTTGCTCTTTGGGGGAATTTGTATAAGTACGGAAGTAATTGTTTTAAGTTTCTTTTTCTTACAATATTATTAACTGCAGTCACCATGCTGTATTGCATCCCTATGACTTCTTTGTTTTATAACTGCAAGCTTGCAGCTTTTGACCCCTTCACCTATTTCCCTCACCCCCAATGCCCCACCTCTGGTAACCACCAAATCTGTTCTCTATATCTGTGAGCTTGGGTTTTTTGTTTTCTGGTTTGTTTAGATTCCACATATAAGTAAGATCATATTGTATTTGTCTTTCTCTGTCTGACTTATTTCACTTAGCATAATGCCCTCAAGGTCCATCAAGGTAGTCACAAAGGGCAAGATTTCCTTCTTTTTTAAGGCTGAATAATATTCTGGTGTGTGTGTGTGTGTGTGTGTGTGTGTGTGTGTGTGTATGTATCAATCACATTATATTCAGTATTTATCCATTCATCCATTGGTAGACACTTAGGTTGTTTTCATGGTTTGCCTATTGTAAATAATGCTTCAATGAACTTGGGGTAGTGTATATCTTTTTGAGTTAGTGTTTTCATTTTCTTTGGATAAGCATCCAGAAGTGGAATTGCTGGATTATATAGTAGTTCTATTTTTAATTTTTTGAGGAACCTCCATACTGTTTTCCATAGTGACCACACCAACAGTGTACAAGGGTTCCCTTTTCTCCACATCCTTGCCAACACTTACTGTCTCTTGTTCATTGTGTGCGTGTGTGTGTGTGTGTGTGTGTGTGTGTGTGTGTATGTACCACATCTTCTTTATCCATTCATCTGTTGATGGACACTTAGGTTGCCTCCATATCTTGGCAATTGTAAATAATGCTGCTATGAACATTGGGGTGCATGTATCTTTTTGACTTAGTGTTTTTGTTTTTTTCAGATATATACCCAGGAGTGGAATTGCTGGGTTTATAGTAGTTCTATTTTTATTTTTTGGGAAACCTCATACTGTTTTCCACGGTAGCTGCACCAATGTACTTCCCACCAACAGTGTAGGAGGGTTCTTTTTTCTCCACATCCTCACCAACAAATGTTATTTGTGTTCTTTTTGATGATAGCCATTCTGACAGGTGTGAGGGGATATCTCATTGTGGTTTTGATTTGCATTTCCCTCACGATTAACGATGTTGAGCATCTTTTGATGTGCCTGTTGGCCATCTGATGTCTTCTTTGGAAAAATGTCTATTCAGACCTTCTGCCCATTTTGTAATCAGGTTGTTGGACTTTTTTTTTTTTGATGTTGTTATATGAGCTGTTTATATATTTTAGATATTAACCCCTTATTAATCATATCATTTGCAAATATTTTCTCCCATTCAGTAGGTTGTCTTTTCATTTTGTTGATGGTTTCTTTTGATGTGCAAAAGCTTTTAAGTTTAATTAGGTTCCATTAGTTTATTTTTGCTTTTGTATCCATTGCTTTAGGAGACAGATCCATAAAAATAGTGCTAAAATTTATGTTGGAGTCTTCTGCCTATGTTTTCTTCCAGGAGTTTTATGGCTTCTGGTCTTACATTTAGGTCTTTAATCCGTTTTGAGTTTATTTTTTCTACGTGGTGTTAGAGAATGTTCTGATTTCATTCTTTTACATGTATCTGTCCAGTTTTCCTAGTGCCACTTATTTAAGATACTGTCTTTTCTTCATTGTGTGTTCTTGCCTCCTTTGTCCTAGATTAATTGACCATAAGCGCATGGGTTTATTTCTGGGATCTCTGTTCTGTTCCATGGATCTGTGTGTCTGTTTTTGTGCCAGTACCATACTCTTGATTACTATAGCTTCATGGTGTTGTCTGAAGTCAGGAAGCATGATTCCCCCAGTTGTGTTCTTTTTTCTCAAGATTGTTTTGGCTATTTGGAGTCTTTTGTGTTTCCATACAAATTTTAAAATTATTTGTTCTAGTTCTGTGAAAAATGCCTTTGGTATTTTGATAGATATTACATTGAACCTGTAGATTCCCTTGGGTAGCATGGTCATTTTAAGATTATTAGTTCTTCCAGTCTATGAACATGGTATGACTTTCCATCTGTTTGTGTCATCTTCAGTTTCTTTCATCAGTGTCTTACAATTTTCCAAGTACAGCTCTTTTACCTCCTTAGGTAGATTTATTCCTAGGTATTTTGTTCTTTTTGATGCAATTGTAAATGAGATTGTTTCCTTAATTTCTCTTTCTGATAGTTCATTGTTAGTGTATAGAAACGCAGCAGATTTTTGTATATTAATTTTGTATCCTGCAATTTTACCAGGTTCATTGATGAGCTCTAGTAGATTTTTGGTGGTGTCTTTAGGATTTTTTAATGTATCATGTCATCTACAAACAGTGCCAGTTTTATGTCTTCCTTTCCAATTTGGATTCCTTTTACTTCTTTTTCTTCTCTGGCTGTGGATAGGATTTCCAATACTATGTTGAATAAAAGTGGTGAGAGTGGGCATTCTTGTCTTGTTCCTAATCTTAAAAGAAATGCTTTCAGCTTTTCACCATTGAGTATGATCTTAGCTGTGGACTTGTCATATACGGCCTTTATTATGTTGAAGTATGTTCTCTCTGCCCACTTTCTGAAGAGTTTTTATTGTAAATGGATGTTGAAGTTTATGAAAAGGTTTTTTCTGCATCTGTTGAGATGATTGTATGGTTTTTATGCTTCAGTTTGTTAATGTGGTATATCACATTTATTTATTTGCGGAGATTGAAAAATCCTTTCATCCCTGGGATAAATTCCACTTGATTGTGGGGTATGATCCTTTTAATGTACTGTTGAAGTTGGTTTGCTAGTGTTTTGTTGAGGATTTTTGCATCTATGTTCATCAGTAATGTTGACCTGTAATTTTCTTTTTTGTAATATCTGTGTCTGGTTTTGGTGTCAGGGTGATGCTGACTTCATAGAATGAGTTTGGATGTGTTCCTTTCTCTGCAGTTTTTTGGAATAGTTTGAGAAGGATAGGTGTTGACTCTTCTCTAAATGTTCAGTGGATTTCACCCGTGAAACCTTCTGGTCCTGGACTTTTGTTTGTTGGGAGGTATTTTTGTTATTGATTCAATTTAATTACTGGTAATTGGTCTGTTCATATTTGTATTTCTTCCTGATTCAGTCTTGAAGGATTATGTATTTTAAGGAATTTGTCCATTTCTTCTAGATTGTCCATTTTACTGGTATATAGTTGTTCATAGTCTCTTATGATCCTTTGTATTGCTGTGGAGTCAGCTGTAACCTCTTTTTTATTTCTGATTTTATTGATTTGGGCCCACTTTCTTTTTTTCTTAATGAGTCTGGCTAAAGGTTTATCAATTTTATTTATCTTTTCAAAGAACCCCCTCTTAGTTTCCTTGATCTTTTCTATTGTCTTTTAGTCTCTATTTCATTTACTTCTGCTCTGATGTTTATGATTTCCTTTTTCTACTATCTTTGGGTTTTGTTTTTCTTTTTCTAGCTCCCTTAGGTATAAGGTTAGATTTTTTATTTGAGATTTTTCTTGTTTGCTGAGGTAAGCTTGTATTACTGTAAATGTCCCTCTTAGAACTGTTTTTGCTGCATCCCATAGATTTTGGATCATTATGTTTTCATTTTCATTTGTCTTCAGGTATTTTTTTTATTTCCTCTTTGATTTCTTCAGTGGTCCATTGGTTGTTTCATAGCATAATATTTAGCCTCCATGTGTCTGTGTGTTTTGCAGTTTTTTTCTTGTAGTTGATTTTTAGTCTCATAGCATTGTGGTCAGAAAAGATGCTTGATATGGTTCCAGTTTTCTTAAATTTACCAAGGCTTGTTTTGTAGCAAACCATGCACACTTGAAAAGAATGTGTATTCCGCTGCTCTTGGATGGAATGTTCTATATATAACTATTAAGTCCATTAGTTCTGTTGTGTCATTTAAAGCTAGTGTTTCCTTATTGATCTTCTGTCTGGATGATCTGTTCATTGATGTGAGTGAGGGGTTAAAGTCCCTTACTGTTATTATTACTGTTGATTTCTCCCTTTGTGTCTGTTAATATTTGCTTTATGTATTTAGGTGCGCCTATGTTGGGTGCATATGTACTTACAATTATTATATCTTCTTCTTGGGTCGCTCCCTTGATCATTATGTCATGCCCTTCTTTGTCTCTTGTAACAGTCTGTATTTTAAAATCTATTTTGTCTGCTATAAGTATTGCTACCTCAGCTTTCTTTTGATTTCCATTTGCATGGAATACCTTTTTCCATCCCCTCAGTTTCAGTCTGTGTGTGTCTTTAGATCTGAAGTGAGTCTCTTGTAGGCAGCATATATATGGGTCTTGTTTTTGTATTCATTTAGGCACTCTGTGTCTTTGATTGGCGCATTTAGTCCATTTACATTTAAAGTAATTATTGATATGTATGCTCTTATTGCCATTTTGTTCATTGTTTTGGGGTTCTTTTTGTAGGTCTTTCTTGTTCCTTTCTTCTTTTGTCCTCTTGTGATTTGATGATTGTCTTTAGTATTAGTTTTGGATTCTTTTTTCTTTTGTATGTGATATATATGATTATGATTGTGATACGATTGTTTTAAGTTTCTGATCTCTTAATTTCAAATGCATTTTAATGCATTTGTACTCTCCTCCCCTCATGATTACTGTTTTTGATATCATATTTTACAAATAATTGTTTTGTGTATCCCTTAACTGCTTATTGTGGATATAGATGGTTTTTACTACTTTTGTCTTTTAACCTTCCTGCTAGCTTTGTGCATAGATAATTTCCTACCTTTACTGTATGTTTGCTTTTACCGATGAGCTTTTTCCATTCATATTTTCATGTTTCTAGTTGTGCCCTTTTCTTTTTTGCCTAGAGAATTTCCTTTAACATTTCTTATATAGCTGGTTTGGTGGTGCTTTTTTTTTTTTGTTTTTGCGGTACGCGGGCCTCTCACTGTCGTGGCCTCTCCCGTTGCGGAGCACAGGCTGCGGATGCGCAGGCTCAGCGGCCATGGCTCACGGGCCTAGCTGCTCTGTGGCATGTGGGATCTTCCCAGACCGGGGCACGAACCCATGTCCCCTGCATCGGCAGGCAGACTCTCAACCACTGCGCCACCAGGGAAGCCCCCAGGTGGTGCATTTTAACAATATTAATTTTTCTAATCCATGAGCACAGAATATCTTTCCATTTATTAGTGTCTTCTATAATTTCTTTCATCAGTGTCTTATAGTTTTCAGTGTGCAAGTCTTTCACCTCCTTGGCTAAATTTATTCCTAGGTATTTTATTCTTTTTGAGGCAGTTGTAAATGGTATTGTTTTCTTAATTTCTCTTTCTGATAATTTGTTAAAAGTGTGTAGAAATGCAACAGGTTTTGCCTGTTGAATACAACAGGTTTTTGCCTGTTGATTTTGTATCCTCCAACTTTACTGAATGTGTCTGTTAGTTCTAACAGTTTTTTGGTGTAGTGTTTAGGGTTTTCTATGTATAATATCATGTCATTTACAAATAGTGACCATTTACTTCTTCCTTTACAATATTAAGTTTTGTATAACTTTTCTATAACACCACCTGGCCCTGATGTGTTCTTTTTGTTATGGTTATAGGACTTTGCAGGATTTCTGTTTCTTTTTAAATCAGTATAACTTAAGGTATTTTTCTAGGAACATATTTAATTTTGGTAACCTTGCAAACGTATTGGCATTAATATTTTCAAAATATTCTCTTGCTATTTTTTGTAATCTGTGCTGTAGTGTTTGTGCGGTATGTCTTTTTCCATCTTTTGACTTTTGTTTGTCATTATGTTTTAACTGTGTCTTTTATAAATGACATAAAGCACAATTTTAAAATTCAAAACTGAGAATCATTGTCTTTTAACAAGCATGTTTGGTATCTGTACATTTATTTTGATTACTAATATATTAGATTTATTTCTACTATTTTATTTGATTCTTTCTATTTACCATACTTTTCTTTGATTTTTTTTTCCTTTTCTGTCTTCTTTTTGGATTAATTGAGCTTTCATTGTCCTCCCTTTTCCCCTTCTCCTAGAATGGAAATTATTCTCTTATCTTAGCCATTTTCCTTAAACTGTTAACATGGATATCCACCTTAAAGTCAAAAACTTAATATCTCCAGCCTCCTTCTGAAAAAAAAAAGCTTTTACAATGTTTTAACTGTGAGGACCTCCTCCCATCGTATTATTTTATTGTTTAGTGTTTTGGTTCTACCTTGTTTTTATTCCACTTAAATTACTTATTACTATTATTGTTTTATGCAGTTAGTAATTATTTAGATTTATGTAGTATCTTCTTTCCTTACCCTTACTGCTTCTTTCTTTTGGATCCAATGGTTTTTTTTTTGTTTTTTTTTTTGCCGTACGCGGGCCTCTCACTGTTGTGGCCTCTCCCGTTGTGGAACACAGGCTCCAGACGCGCAGGCTCAGTGGCCATGGCTCATGGGTGCAGCTGCTCTGCGGCATGTGGGATCTCCCTGGACCGGGGCACGAACCCGTGTCCCCTGCATCAGCAGGCGGACTCTCAACCACTGCACCACCAGGGAAGCCTTCCAATGTCTTTTTCCCAGAAATATATATTTTATTAGTTCTTTCATGGAAGGTCTGTAAGTGATTTATTCTTTCCATGTTTTTTGTTTGCCTGAAAATATGTTTTCGTTTTGCCCTCCTTTGACTGCATTCTGTGTTTAGAATTCTAGTTTGAATTTTTTCCTTTGTAATTGTGAATTTAACATTTATTCATTTTTTTAAGACAAGTATTTATTGAATTCCCACTGGTGCTAGTGATACAGTAGTGAATAGAATACAAATATCTCTGCCCTTGTGGTGACTATATTCCAGTGGGGGGATAGTAAACAAGATAATTAAGTAAAATGTATAATATGTTAATGATAAATGTTGAGGAGAGGAATAGAGTAGGGAAAGGGAATGGAGAGTATTGGGGAGTTGAAGAGAGGTTTCAGTTTTGGGTAGAGTGACTGGGAAAGGTGACATTTGAACAAAGACTTGAAGAAGGTGAACTGTAAAGCAAACTGAGGGAAGAGAATTCTTGAAGAGGAAGCAATAACTGCAACGCAGGGCCCTGAGGTGGGGCTGTGCCTGGCATGTTTATAGAATAGCAAGGAGATCAGTGTGGCCAAAGCAAAGTAAGCGAGAGAAAGCTGAGTAGGTTATGAGGCCATGGAGGTCAAAGTGAGGATAATGGGGTCAGAGTTTTTAAGACCTTTTGGTCCATTTTTAGTCTTAGATTTTTTCCCCATGAGTGATGTGGGGAACCATTGGGAGTGTATAGGTAGGGGAGTGATAATCATCTGACTTATATTTTAATAGGATCATTTTGGCTGCTGAATAAACTCAAAGGGAGAAGGGCAGAGCAAGGAAAGGAGTTTGGGAGCTATTGCAGTAATTCAGGTGAGAGACCAACATGGCTTGGACCAGGATGGCAACAGTGGATGTGTTGGGCAGTAGTGAGATTCTGGACATATTTTGAAGGAAGAGCTAATAGGATTTCCTGGCAGATAAGGTGTGAGGTGTTGGGGGAGAAATGAGGAGTGAAGAACGACATTTCAGATTTTGGGCCTAAGCTACCAGGAAAATGGAGTTGCCATTCATTTACATGAGGAAGATTATCTGAGGGAGCAGGAGGGCTAATGTGGGATGTCTGTAACCATATAAACAAGGATGTGGACTGTGCAGTTGGATATATGAGTCTGAAGCTGAGGAGGGAGGCTGGTCTGGAATATGAATTTTGGAGTCATCTGTGTTTAAATGGTAGTACTTAAAACAGGAAACTATGAGATCACCCAGGGATTGAATGTAGTTAGGAAATAGAAGACGACTGAGAACTGAGCCCAAAGCACTCTAGCTTTCAGGGGAGCTGTTACTGTCCTGGAAATATCGACTGCCAATTTATTGTTCCTCTGTATGCCTCTCCTCCAGAACTGGGGGCGGGTGGGTGGGGAGCACTCAAACTCCAGCTCTAGGTTTCTGGCATCATTGTCTTCCTCCCAAACCTCAGTGTTACAGGCTGTCTGCTGCCATTTCATTTTCTTCTTGTTTCTGGCAAGTAGGGATTTCCCTTCTTTTCAGTTCAGTAAAATAGTATTTCAGTATATATCTTACAGAATTTTAATCCATTTATAGAAGGAGGGTTTGGGTGTTGGTTTAAGTCAGAGTTTTATCATATCCTCTGTTTAGATGCCTATTCTGCACTATATGTGTAAATAGCACCCCCCTACCCACCCAATTTTCCTCACTTTTTTATTTATTATTTTTTTAATTAAAAATTTTTTTTTATTCATTTTTGGCTGTGTTGGGTCTTCGTTGCTGCACGCGGACTTTCTCTAGTTGTGGTGAGCGGGCACTACTCTTGGTTGCAGTGCGCGGGCTTCTCATTGCAGTGGCTTCTCTTGTTGCGGAGCATGGGCCCTAGAGGGCATGGGCTTCAGTAGTTGCAGCACGTGGGCTCAGTAGTTGTGGCTCGTGGGCTCTAGAGCGAAGGCTCAGTAGTTGTGGCGCACGGGCTTGGTTGCTCTGTGGCATGTGGGATCTTCCTGGACCAGGGATTGAACCCGTGTCCCCTGCATTAGCAGGCAGGTTCTTAACCACTGCACCACCAGGGAAGTCCCGCCTCACTTTTTAAAATCTGGTGTAACTGTACCAACTGCAGTTTCCTAGCTGTAGATAATACTACTGTGGTTAAAGGCCTTGACCATCTCTTTATAGTTAGATTTTTTTCAGACCTCTTAAGTAAGCCCAGAAACTCTGTACCACTTTAAAGCATTATCAGTAATTGTACTCTGTGCCTGGGCAAGGTGTCTCATCCATATCTCTCAGAGCACTTTAGGAATAAAAGTACATCAGTTCCCACTTGGTTCTGTTAGAAAGCCAAAACCCACATTTTCAGCACAAGCCTGCTCTTCCAAAAACATAAAGAAGACCTTCCCAGAAGTCAGAAGATACAAATGACCCACTGTTAATCACTTGGAGTTGCCCAAGTAGCATAGGAATTTTCTATTGTTTGGTTAATAAGTTATTCTGATATGGAATTAGTTAATTTCTAAATGTTTTTGCTAGTTTGTAGAAAAATATTTAAATGTTCATATTTGTCTATTTGTGCTAGATATAAATATACAGCAGATTTTAAAGTTAAATATTAAATTAATATAATCTTATTAATTGAATGGTAGAGATGACCTACTTTTGTCGCAGAAACTTCATTCACATTCCTCCTAATTCCTTTGATTCGGTGTATTCTTTTAATTATATTTAAAATCTTTAGGTACATAATTCGTCTTATTTGTAGTTACACAAGAGTGAAGAGAAATAGTTATTCCTGGTGCACTTTCTAACTCCTCTATAGTCTGTGTATCTCTAAGTAGTTTAACTAGCTTTTTAAGAGAAACAGGCATCTCTGGGGAGAAACATCTCGATCCCACTCAAATAAAGCAAGTGAGATTAGAAAGGTGAGGGGCAGAAAGCTAAGCAAAACAAAAAACAAGCGAATGTTTAGCTGTGAAATTACTTATATGAAAAAAATATCTTGAAATGCCATCTAAAGAAAATGTAATTTCCCCTGGGATTAGCTCTAAAGTAAAGAGTAGCTGAAGTAATATCTTTCAGGAAAATTGGATAGTAACCTTTCCAAATAGAACCAATTACCAGAGCTATATTAAATGCCAGTAAGTGAAAAATCTCACCAGAGCTTTCTTCCTGGAAAGCAGTGGTCCGCTTGTTGGCCTGTGTTTCAGCAGGGACGTCCACCCCTTCGACACACGGGGGGAAATGAGGCTCAGGGCATTGCACTGTAGATTCTGGTTCATCCTTTATTTGCTTCTCTGTCTGCACCTCATTTGTTAACCACGTCGCTTGACAACCCTTACTCCTGGTGACTTCTGTTAGAACATGAGTTGGCACCTTCAGATCATATCAGTAAAGGAAAGAGTTCAGTGACATTTGAATAAAACATTTTTAAAATGCACATAAAAATCAGAGTGAGGGCTTCCCTGGTGGCGCAGTGATTGAGAGTCTGCCTGCCGATGCAGGGGACACGGGTTCGTGCCCCGGTCCAGGAAGATCCCACATGCTGCGGAGTGGCTAGGCCTGTGAGCCATGGCCGCTGAGCCTGCGCGTCCGGAGCCTGTGTTCCACAACGGGAGAGGCCACAACAGTGAGAGGCCCGCGTACCGCAAAAAAAAAAAAAAAAAAAAACGGAGTGGGCTTTTTTCATATATAAAACAATAGAAGTTGTGAAAACTGATTTGAAGGGTTAAAAATGAGAGCCAACATTCTTTACTTCTGGGTCACTTAACTAGAGTTCTCACTCCTCTATGATTAAGCTTATAATGTTTCACCAAGAAAGATTATTTTTTTGTTTATTTAGTCAAAAAATATTAAATGAGTGCCAATTCTGTACAGACACTTTGTTTATGTGGATATTTCAGCAAATCTTTATTGAATATTCCCGAGAATATCTGCCTCAGGACTGTAAGTGGTTATTTTTGTTTCGTTATGCTTTTCTTTCCAAAATTTGTTTGTTTCTTAATTGAAAAACTGTAGACGGCAAAGAAGCATATAAAGTAAAAAATGGGAGTTTCCTATAACCACTCCAACCCACTCTGTGGAGGGAAACACTGTACCAGCTTGAGTCATACCCTGCTGGTATCACTTTTTTTCTCCTGCTGTATATACATGTACTTATAACAAAATATTATGACATTACATGTACATATACACATAACTACATAAACAGCATTGAGGGAGCAGAGTATGGCTAATTTATAAATCACACCCTATATATTGCTTTCACCTTTTTTGCATTTAACTTTATACCTTCATAGTTTTCCATGTTGGTACTTGTAGGTCTACCTTGTACTTTTTAATGATTGGATAGTAGACTGTAGTATTGATGTGTCTTTTCCCTATTGCTGTTTTCACTTTTTCACTGAATACTGCAGTAAACATTTTTGTACTTATGTTATATACAGTCTGCAAGTATTCTTATAACTTTCCAAATTTTCTACAGATGTGGGTGTGACATTGATTAAAAGAAAAATTAAAAACGAAAAGCCTAAATTAAGTACCTTGCTGACATGAAAGGGCATGTCACCCCATTGGCACTATAGCATTCTGGTAGTATGTTGATTGAATTCCTGTTTTGAGGTAAATGCAATAAACATGAAAAAGTACCACGTGGAATAGAGCCTAGTGTAATAGATATCCCAAACTCTTGTTGTTATGGTCACTAAATAAAACCTTCCATGTGCTCTATTCATATTTTTCAGTAATTTGCTCGGGCCAGCAATACTGAATGCATGTTATATGCAAACCCTACATGTGCTGCAGTTGCTTTGGTCTCTTGTCTTCTTGTCGGCATCACATTCATATTCATGACTGCCCACATTTATCGTCCTAAAACACTGCATTGCACAAATAATCTGTTATTCTAACATTTTAAATGATTTCCTTAATATGAAAAAGTGTGTTTGGAGCCAAAAGCCAGTCTCCATTTGAGGCATTCTTTCTCACTAGAATCAGAACCAAAAACAAGAATACCTGGCATTAGTCATTGATTTTTTTGATTCGACCCTCCACCTAAGGTGAAATAAGAGGTATAAATATTGAAAAAGAAGAAATAAAGTCACATATTCTATAAAGTATATCTCGAAACAAAAAATTCAAGTTAAAGACTATCGAATAAGAGAAGTTCAGGAAGGTGTCGTGTGAATGGAATATGCAAAGATTAGTAATGTTCTTATATGCCAGTAACTATAAGAAAAGATCATGAGAAAAGATCCCTTAAATATTAAACACTGGGAGAGAGGGCAGACAGCAGAAGCAAGAAGAACTACAGTCCTGCAGCCTGTGGAACAAAAACTACATTCACAGAAAGATAGACAAGATGAAAAGGCAGAGGGCTATGTACCAGATGAAGGAACAAGATAAAACCCCAGAAAAACAACGAAATGAAATGGAGATAGGCAGCATTCCAGGTAGAGAATTCAGAATAATAGTGAAGAGGATCCAGGACCTCAGAAAAAGAATGGAGGCAAAGATCAAGAAGATGCAAGAAATATTTAAGAAAGATCTAGAAGAATTAAAGAACAAACAAACAGGGATAAACAATACAATAACTGAAATGAAAACTACACTAGAAGGAATCAATAGCAGACTAACTGAGGCAGAAGAACTGATAAGTGATCTGGAAGACAGAATGGGGGAATTCACTGCTGTGGGACAGAATAAAGAAAAAAGAATGAAAAGAAATGAAGACAGCCTAAGAGACCTCTGGGACAACATTAAATGCAACAACATTCACATTATAGGGGTTCCAGAAGGAGAGGAAAGAGAGAAAGGACCCGAGAAAATATTTGAAGAGATTATAGTCAAAAACTTCCCTAACATGGGAAAGCAAATAGCCACCCAGGTCCAGGAAATGTAGAGAGTCCCATACAGGATAAACCCAAGGAGAACCATGCCGAGACACATAGTAATCAAATTGGCAAAAATTAAAGACAAAGAAAAATTATTGAAAGCAGCAAGGGAAAAATGACAAATAACATACAAGGGAACTCCCATAAGGTTAACAGCTGATTTCTCAGCAGAAACTCTACAAGCCAGAAGGGAGTGGCATGATATACTTAAAGTGATGAAAGGGAAGAACCCACAACCAGGATTACTCTACCCAGCAACGATCTCATTCAGACTCGATGGAGAAATCAAAAGCTTTACAGACAAGCAAAAGCTAAGAGAATTCAGCACCACCAAACCAGCTCTACAACAAAGGCTGAAGGAACTTCTCTAAGAGGGAAACACAAGAGAAAAAAAAGACCTACAAAAACAAACCCAAGGGCTTCCCTGGTGGTGCAGTGGTTGAGAATCTGCCTGCTAATGCAGGGGACACGGGTTCAAGCCCTGGTCTGGGAGGATCCCACATGCCGTGGAGCAACTAGGCCCGTGAGCCACAACTACTGAGCCTGCGCGTCTGGAGCCTGTGCTCCACAACAAGAGAGGCCGCGATACTGAGAGGCCCGCGCACTGCGATGAAGAGTGGCCCCCGCTTGCCACAACTAGAGAAAACCCTCGCACAGAAACGAAGACCCAACACAGCAAAAATAAATTAATTAATTAATAAACTCCTACCCCCAACACCTAAAAAAAATTAAAAAATAAAAAACCACTAGAGACCTCTCTCTCTCTCTCTTTAAAAAAACAAAAAAAACAAAAAACCCAAAACAATTAAGGAAATGAAAATAGGAACATACATGTCAATAATTACCTTAAACTTGAATGGATTAAATGCTCCAACCAAAAGACACAGGCTCGCTGAATGAATACAAAAACAAGACCCATATATATGCTGTCTACAAGAGACCCACTTCAGACCTAGGGACACATACAGACTGAAAGTGAGGGGATGGAAAAAGATATTCCATGCAAATGGAAATCAAAAGAAAGCTAGAGTAGCAATACTCATATCTGATAAAATAGACTTTAAAATAAAGAATGTTGTAAGAGACAAGGAAGGATACTACGTAATGATCAAGGGATCAATCCAAGAAGATATAACAATTATAAATATATATGCACCCAACATAGGAGAACCTCAATACATAAAGCAACTGCTAACAGCTCTAAAAGAGGAAATCGACAGTAACACAGTAATAGTGGGGGACTTTAACACCTCACTTACACCAATGGACAGATCATCCAAACAGAAAATTAATAAGGAAACAGAAGCTTTAAATGACACAATAGACCAGATAGATTTAATTGATATTTATAGGACATTCCATCCAAAATCAACAGATTACAATTTCTTCTCAAGTGCGCACGGAACATTCTCCAGGATAGATCACATCTTGGGTCACAAATCAAGCCTCAGTAAATTTAAGAAAATTGAAATATCACGCATCTTTTCTGACCACAAGGCTATGAGATTAGAAATGAATCACAGGGAAAAAAACGTAAAAAACACAAACACATGGAGGCTAAACAATACGTTACTAAATAACCGAGAGATCGCTGAAAAAATCAGAGGAAATCAAAAAATACCTAGAGACAAATGACAATGAAAACACGATGATCCAAGACCAATGGGATGCAGCAAAAGCAGTTCTAAGAGGGAAGTTTATAGCTATACAAGCCTACCTCAAGAAACAAGAAAAATCTCAAATAAACAATCTAACGTTACACCTAAAGGAGCTAGAGAAAGAAGAACAAACAAAACCCAAAGTTAGCAGAAGGAAAGAAATCATAAAGATCAGAGCAGAAATAAATGAAATAGAAAGAAAACAATAGCAAAGACCAATAACACTAAAATCTGGTTCTTTGAGAAGATAAACAAATTTGATAAACCATTAGCCAGACTCATCAAGAAAAAGTGGGAGAGGACTCAAATCAATAAAATTAGAAATGAAAAAGGAGAAGTTACAACAGACACCACAGAAATACAAAGCATCCTAAGAGATTACTACAAGCAGCTCTATGCCAATAAAATGGACAACCTGGAAGAAATGGACAAATTCTTAGAAAGTTATAACCTTCCAAGACTGAACCAGGAAGAAATAGAAAATATGAACAGACCAATCACAAGTAATGAAATTGAAACCTGTGATTAAAAATCTTCCAACAAAGTCCAAGACCAGATGGCTTCACAGGTGAATTCTATCAAACATTTAGAGACGAGCTAACACCCATCCTTCTCAAACTCTTCCAAAAAATTGCAGAGGAAGGAGAACTCCCAAACTCATTCTATGAGGCCAACATCATCCTGATACCAAAAGCAGACAAAGATACTACAAAAAAAGAAAAATACAGACCCAAGTCACTGATGAATATAGATGCAAAAATCCTCAACAAAATACTAGCAAACAGAATCCAACAACATATTAAAAGGATCCTACACCATGATCAAGTGGGATTTATCCCAGGGATGCAAGGATTCTTCAATATATGCAAATCAATCAATGCGATACACCATATTAACAAATTGAAGAATAAACACCATATGATCATCTCAATAGATGCAGAAGAAGCTTTTGACAAAATTCAACACCCATGTATGATAAAAACTCTCCAGAAAGTGGGCATAGAGGGAACCTACCTCAACATAATAAAGGCCATGTATGACAAACCCACAGTAAACATCATTCTCAATGGTGAAAAACTGAAAGCATTTCCTCTAAGATCAGGAACAAGACAAGGATGTCCACTCTCACCACTATTATTCAACATAGTTTTGGAAGTCCTAGCCGTGGCAATCAGAGAAGAAAAAGAAATAAAAGGAATCCAAATTGGAAAAGAAGTAAAACTGTCACTGTTTGCAGATGACATGATACTATACATAGAGATTCCTACAGATGCCACCAGAAAACTACTAGAGCTAATCAATGAATTTGGTAAAGTTGCAGGATACAAAATTAATGCACAGAAATCTCTTGCATTCCTATACATTAACGATGAAAAATCTGAAAGAGAAATTAACGAAACACTCCCATTTACCATTGCAACAAAAAGAATAAACTACCTAGGAATAAACCTACCTAGGGATACAAAAGACCTGTATACAGAAAACTAAGACACCGCTGAAAGAAATTAAAGATGATACCAACATATGGAGATATATACCATGTTCTTGGATTGGAAGAATCAATATTGTGAAAATGACTATACTACCTAAAGCAGTCTACGGATTCAATGCAATCCCTATCAAATTACCAATGGCATTTTTTACAGAACTAGAACAAAAAATCTTAAAATTTGTATGGAGACACAAAAGACCCTGAATAGCCAAAGCAGTCTTGAGGGAAAAAAATGGAGCTGGAGGAATCAGGCTCCCTGACTTCAGAGTATACTATAAAGCGACAGTAATCAAGACAATATGGTACTGGCAGAAAAACAGAAATATACATCAATGGAACAGGATAGAAAGCCCAGAGATAAACCCACGCACATATGGTCAACTAATCTATGACAAAGGAGCCGAAGATATACAGTGGAGAAAACAGAGTCTCTTCAATAAGCAGTGCCGGGAAGACTGGACAGCTACATGTAAAAGAATGAAATTAGAACATTCCCTAACACCATACACAAAAATAAACTCAAAGTGGATTAGAGACCTAAATGTAAGACCGGGCACTATAAACGTCTTAGAGGAAAACATTGGAAGAACACTCTTTGACATAAATCACAGCAAAATCTTTTTTGATCCACCTCCTAGAGTAATGGAAATAAAAACAAAAATAAACAAATGGGATCTAATGAAACTTCAAAGCTTTTGCACAGCAAAGGAAACCATAGACAAGATGGAAAGACAACCCTCAGAATGGGAGACAATATTTGCAAATGAATCATCGGACAAAGGATTAATCTCCAAAATATATATGCAGCTCAATATTAAAAAAACAAACAACCCAATCTAAAAATGGGCAGAAGACCTAAATAGACATTTCTCCAATGAAGACATACAGATGGCCAAGAAGCACATGAAATTTGCTCAACATCACTAATTATTAGAGAAATGCAAATCAAAACTACAGTGAGGTTCATCTCACACTAGTTAGAATGGGCATCATCAGAAAATCTACAAACAACAAATGCTGGAGAGGGTGTGGAGAAAAGGCAACCCTCTGGCACTGTTGGTGGGAATGTAAATTGATACAGCCACTGTGGAGAATGGTATGGAGGATCCTTAAAAAACTAAAAATAGAATTACCATATGATCCAGCAATCCCAGTACTGGGCATATACCCAGAGAAAACTATAATTCAGAAAGACACATGCACCCCAATGTTCATTGCAGCACTATTTACAATAGCCAGGTCATGGAAACAACCTAAATGCCCATCAACAGACAAATGGATAAAGAAGTTGTGGTACATATATACAATGGAATATTACTCAGCCATAAGAAGGAACGAAATTGGGTCATTTGTAGAGACGTGGGTGCATCTAGAGATGGTCATACAGAGTGAAGTAAGTCAGAAAGAGAAAAACAAATATCGTATATTAACGCATGTATGTGGAACCTAGAAAAATGGTACAGATGAACCGGTTTGCAGGGCAGAAATTGAGACACAGATGCAGAGAACAAACATATGGACACCAAGGGGGGAAAGCGGCGGGGGGTGGGGGTGGGGGTGTGATGAATTGGGAGATTGGGATTGACATATATACACTGATGTGTATAAAATGGATGACTAATAAGAAAAAAACAAAGAAAACAGGGAGCTGTTGGAAGGTTTTGCTCGGAGGAGCGGCCTGACTGCTGTTTTAAACGGATCACTCTGGTTGTTGTGTCGCAAATAGACTAGGGTTCGAGAGTGAAACCAGGGAGACCAGTTTGGAGCTGGTTGAAGCAATCCAAGCAAGAGGTAGTGTAGCTTACACCATTAGGGATAAGGAATAGGGGGAAATGGTTGGATTCTGGATTTTTTTTGAAAGTAGAGTTAGCAATTTCCTGACAGATTGGATATGAGATGCGAAGAAAAGAGAGAAATCAAGCAGAACTTTGGAGTTGCCATCACTGACCCCGGGAAATCTGTCAGTGGAGTATCCTAGTCTCCAAGTGTCTTTACAAATAATATTTCATACCACCCAAGCGAATCAACAGCCTCTGCATTGGCTGGAGGAACCTGGATGCAACCTGGAATTCAAAGGGTGTGCCCAGGCCCTCCCTTTGCTAGTTTAAAACCATTTCCTAAGTCCTGTGTACTTGTACTCTGTCTCCCTTTTTTCTGTCCCCTCCCTTGCTCTCCCTCCCTTCCCGTCTTCCAACCCCAAAAGGTCCTTCAAGCTCCAGAAACATCCTAGAAAATCCTTCCAGGTGTTGAAGGACTTCTGTTATTGGACTCTGCTGCCTCCTCAGCCCATGTCGCTGTTATTCCCTCGTGCTGCCACCAGGTGGCAGTGCACTGCTAAACATTGCACTGTTGGGACCTGCATTACTTCTCAGTAGAGAGGGGGTAGGGCTGAACTTTATTTATTTACTTTTTTTTTTTTTTTTTTTGCGGTACGCGGGCCTCTCACTGTTGTGGCCTCTCCCGTTGCGGAGCACAGGCTCCGGACGTGAAGGCTCAGCGGCCATGGCTCACGGGCCCAGCCGCTCCGTGGCATGTGGGATCTTCCCGGACCGGGGCACGAACCTGTGTACCCTGCATCGGCAGGTGGACTCTCAACCACTGCGCCACCAGGGAAGCCCAGGGCTGAACTTTAGAATGGGCTGATGTATCACAGACAAATCTGGCTTGGGGAAGATGAGGAGAGATTGTCTCCAATTCTTTTTTTAGAAACATCATATATCCTTGCTAGGGTTGATTTTCCTTTTTTGAGTTTGAAAAGGCTCTGTATGGCTTTCTAACAGTCTTTCCACGTAGAGAGTGTTTTTATTTAAAGACTTTATTCATCTAACACCTTGCTGAGGTTGTAGTACTGGTGTATTTGTTTTATATGCTCTTCTTTGTTCGAGACAGGTAGAACAGCTCCCTAGAAGCCTTCCCAAAAGTAAAATCCTTCTTGAAAATCAAAAGTGGATATTGATTGAGTAGTTTCTGTATGCAGAATTTGGACTATGTTTTATGAAGAAGTAAGGAAAGGAAGTGCCCTTTGTGTGAAGTTTTTTGTTGCAATTGGAGAGGCAAAAGCATGAACATTGGAAACCTTAGGAATTAATAAAAGTGTTACTGGGCAGTGCTAGTGACTAAAAAATAGTAAAGGCACCAGGTACCTCTGGAGCCTGGAATGCACGGTGGGGCTGAAAAGAAGCCTTTTGGTTGAAGTCTGCCTGTAGACCAGTTAGGTTCCCAGCCCCTCTGCCCTACGCTGATAGAAAACCCAAGATTTACCCACTGGAAAAGTTGAATAAAGAGGTTTTGGCTTTAGGAACAACAAGCCAAATTATGAATGGGATAAGACATTGCTCTGAAAACCCAGGGTTTAAGGAATGTAAATAACTACCCCTGTCCCCTCAACACACACCGCTAAGGTCTCCTTTCCAATCAGTTCATGTCTTTCCCCCAGGTAGGAGATGAAAGATTAGCTTTGAAGAAAATGCTTTGCTCAGTAGAAGAGAACTATAGATTCCAACAGTTGGGATTTCCCCCAATGAAGTGGTCAAGTCCTGACTATTTTTATCCTTTACTTGACAAGTTCTACCCAGCACACAGAGCTTCTGTCTTCCTTTTAGTGCCTCATTCTTTAATAGGAACCAGGGTTTCTCAGACTCGTTACTGTTGACTTTTTGGGCCAGATAAATCTCATTGGAAAGCTGTCCTCTGCACTGTGGGATGTTTAGCCGCATCCCTGGCCTCTACCACTAGAGGCCAGTAGCACCCATCCCTTTCCCACCCCTCACTCCCAAAAATGTGACGGGTGACCAAAAATGTCTCCCGTCCTTGCCAAATGTCCCTGGGGCGAGAAATCTCCCCCTCTTCCTTGAGAACTACTGGTTTGAACCGGCATCCACAGACTACCAGCCATTGGAGGAAAGTCCCATTCATAAGAGAAAGCAAAACAGAGAAAGGAACTTTGAGAAAAGGAATGTGGGGGGCTGGGGGATGGGTATTAAAGGAAAACAGTATCCTCAGAGAAATGAGAGGACATTGTGTCTTAAAAAAAAAAAATGAGATCTATTCTTTTTAAATCCTCACAGAATAAGAAAGATCTTTGGCTATTAAAATTGTAACTGTAGGAATAAAAAAAAAATTGGAAGATCATATTCAAGAGCTCTGTTGTAAATCAGAACAAAAAATAAAAACAATAGAGGAAAGGTAAGAAAACTACATAATTAAACTGGATTTTGGCGGTGTACTATCTAAAAACAACAAGGACATGGGAAAAATTTTTTTAAAACAAGTGAAGACCGAAGCAGAGTTCCCAGCACTGGAAGGACATAACCTTCAAACTAAAGGACTATCCCCAGCCTAGTTAAACTGTAGTCACACTAAGATATATCATCATCCTATTTCAGAACTAGTGATAAAGAGAAGAATTCCAAAAACATCCAGAAAGGGGGTTCTAATGACATTCAGAATGACAGTGGAGAAATGTCCTCAAACGGATTCCCCATATACCCTTTCACAGAGGATGTGCTCCACCAAAACAAGGGAAACCCAAGAACGAGGAAGACTCCAGTCCCAGAATCTGGGCGCCAGCCCAAGAGAGCAGCAAGGGGATTTCTCAGGATGGCCGTGAAGGGAGTTCCAGTGTGAAGACAGCCATGTTCAACAGGCCTCGAGAGAGAAAAGGCAGTGTGCTGCTTTGAATGCAGAGGAGGGAGTGGCAGGAGATTGGGAAAGCAGTTGGTTAAATTACAAGATGAGAAATTATTTCAATTGTAGAAACCTGAGACCATCTTAGAGTGTTTTCAGTTGCAGAAAGGATTTAAGTGATCTATTTTTTAAGGTTGTACAGAGAGGGTATAGGGATCATTTTGAGTTATGAATAGTGGTTCATTTTTGGTTTTGTTTGAACATTTTCTAAGTTATAATTAGAAAACAATGCAAGTTTTTTGGGTTTTTGTTTGTTTTTTTTGAAGAAACAAAGCTGAGAAGAGATAAAAGCCCCAGTGGAAGTAATAATTTTCTAAACAACCCACATATCGTCAGCACTAATATTTTGGGACTAGTGTAATTATATAATTATGTTTTGGAAGCATATTAGTTTTTCTTTTTCTTTAATAAATAAGGATCTTTTGGTTTCATCTTTTAGCCCATATGTATGTATGATTCAGTGACAGTTTCGTGATTGCAGGGTTTATCTATCAGTACTTCTGAAATTAGCATGATGCGCTTCCGTTTAACAATACCTGCTATTTTCCACCAGGTGGGCTGCTAACTTCACACAGTGAACTAAGACTGTGTTTAACTGCTGAGATTTCTAAATCTAATGCTAATGCATTTGGTATCTCTCTTTCATAATTCCCAAGCAATTCTAAAAGAAATAAGTCTGTGAACTATGTAATTGCAGTTGTGGGGTTTTGTTTCAGTTTCTAAATTGTGTATTACAACTTATAGTTTAACATTTTTACCTGTTTAGAGTGTGACTAATGTATATATGCACTTTTTCTCTTTATAATGGACCTTAACTATATTCAGTTATAGGTAAAAGTAAAAAAAAATCTCTAAGTTGGAAGATGATCATTCTAGATGCGTGAAAAAGAGAAAGTATTTGAAATTTATTGCACATAGAGATCCTGTGATGTGGCTGTTTCAGTGAATAAATGATTATTTTCAGATAGATGTTATATATGGTTCTAAAGTATTTTAAGTAGCTTAATCTCTTAAATTCCTTCCCAAATCTTAGTTTTCCCATCCTCCATCTCTACAACAAAGGCATGTTAGGTTAAACTTTCTTTGAGTCAGATTCTGAATTGATGGTATTGAAATAACTGTGAATAATGTCTTGCAGTTATTTCAGCTTTAAGGTAATTTGACCATTTTCCCTGTGCCAGTGAAATTTGTATGGGATTCTTAAAACATGCAGAGCTAGTAACATTTTGCAATATGGTGCTATTGTTTCTCTTGTAAAGCTAATTAAAGACATTCTAATAACCAAGGTTTGAATTTAAACATTTCCATAAATAGCGTATTTTTAAAATGAAAAACTTATATTATGGGCCCAAACATACAATAATTTCTTTTTCTTGTACATACAATAATTTCTTTTTTGTTGTTGTCACAAAACCAGGATGTGGCCTGTTTCCTTTTATCCTTCCTTTTGCACAAATGGAGATTTTTTGGGTCTCTTTTAGCCTTTAAGCTCCAAGAAATAATTCTGGAGCCAGTAGTTACAATCCCGCCAGGACAGCATAATTCTGAGCGCTACAAGTAGTGAGGGTGACTGCTGGTGGTTTTAGTCAGGATTGACCAATGAGCCGAGTGCTAGAAGGAAGCAAAAGTGGAATAGCGGATGCAGAGGGTGTTCACTTGTCCTTCAAGGATGTGAAAGATGCTCGAGTCATGGTAGAGGGTGAAGTGCCATGAAGTGACCTATGACGAAGGAACCATGGGTTCCAGGCTGGGTCCCGCTGATAACCAGCTCTGTCACCTTGGGCGAGTTAGCCTCTCTGGACCTAAGTCTCTCACTGTGAAACAAGGAGGCCTGGCTGAGATCAGGGATCCTTAACTAGCATCCTTGATCCCACAACGGGCTGTCAAGTCTGACTTGTCAAAGACAAGCGAGGCCGCTGCTCCAGGCCAGGCCACCCTGGGACCTGTCAGCGCCTGCCTGGAATCTAGATTTCCCAACACTGCCTTTTCTGAGATTCCCAGTTGTCGTGCTCTGTCTGCCCACCTGCCAAGTGAATTCATTGCCCAAGTTCCCAGTACAAACCCCTGTCTATCCCATTTCAACCTGACAATTACCTGTACATATTCTCTAATACGGATATATTTTGTACTTAGAGAGTGTTTTACTGACTCACAAAATTATGCTCAAAACCGAACCACAGTGAATAACGATATGCTCTCAGTCTGTTTCCCCTTTTACCATTCACTCCCCTAAAAACCTGAGAGTCACCCCAAGCTCCCCAGCCTCCTTAAATCCCTGCTCCCCGCTGTTTGCCCTCTCCAGTCCTTCAGCTTAGTGTTGTAAATATCCTTTAGGCCAGCGGTCCCCAACCTTTCTGGCACCAGGGACCAGTTTCGTGGAAGACACTTTTTCCGCGGGGGGCGGGTGGGGGCGGATGGCTCAGGTGGTAAGGCGAGCGACGGGGAGCGGCCCACTCACCTCCTGCTGTGCGGCCCGGTTCCTAACAGGCCACAGACTAGCAGCAGTCCGTGGCCCGGGGGTTGGGGACCCCTGCTTCAGGCCTTCAACGTCATTCCCCTGGCATGTTTCAGTGATCTCTCAAATGATTTTCCTCCTCTGGTTGAGGTGCCACCCTTCTGTCCATTCTGTTCGTAACTGCCAGAGTGGTATTTCTTGAAAGCAGATCTGACTACAGTACTCTCCTTTTTTAACTTCCTTCAGTAACTCCTCTTTGCCTTTAGATTTGAGTACATACTCTTTAGCATGGCTTTGAAGGCCCTACCTCTCCAGCTCCATTTTCTGCTGCTCTGTCCTCTTTACGTGCCAAAATATAGTTCCCCAGATAATTCCATGCCATTTCATGTCTCTCTGCTGTGAACACGCCAGAAGAACCTTTTTTCCTCCTCTGCTATACCTGGTAAATGTCATATTCTTCCAAGTTAGATAAAGTATCTCTTCTATAAAGCCTGACTGGGTTTATCAAAGTATAATTCATCATTTCTTACTTGGTGCTAACATTATATTTAATAATGATGTCTCTTATCGTATCAGTCTCTCTGATTGCAATTATTAGTTGTCCTGTGTTGTCCTACCAGACTGCAGTGAGTTCTTTATAAACGTCTTATTTACCCTTGTGCTCCTAGCCCAGTTTCTGTCAGCTGGTAGGTGCTCTTGGGAGTATATCTGTGCTTACAATGAAGAATACAGTTCTAATAGCCAGCGCTGTAAACCCTTGTTGCATCTATGATTTTAATATCTTTTCCTTTTTAAGAAGAGGAAAGCAGTCTTTAAATTCATACCATTTTTAGGGACTTCCCTGGTGGTCCAGGGGTTAAGACTCCACGTTCTCAATTGCAGGGGGCCTGGGTTCAATCCCTGGTCCGGGAACTAGATCCCGCATGCCGCAACTAAGAGCCCGTGTGCCGCAACTAAAGATCCTGCGTGTGGCAATCCCATGTGCCACAGCTAAGACCCGGTGCAGCCAGATAAGTAAGTAATATTTTAAAAATAAATTAATTAATTAATACCATTTTAAAGCTAAAAGGAAGGGTATTTCAACTGCAAGTGACGTAAAACTAAACTCAAAACTGGCTTGAACAATAAAGAGCATTTTTTGACTTAACGAAATGGGAAAAATTCAGTGTTGTTTCTGGCAAGACTTGGTCCAGCTGCCCAGGGGGGCCACCAAGGATAGTGGTGTGTCTGCTCTATCCTCTGCAGCATCCTCCCGTCAGGCTCCCCGGTGCTGCCTCCAGCAGCTCCAGGCTCTTCCCTCAGGGCAGCAAAAAGCATTAGCGCCTCCTGGCTTCATATCTTTGCACCAAAGGTCTAAGGAAGAAGAAGCTCTCTTACAGCATGTAGGAGAGGGAGAGGTGAAGCTTCTTTTTCCCAGAAGTCCCAGAAAATGTCTCCTGCCTGATGGTCTCCAGCTGGGTTATATTCACATCTTTCAGCTAATCATCGTAGCCACAGATGAGCGTTGTTCCGTGGTGCTTAAGCCATTCCAGTCCTGCTCTTGGAACTACAGGTTAGGGGTTAAGGAGACAGGGGCTGAAATCCCACCAAAACCATCTGGCTGAAATGTGAGCAAGGGTGAGTTACCCAAAGGAAAAATTGGATTATTTCTTGCAAAAGAAAGGGGCAATAAAAGGCTGGAGAGAGGAATACTAATATTCATTATGAAGGACTTTAGAAATCTTTTGCGCCAGACTCCCCTAAGTGTTTCAAGAACAAACTTCTTTTTTAGTTCCCTGAAGCCTGAGACCTCCAGGCAAGGAAGAGCTTCTCAAGGTAAAGTGAGGAGTGGCCCCAAGTCGTGAGGCAGGCCTGGAACAGCGGTCCTTAAATTCATACCATTTTAAAGGTAAAAGGAAGCCTGTCTCTGACAAGACAGGCTTGAGAACCAGTAGTGGGGTCATGATGGCTAGTTGAGGATCTCTGATCTCAGCCAGGCCTCCTTGCTTCACAGTGAGAGACTTGAGGTCCAGAGAGGCTAACTCACCCAAGGTGACAGAGCTGGTTATCTGAGCAGGACCCAGCCTGGAACCCACGGCTCGTTCATCCCAAGACACTTCATGGTACCTCGTCATCACCTACGTCGAAGTGGGCAGCTACCAAGTTCTTGAAGGACATGCATATAAAAACTTTTTTTGGGTGGTAAATTATGGTCATCTTGATTTCAGAATGATTGGGTGAATCATCCGGCATGCTTTTACTATATATTGTACTTTTCATTATTTTAAAAAAAGCGGTTATGAAGGAAAACTGAAACCAGTTTTGGTTGAATGAAGTTTTACCATTTTCATTTTGTCTTGTTTCCAAGATTCTGCAATAGCGTGGCATTCACTAAATAATAAATGTACCGTATGTTTCAGTGTGTGGTAACAGCAGAGAGTGACTTCATCGGCCACTTGACCTGCTCTGTTGTGGTTTGTGATACCATTTGGACTCCTTGGTGGAATCATTTCCATCTGAATCGCTATAAACTTCTATTTAGTTTGTCACAAATCTAAGGCCAGATATGTTTGTGGTTTTCAGCAGTGATGTAATTCTGAAAGATACTGTGAAAGTTACAAGTTGTCATATACTATTAGCATTTAACTCAGTGTTTCACATAATTCCAGACAAACTAGAAGCTTGAAAAAAATCCATTTCTCCACATTATTTTTTTTTTAACTCTTAGACAGTCTACCTTTGCTGTCTGTCTTGCCACTGTGGGTTTGGTTATGCATCAATCAAGTACGTGTGGGGAACGCTGGGAGGCTCTGTGGGCATACACAGTAATGTAGGACATGGTCCCTGCCACTTCTTAATTAGGAAGCTTGTATAGATAGACAGAAAGGATGTTTCTTTAACTACATGGTGGAGAGAGAATAAGAGAGAAAGAGTCTTTCTTCTCTTTTATATGACTGCCAATTGTGTGAAACAGGCTGGATCACGTTGCAAGATATGCACACACTGCAGGGTATACACATTGACCTGCACAGAAAGCAAGGACTCAACTAAAGCATACTTTCCCAGTCGGCTGCCAGGTAGGAGCAACAGCAAAACAACAGAACTTACCAGAAGGGACTTGGGGGCCTAAGGTTCAACAGAAAAGTCTGAAGATTTCTAAGCCCCCCCCCTTTTTTTTTTCTGATTTTTTTCCACAGAGAGGCTTGCGGGCAGAGGAGGGAGTCATTGGTGACAGTGGTAGACGGGGGAGTGGTGCCAAACCTATAGCACAGAGCAGGGCACAAAGCACAGAGAGGTGAGAGGAGGCCAGCGGCCCAATTCCCATAGAGCAGGTAGAGACACAGCACACTCAGGGGGTTGAAGGCTGTAGATATATAGGGCTGGTGAGTTACAAAGCAGAGAAGGGAAAGGAAATGGGTCAGGATGGGTGGTTGGCTATCACAGAAACCACAGGCAGCCGGGAGCACAGCTCCAGAGGAAGCTGGCTCAACTCACTGTGTGTTGGAGGGGGCAGGCTTCTCAGCAGGGAGGCACAGGCATCAAGAACGGCCTTCATGAAGGTGAGTCAGCAGCCTCTTTCAGGACACGTGGAAAGCCTGGGTTCAGGTTCTAGCTCTACCAATTGCTGGCTCTGTCCCTGCGGGAAGGTTCAGATGCCTCACCTGTGAAGTGAGAACTTTCGATTAATTGGTCTCTTACATTCCTGAGATGTTATGAGATAAGGAGTTCGCATCTTCCCCAGCATAGACGACAGACTGAACTTCTAGAAACTGTAATGACAGTCATTTATCTATTCAGCGAATAGGGATGAGCACCCATGACGTGTGAAACACCATTCTGTGCATCAGGATCACAGCAGGCAGCGAGATGAAGTCCTTTCCTCTCACGGAGCTTACGTTCTGGGGAGACAGGCAGACAGCAATCAGACAAACTATAAATGAGCAAGTTAATTTGAGTTACCAATAAATTGCTGTGAAGATGGTAAAATAAGACAGTGCGGTGGAGGGCAACCATGTTTTGGGGGCAGGGGATGGTGGGGGAGAACTGCATCCTCTCTGAGGAGATAATGTTCAAGCGAGACCTGACTTGCAGGAAGGAGCTTCCTATGAGACAGTCTGGGAGCAGGGCAGACAGCTCAGAATGAGCAGAAAAGGCCCTCAGGAAGGAATGAGTCTGACACATTCAGACAGCAGAAAGAAGACCCGTGTGGTTGGAGGGAGTGAGCAGGGAGCGGCTAGAGACATAAGCCAGCGCCAGACTACATGGGACCTTGGAGGCAGTTGTAAGAAACCTGGATCTTATCCCAAGTGCAGTGGTGAGCCTTTGGAGGGTTTTAAGCGGGAGAAAGAAAGATTTGCTGTACATTATAAAAAGATTGCTCTGGAGATTCTGTAAAGAATAAAATGAAGGGGAGCAAGAGAAGAAGCAGAGACGACTTGAGAGGCAATTGCAATAGTCACAGTGAGAGGTGGTGATGGCTTGGACCATGAGAGTAGCAGGGATGTTGGGAATAGGTGGTAAGTAGGAGTGTGTGTAGAGGTTTTGGAAGAAGGAAACATGGGGACAGTTTTTATAGGCATACTGTTTTTATTAGTCTGTACCTCTGCCTTGAGGAAACTGCCCCTGACCCTCTTTATTGTCCTATTTATGGGATGCAGGACACAAAGGATGCTTCGTCCATCATTTTACCCCCTGACCCCCATCACCAGGCCCAAAATTTGGTTTCAGAGTGTTCCCCACCAACCCTCATCCCTGCCAGTCCCGACATAGATCTTCATGATCTTCACATCTATTCAGGAAACCTGTTTATGATAGGTTCTACTGTTCATTTGTCAGTTTCTGGCTTGGGAACACAGGAATAGCATGTTTTGGTGGCAAATATGATAGTTCAGCTTTGAGTTGTTACAGAAAAGCCTAGTGAATAGAGGAATACCGAAACAAGTATGTAGGGCTTCCCTGGTGGCGCAGTGGTTGGGAGTCCGCCTGCCGATGCAGGGGACACGGGTTCGTGCCCCGGTCCGGGAAGATCCCACATGCCGCGGAGCGGCTGGACTCATGGGCCATGGCCTCTGGGCCTGCGCGTCCGGAGCCTGTGCTCCACAGCGGGAGAGGCCAAAACAGTGAGAGGCCTGTGTACTGCAAAAAAAAAACAAGTATGTATTTCTTGCCCCAGTGGAATGGATTATTGAGGGCCAGTTTAGCAGCCCACAGTATTTCTAAAAGGAAGAGCTTTCCCTGGGTCTCTATAAGAATCCAGGAAAAGACTGACCCTGCTTGGGTCATGTGGCCACTCTGAAACCAAATGTTGGGTCTGGAGATGGGGCTCAGGGGGTAAAATGATGGATGACGTATCCTTTGTGTCCTGCATCCCATTAATAGCACATAGAAGAGGATCAGGGACAGTTTCCTCAAGGCAGAGGTACAGACTAATAACAACAGTATGTCTATAAAGGTGCCTTCACTTGGATTTCTCTAGATGCCACAACCCCTAGGAATGCCTGGTCTTAGCCGAGCCTAAATTGTAGCTCTCTGAAACTCTCTCCCATTCCTTTGTCTTCAAAGGAACTTTAGTGAAGACCAAAATACAAGCATTCTATTGATAATTTTTCTTCACTGACTTCTTTATATATTTGATTATCTTCTAAAACTATATAAAGTAATAAAAACTCTCTTAAGGTTTTGTCATGGCCTGGTTCTCAGTATTTCTCCTAGGTGATACAGGACATCAGATACCCTAGCACCAACTTCTGTGTATCAGGCATAGCTATTCTGAGGGCTCTGTCCCTATCAAGATGGCCCCAGGTTTCCATCCGCTTGACTGCACCGCCGCATAGCAGGTTTAATACAGAACCAGTGGGCATAGAATTTTTCAAGAAGTTTTAGGTGTACAGTGGAAGGCTCTGGTCGCGTTAACCTAGCAGACTCCCTTTCCCTTTGTGCTCAGACCTCAAAGCCTCAGGACAGTCTTCTCTCTTGGACTTATTTTCTGGGGAGAGGACCCACAAGGGCTGAGAAGTTCCTTGAGGCCCTCTAGGCTGTGTATCTAGGACACATTGATGGGGAGGGCGCTTTTGTCTTTGGTTCCTTCTCATCTCCCCTTAGGGTTTGGTGCCTCCTGACTCTGGCTTTTTATAAACTCTCAATACCCTGCTTTGCTCTGGCATTTTCCCTCTTGCCCCAGGAATTCCATCCGTTCAGTTCAAACCATTTATTGAGTGGACCTTACAAATAAGGCCCCAGGTTAAGCACTGTGAAATTACCTCCTTTGTGTCCTTTCTGCATTCCCAGTCTAAGAACATCTCAGGTAGGTGACAGGAAGATTGAGTTATTTTATATTAATATGCAAAAACATACTGAATCATTTATTCAATAAATATATATTGCGCACCAACTGTAAACCAAATACTCTTACAAGCACTGAGATTGCAACGATCAAAGTTCCTGGCGTTCTCAGGTAAGTTATATTCTCGTGGAGGTATCAGTAAATAAACATATAATATGCCAGTAGAGGAAATAGAGTAATTTTAAAACAGAAAGCAAGCTTGGTGATGGAGGAGAGAGGAGTGTGCGTACAGGTGGGAAGAGCAGGGTTATTTAGAAAGGTCAGTCGGGAAAGGTGCCTCTGAGAACTGATCTGGTGGGGGAATGGGTGGGAAGAGGCTTGGATTTGGAGAGAAGTCTCTTTTTCGGTAGGATTTCCAGTTCCCTGAACTTATTATCAAAACGACATAATGTGGCGAAGACTTAGATGGGGTTTGGAGGTATAGGCCTCTCTAGCGTAGAGCCATAAGCCAGAGAGGGGTACCATATGGACCCTGCCCCCCGTCCCCGGTCTCCTGCCAGTCAGGGTCATCGTTCTGACCCCTTGCCTGGCTCGATCCTCACCACCCGCATTTCCCCACGCTGGTCACCAACTCTCTGTTTTCCTGTTTATCTCACTGGTAGGACTTCCAGCTTGGCTTTCTTCCCAGCTACCACGTAGACTCTGTCCTTGATGGTAATGTAGATTCTTGCATTACCTTGCCTTGGGCTATTCTGAGTAAATTTCCTTCCCTATCACTAGGAAGAACCTACTCCTTGCCCACCCTGTGGGTAACCATATACTTTATCATTTAAAGTGGGATACTTCTGAGAGCAGAAGGGAGCACTATTAATAATTACGCCAGGACTACAGACATAAACTGGGACCATCCTGTGTAAACTGAGTGGTGGGTCACTGTATGCATGAGGTCATTGGCTCAGTTAGCTCCAGCCCGCAAGTGGAACCAAGACTCCCCTCCCCAGCCTAGCATCTGATCTGAAGGCTGAGGCTGGGCTCCTTCCATGGTGCAGCCAGAAGTCAGAAGACAGGTCATCACTCTTCAGTCACTACCTTGTTTGCTCACCCTCAGGCCTGTTTTTCTAGTCTCCACCTAGGAGGACCCTCAGGTCGCACCCCAGAACATGCCTCCACTAGTTTCCATCCTTCTGGGACTGGACTGGAGACTTCTAGAACCCACTTTCTCTGCTTCCTCAGGCTGCTCCCCGGGACGAGATGTAGTCTTTTCTTCCATGTCCAAGTCTAAGAGAGCTGTCTCCAGACCCTTGCGTAGGCCCTACCAGGCTTTTGTGTTTGCCTCTCTGGAGCTCAGATGGAGTCAGGGGAGCTGGGCTTCCAGAGCCAGAGTCAGGCTGACCTCCCCTTCCAGCCCCTCAGGACACTAAAAATACCCAAAAATACTGTTCATTGCTTCTTTACATAGCTATAAGCAAAGAAGATGTGGTGTGTATATATATACAATGGAATGCTACTCAGCTGTAAAAAAGAATGAAATAATGCCCTTTGCAGCAACATAGATGGACCTAGAGGTTATTATACTAAGTGAAGTAAGTCAGAAAGAGACAAATACCATATGATATCACTTATATATGGAATCTAAAATATGACACAAATGAACGTATCTACGAAAAAGACTCACAGATATAGAGAACAGACTTGTGGTTGCCAAGGGGGGAGGGGGAGGGGAGAGGGATGGATTGGGAGTTTGGGATTAGCTGATTCAAAGTGTTACATGTAGAATGGATAAACAACAAGTCCTACTATATAGAACAGGGAGCTACATTTAGTATCTTGTGATAAACCATAATGGAAAAGAATATGAAAGAGAATATGTATAACTGAATCACTTTGCTCTACAGCAGAAATTAACACAACATTGTAAATCAACTAAACTTCAATAAAATAAAAATTTTTTTAAAAGTTATATGCTCACAGCTTTAAAAGATTCAAGGGACATGGTAGACACCCATGGTTTTTTAAAGAAAATATTACAGATATTAAGATCAGGCCTCAAATTTTTGAAGTAACACTGAAAAATCCTTTATAATGAGACCCTACTGGGTTATTTTCACTATAATAATACTGACATCTTATTGGGTTCAAATGTATTTTGTAGTACAGGTCCACAATCTCTGATCTGAAATCCTAGAAAGCTCGGAAAACTGAGGGAGAAAAAAAAAGTTCCAAGTTTGTCACAAGTTTATTTGACAGTAAAACCTGGTTTGAATTGGCACGAGGAGTATAGTCTTTATCCCACTTAGTGTGAATGTTTGTGTTTTGCTATAGAAATGTTAATATGTTTGGTTACTTCTCCAAACTTCAGCGGTGGATATTATGTAATATATGGTATATGTCCTGTATTACCTGTTCGAAACACTTCTGATCCAGAAGGTTTCTGATTAGGCATTCTGGCTCTATAGTGCTGAAACCAAGCAAGGCCTCATGTACCCACAGTGCAGAAGGCCAAACTCTGACAGCCAAGAGTTTGCAGCAAAGTAAGGGTTTATTGTAAGGGGCCAAGGAAGAGTGTGGGAGACAAGCCTCAGATCCATTCCCACTTGGTCTTTGAGTTAGGGATTTTTTTTTTTTTTTAAAGGGATGAACAAAGGCTGGGATTAATTATCTTGTGACACTTCTTAGTCATAGTTTCGGGAGTCAGGATGTTCTGGTTTATGAGGCTCAGACCAGGTGGTCCGTGGCTCAGGGGTCTGTTAGCTCATCTTGCCCTGGAGAAACAACCTGGGTTTGTATGTTAATGATGATATATATAATAGCAATTTTAGTGCATTAACGATGTTATGGACAACAGCAATTTTAGTCATCTGACTGTGGTGGATAAGTGTTCAGTTAGCACAGCATAGAGGTCAGAGGGGACAAGAAAGGGAATAAAGAATTGGATAGAGAGAGTAATCATAAGCTCAGTAAGGAAACTCAGTGTTAGGGGGGCTCAGTTTCAGTACTGTTTTACCCATCACATGTTTTTAAATTAATAATCTCCACAAATTAGGCAAGCACAAACTTCCAACAAGATTCCTTACAAGTTTGCCCCCTTTTGGATACTGCCCCTTGTATGGTCTATAGTTTGGGAACTATTCAGTATTATTTTCTAGTTGAACATTTAGTACCTTAATCCTTTGGAAGAAAAAAAACCATTGATATAATAAATAATTAATAAATAAATAAAAATAGTGGATAACATACTGAGTCCAGATCTTTCTTTCCCCACTGGTGTAGTATGGAAGGAAGAGGGACTGTCCATCATATGTGAAACAGAGTGGTCACGTGTGCAGCCCATTTTCGTTTTTTCTTTTTCTGCGGTACGCGGGCCTCTCACTGTTGTGGCCTCTCCCATTGCGGAGCACAGGCTCCGGACGCGCAGGCTCAGTGGCCATGGCTCACAGGCCTAGCCGCTCCGTGGCTTGTGGGATCTTCCTGGACCGGGGCACGAACCTGTGTCCCCTGCATCGGCAGGTGGACTCTCAACCACTGCGCCACCAGGGAAGCCCTCATTTTCATTTTTATAGGAGCTACACAGATGCCCTCCTGGAGCATAACAGAAGCCTCCACACACAATCTCACACCTTTTTCTAAATTTGAAAAAACTTAGGACCAGTAGTTTTGTGTCTTGGACTAGTTTACGAAAAGGTTTTTCTGTTCTTTTCTCTAGGAGCGTATTGTTCCTTAAGGCCAAAGGTGGGGGGATGGGGAGAGGAATGTATTAGGTATTTAGTCCTTTACTCTCTGACTTAACGTTTGTGGTAGCCAGGCTGCAAGCAACTCCCAGTGATTCTCACCTTCTGGTATTCAGTTCCCTGTGTAACCCCTTCCACATCATATACAGTTTGTGGCAAACAGTTCCAGATTTTCTTCATGCAAATACTGATATGTGTACCATTGTGTATACAAACACACACAGCTTTGTGATTTGTTAATACACGCTGGATCATATTAAACATACTGTCCTGCAACGTGTATATTCACTTTAACAACTTATCTGGGCACATCTTCCATATCTGTTCATATAAATCTATGTCATTTGTTCATGTGTCTCCATATATTTTATTGTATGGACTTCTCCAATCCCTGTTGGAGGATATTTGCGCTGTTTCCAATTTCCACAAATACAAACAGTGATAAAGTAGATAGCATGTGGGTAAATCTGTGGGATGTATTTCTGGTAGCAGTAATGCTGGATCAAAAGGAGACACACTTAAAATTCTGATAGATATTCCTAAATTGCCCTCCCCAAAAGTTGTTCTAATGTATTTGCCCAGGGAATGTAAATGTCTATTTCCTTACATCCTCAAAAACGCTGAGTATCCACAGTCTCTACCAGTTAGGTAGGTGAAAAATGACTCATTACTTTCTTTTGTGTTTAATTGTTAACAATCTTTTCAAATGTGTATTGGCTGTTTGTGTTTCTTCTGTTTGGAATTGTCTGTCCATCTCCTTTGCCCATCTTGATACTAGGTTACTTATACTGATTTGTAAGGACTCTTTGTATATAAGTATGTTAAGGTCTTTGCCTGAAACATATTTTATAGAAAATTTCCTCCAGCTTATTGTCAACACTGACTTTAACATTTTGAATCATATTCAGGAACTTTTTGTCATAACCCAGTGATGTGTGTTGTATAAAGCACGAAAAAGGCTTTATAACTTAGTTTAAAAATATTTCCAATGAAAATTAAAATTGAGAGAGCATTTCCTGTTTGTACAAATGTTAACTGTTTCTATGTTTAACTTCAGTATCACTGGCCCAGTTGATTTGCATTTTCACTATTTCCTTCTAGTTTACCGAATACTATATTCACCGCATTCCCAGAAGCCGGGAGGTCCAGCAGTCCTGGCTGTCCACGGTACTCACCACCTTGTACTCTATGTGGCTCTCCTTCCCCCTGACTCACCGAGTGAAGCCAGATTTGGTACGTATGAGCATCGGAGGAGAGAGAAGGTCACTCTCCTGTGGATCCTTCATTAGTAACAGGACATATTGTTTTATTGAACAGCTACCATTCATCAGTGTGCCAGATACTATACCAGACCTTTTACTAATGTGTGCTAAAATTAATTTCAATGCACTTTGCTCAAAGAGGTGGGAAATTTGTCTTGCATTTCTAGCTATAACTTGAACTCTAAATTTGCCCTTTTCTCCCCTCTGTCTCATGGCAATAGGGACTAACCCAGCACTATCTTTAAGCAGTTTGTGCTGCTACCCACCTGTGGTTTCTAAGCCAACGTCATGTGCTTGCTTGTCAGCCAGAGAAGAGCCAGTTTTTTAAAATTCCTTTTCAGTACTCTTTTTATTTTGTCAAAACTCTGTTACCAATACTCTGTAGTGGCCTGTATGGGAAAAGAATCTAAAAAAGAGTGGATATGTGTATTTGTATAACTGATACACTTTGCTATACACCTGAAACTAACACAACAACTAACACAACATTGTAAATCAATTATACCCCAGTGAATTTTTTTTTTAAGTTAGCAATCTAGTAGGCACAAAAAAACAGAAACAAAAACAAAAAGCTCTGTTACCAGAAAATGATATGCAGTGGGCAGAATGTCATACACACTCAAGTTTTTATAGGAAAATAATACAGAAAATAGAAATGTGAAGGCTTTAGTGCACTGTATTAAACCTTACCTTCCTTATCTATAAAAGTCTTAAGTTCTCTGTGGTCTTTAGGATGAAGTTCTATTACTAAATGCTAAATGCACTTCAGTAGCCAATGCAGATCAGCAGATATGTTATTACAGTAGTGTACACAGTACTTAAATAATACTCTCATTCCTGTTTAAGGCAGAATCCATTAATCTGCATAGCCTTAAAGAAACCCTTTATTTGCTTTCCATATACATGAGTTCTGGCACAGTGGATGTTATTCTCATGAATAATTGAACAAAAATGCCTTTAGCTACCATGATTTTGAAAGATCTCTATCAGTTTGGTCATTGCCTTTCACCAGCTGGATTGCAGTTCAGGTCCCTCCCTTGGATGAGAATTTAAAAATCTGAATTGTCTACGTGAGTACTTTAGATTGTTTTTAAAAGCTATAATTTACAAACAGTGAAATGCATAGATCTTAAGTATATAGTTTGACCACATCTCTATCAAGATATAGAACATTTCCATCACCCCACCTGCCCCTTCCCAAGCAGCCACTTTCTGGTGATTTCTATCACCATAGATTAATTTTGCTTATATTTATTTTTAAATTTTTGACAGAATAAGTTTATCTCACAGTCTCCAACCACATTTTAAGAGTGTGGAACTCAGATGTTTTCCTAAAAGATCATTACTACTCTTAAAGATTTAATTATTTCTGAAACTTAAGAGACAAAATGGAAGGAAGAAAAAAGGTCTTCACATTTTAAGCTGGAAATTTGGGGTTTACATTTACTAAATCACTGGGGGCATGACCACTGTCAGTGGCAGCAGCCATGTTGAATGTGGTGACTTTAGGACTCTAAGGTGTGAAGGTGAGAAGGAAGTAGTGACATGATGGCTGATGTCTGCTGTGGACATGGAGGAGCTCTGGTGACGGCCCTGCCTAAGTATTTTGATACCCTTGTAGTAGGAAGAGTAACTGATGGGGCATTAGGACACTTGGTCCCAGGCTCACTTTGGCTTTTATTTTATTTTAGTTCCCTTCTGGGCATCATTCTCTACCTTAAAACAAAAGGATTGGACCAGATGTCCTCTCAGTTTCCTTCAAACTTAGTCTAAAATTTTATGAGTGCCATAAATTTGCCTATAAAGAGTGGAAGGGAAAAAAAGACTATTATGTTTCTAAAGGAATAAAAAGGGAAAAGGGGGGAAATGTGAAATACTTATTTCTGTTTTAAACTGAGTTTTCAAAATTATTTCAAACCTGAACATTATCCAGTCAGTTGCTTTGATGTGGCTGGCTTCACAAAATGAACTCCCACGTAATGAAATTCCCTTATACACACACACAAAGTTAATGGTTAAGAACAACATGCAGATCTCTCCTGTATTCATCCTTGGCTTTCTTTTTTTAAAATTGTAAATGGCACTAATTTCATTTTTCTTTTTGAATATTTTTGCCTTTTTTAAATTGAAGTATAGTTGATTTATAGTGTTGTGTTAGTTCCAGGTATACAGCAAAGTGATTCAGTTATACATATGTATATATTCTTTTTCAGATTCTTTTCCATTATAGGTTATTACAAGATATTGAATATCTTGTGCTATACAGTAGGACCTTGTTGTTCATCTGTTTTATATATAGTAGTTTGTATCTGTTAACCCCAAACTAATTTATCCTTCCCCCCCTCCCTTCCCCTTTGGTAACCATAAGATTGTTTTCTATGTCTGTGAGTCTGTTTCTATTTTGTAAATAAGTTCATTTGTATCATTTTTTTAGATTCCACAAATAAGTGATATCATATGGTATTTGTCTTTCTCTGTCTGACTTACTTCACTTAGTATGTGATAATCTCTAGTGCTATTCATGATGCTGCAAATGGCATTATTTCATTCTTTTTTATGGCTGAGCAATATTCCGTTGTATATATATGCCACATCTTCTTTATCCATTCATCTGTTGATGGACACTTACATTGCTTCCATGTCTTGGCTATCATACGTAGCGCTGCTATGAACATTGGGGTGCATGTATCTTTTCAAATTAAAGTTTTCGTCTTTTCTGGATATATCCCCAGGAGTGGAATTGCTGGATCATATGGCAACTCTATTTTTAGTTTTTTAAGGAACCTCCATACTGTTTTCCCACCAACAGTGTAGGAGGGTTCCCTTTTCTCCACACCCTCCCCAGCATTTATTATTTGTAGGCTTTTTGATGATGGCCATTCTGACTAGTGTGAGTTTTGATTTGCATTTCTCTAGTAATTAGCCGTGTTGAGCATCTTTTCATGTACCTGTTGGCCATCTGTATGTCTTCCTTGGAGGATTGTCTCTATCTATATCTGCTCATTTTTTTTGACTGGGTTGTTTGTTTTTTTGTATATGAGCTGTGTGTATATTTTTGAAATTAAGCCCTTGTCGGTCGCATTGTTTGTGAATATTTTCTCCCTGTATGTAGATTGTCTTTTTGTTTTATTTATGGTTTCCTTTGCTGTGCAAAGGCTTCTAAGTTTGATTGGGTCCCACTTGTTTATTTTTGCTTTTATTTCTATTGCCTTGGGAGACTGACCTAAGAAAACATTGCTACAATTTATGTCAGAGAAAGTTTTCCCTATGTTATTTTCTAGGAGCTTTATGGTATCATGTCTTATATTTAAGTCTTTAAGCCATTTTGAGTTTATTTTTGTGTATGGTATGAGGGTGTGTTCTAACTTCATTGATTTACCTGCAGCTGTCCAGCTTTCCCAATACCACTTGCTGTAGAGACTGTCTTTTATCCATTGTATGTTCTTGCCTCCTTTGTCAAAAATTAATTGACCATAGGTGCCTGCGTTTATTTCTGGGGGCTCTATTCTGTTCCATTGATCCATATGTCTGTTTTTGTGCATCCTTAGCTTTCTCAACAGTGAGAGGCCTGCGTACCGCAAAAAAAAAAAAAAAGTTAATAAATTACTTTTAAAATAAATTACATTAAGCATCACTCCCTCTAAATAAGAGTGTAAAATTTAAATAGATCCCAACAGATCAAATTAAGTATCTGCTTTAGTAGATTTAACAAAGCCTGATCTAATTGAATAATAGCAATTATTGAATAATAATGATAGTATATATTTCAAAATTAAGTGTCATGTATATTTGTCAACATAGAATTTTTTTTTTTTTTTTTTTTGCGGTACGCGGGCCTCTCACTGTTGCAACCTCTCCCGTTGTGGAGCACAGGCTCCGGACGCGCAGGCTCAGCGGCCATGGCTCACGGGCCCAGCCGCTCCGCGGCATGTGGGATCTTCCTGGACCGGGGCACGAACCTGTGTCCCCTGCATCGGCAGGCGGACTCTCAACCACTGCGCCACCAGGGAAGCCCAAAATAGAATATTTTTAAAATTCAAAATGGATAATTAAAATAAGAGGAACAGTATTAAAAAATATTATTACAGAATTTTGCAAATGAGATTGACTTAGAAAATTAATCAAATTCATATTTACCGGTTTCCTGTTATAGAAAATCATATATAAAACCATTGTGAGTATACGTAATGTTTTATATCTTAATTTAACTTTTTGAATGAGATAGTAATCAAAAACATCAGGTTGTTTTGAGGAAAAAATGTGTAAATCTGCTTGTTGAGTGTATATTGAAAGTCATGCTTGTTTCATCCAAGCCAATTATTAGACAAAAAGCATCTTAGAGGAAAGTTATAAACTCTGTTTTGGAGGCCTGAATCTAATCCTTAGTAATTGGAGTGGATGGTTTCTTCTTCTACAAGGGCATTAAATACTTTTTAGGTGGTTCTGGTGTTTCACATATCATATTTTTCAAGAAATATGGCTTTGCCAGGCATCCTGTGAATAAGAGTCATAAGATTATTCTTGAGTTTAAAAAGATAATGGGACAGAACGTAGATCATTGGTTTTCAGCCTCCAGGGCTGGGGGAGGGACTGACTACAAAAAGACTTGAAAGAACTTTTTTGGGTGAGAAGCCGTTCTGTATCTTGATTGTAGTGGTGATGGTGGTGATGGTGGTCGATATTAATTGTATGCGTCTGTCGTAACTCAGACCTGTACACTAAAAAGGGTAAATTTTACTCTGTGTAACTTATATCTTAATAAATATAAGTTTTAAAATGTGAATCATGGCCAAAAGCATCAAAACCTTTGGTTCGCAGTAGCTTCATATATGGCATGTACCTATCTTTGAGTAAAAGTGATTTGGTGAGTCATTGCTTGCTCCTCTCGGCACCTCACCTCTCCAGTGTTTTTAAGACCTTCTCTAAGTGGCACAACCACCGGAATCGAGTTACAGCATTTGTCTAAAATTTCTAACATAAAATTCATCACCTTTGCTGAATTAAACATCTGGGTCAGGGAGCATCAGTAGCAGCCAAAAATGACATAGTTTATCAAATGAACCGAGATTTCTCAGTTCATTTCATTTCAATCGCTTATTATTTTACGTTTGCAACCTTTGAAGCAATAAATAGAGTTGGTCATGTTTGGAATGCTATATTACGTTTGATTTTAGGTGAGTCTGTCATCCTTGAAGTGTTAGTTACTGAAAGTCTATATTAAGTGCCTAACATGTACTACTTTTCCACTTGTATACCCAGTAGGCATCTGGAAGTTTCTTGGTTCAAGATAGTAGATATTTCCTACTCCTCCCCATCTTGGTAAACTTGCTCAAGTCAAATCCTCAGGATACATCTTTGATTCCTCTCTGCCACACCTACTTCTGTTCAATAGCAAGGCCTGCCAGCCATGTCTTCTCAATTTACTGTGATTCCTGTCTGTTTCTGTCCATCTTTCTGCCCCACGCCATGCAGCGCCACCCCACCCACACTGCATAGCCTCTTAATTTGTCTGCCTATGGAAGGAAGTTCATGATCCCCCGCAGTTGCTTCACCACTTAGCAACCAATGTGATTTCTTTTATAACGTACATCAGATTCCGTTACTCCACACTTAAAATCATCCAGCGGTTTTCTGTGCTCTTAGAACAAAGTCCAAATTTCTCAGTGTAGCCTATACGCTCTAGCCCAGCCTGCTTCTCTGACCTCTTCTCCTCCTCTCTTCCCCTAGTTTACTGTGTGCCAGCCAGACCTGGCTGTTTGTTTTTTTTTGTTTTTTTCCAACAAACCCAGCTGATTCCTGTCTCAGAGCCTTTGTACTTGCCATTCCCTGTGCATGGGGCTCTTCACCCCTGCTGTAAACGTGACTGGTTCCTTTTTGTTCTCTGAGCTCAAATGTTACCTCCTCACAAAGGCCTATCGTGATACTAGCCCTTCCTCCAGCTCATGTCCTCATCCCTCTGTCAGACTGCCCTGCTTTATTTTCTTCATAGTACTAATCCCGATAAAAAGCTATCTTTTTTATGTATGTGTTTGTCATTCCATAAGAAAGTGCAACTGCCTTGTTCATTATACTGGTGCAACAGTGCCTGGTGCTTGGTAGCCTCACAGTATGTATCTTTGATGAATGGTCCAGTCACTGTGCATGGGTGAGCTGTGGGCCCTTCCCTCAAAGAGCTTACACTCTAGTGGGGGAGACAAATGGGAAAGTAATTATAATGTAGTGTGCCAAGTGCCTTATGGTGGTAAGTGAAAATTGCTGTGGGACTATCACAAGAAGAACTCAGTGGTTCATTCATTCACAGATACTTGTCAAGGACGCTACTCTGTGACAGGATTTATACTGTGTGAGAAGTATAAAAGTAAGCACAGTGGACAGCAGTCTTGCCCACAGCTGGGTGGTTGCAGTGTGATAGGTCCTCTTTGGGGAGCTGGACAAGGCTTGAGAGTGGAGATGACATTTAAGCAAAGGTGGATAAGAGTTAATCAGTCAGAGAATAGGAAAAGGTCATTTTAAGAAGAGTGAAAGGTTAATAAGTCAGTTGAGTGAGTGTCACATAATGTATATAAGGTTGAAATCTTTAGACTGAATTTTTATTAATTAGCATTTTAAATATAATATTTTCTTGCTATTAGAAATTAATGGGATCTGGAGCTTAAGACCTGAATGCAGTAGCAAGGTAGTCATTTTTATAAGGTTAAATATTATGGATACTGTTAAGATGGCGTTTTGGGCTTTTCCTCTATAAACCCCATAAACAGACTTCTTTTCATTTAAATCCAATAGAAGTTAAAGGAAATGGACACTTAAATGTTTTACTGATTTATCGTTTTCATTCATGTGACCAGAACACCTAAAAGTTGTATTTTTAAAAATTTTTAGAAAAATAACATTTATTGAACTCTCCCTATGTGTCAGGCACTATTCTAAGTACTTTGCATATATTAACTCATTTAATTCTCCTAACAGTTCTCTAACACAATACTCTTTACCGCCATTCTATAGATGAGGAACTCAGAATCCAGAGAGGTCTAAGTAACCAAGGTCACAGAGCTAGTCAGAGTAGCATAATTCTAGTTCTCTTTAGAAATGTTTCAGATTTGCCAGAATTAGATAACTCACTCAAAACTTAACTAGTAGTTTTGTTTTGTTTTTTTAATGTCTGTATTGCAGCAGGCACTGAAAGGGATGAATAAAATATAGCTGTGTCCTCAAGAAGCTTATATTTAGTTAGCTTCAAGAAAAGTGGACTAAAGAAACAACGGGTAGCAGGTAGGCATGAAATAGAGAGTAATTCTGTTGGTGGAACAAAAACTATTTAAATCAGAAATAGTTTTTCCATCTCTTCAGCCTACAGCTTATTTTGGTGCTTGAGATTCTTTTAAAAAGCATTTAGAGGGGCTTCCCTGGTGGCGCAGTGGTTGAGAGTCCGCCTGCCGATGCAGGGGACACGGGTTCGAGCCCTAGTCCAGGAAGATCCCACATGCCGCAGAGCAACTAAGCCCGTGTGCCACAACTACTGAGCCTGTGCTCTAGAGCCCACGAGCCACAACTACTGAGCCTGTGTGCCACAACTACTGAAGCCCATGCGCCTAGAGCCCGTGCTCTGCAACAAGAGAAGCCACTGCAATGAGAAGCCCGTGCACCACAACGAAGACCCAACACAGCCAAAAATAAATAAATAAAATAAAAATAAGCATTTGAACACAATTTTTTTTAGCATTTTTTATTTTGAAATAATTATAGATTCCAAGGAGTTGAAGAAATAGTACACAACGTTCCATGTACCCTTCACCCAGCTTCCACTAGTGGTGGTCTTATATAACCATAGTGCAATATCAAAATCAGAAAATTGATATTAGTACAATTCTGTCAACTAGACTACAAACCTTATTCAGTTTTCACTGTATTTCATATGTGTTCACGTGTGGTTGTGTTTGTGTATAGTTCTATGCTGTTTTATCCATGTATCAAGATACATAACTGTTCCATCACTGCAAAGGAACTCCCCTGTGCTATCCCCAGTCCCTGTTCCATGGTAGCCACTAATCTGTTTTCCATCACTATAGTTTGTCATTTCAAGAATGTTCTATAAATGGAATCACACACTATGGAACTTTTTGAGATTGACTTTTTTTCACTGAGCATAATGCCCTTGAGATCCATTCAGTTTTTACATGTATCAATAATTCCTTTTTATTGCTAAATAGGATTTCATTGTATGGATGTATTACAGTTTGTTTAACCATTCATACATTGAGGGACATTTGAATTGTTTTCACTTTTTTGCTGCTATGAATAAAACTACTGTGAACATACATGTACGGGTTTTTGTATAGACATAAGTTTTTATTTATCTGGGTAAATGCCCAAGAATAAGATTGCTGGGTCTGATAGAAAGTTCAAGTTTACTTTTATAAGAAACTGCCAAACTATGTTCCATAGTGGCTATACCATTTTTACATCTCACCAGCAATGTCTGGGAGATCTAGTTTCTCTGCATTCTCTCTAGCATTTGGTATTATCAGTGTTTTTTACATGTGTAGGGATACACTATTGTGTTTTTAATTTGTATTTCCCTAATGGCTAATGAGGTTGAACATCTTGTCATGTACTTATTTGTCGTTAATATCTCTTCTTCACTGAAATGTCTGTTCGTGTCTTTGCCCATTTTCTAATTGGTTTGTTTTACTTTTGAGTTTTGAGAGCTCTTTGTATATTTTAGATGTAAGACTTTTGTCTAATATGTGGTTTACAAATATTTTCTCTCAGTTCATGACTTGTCTTTTCATCTTCCTAACAGCGTCTTTCACAAAACAAAGATTTTTACTTTTGATGAGGTCTAATTATCAAATTTTCTTTCATGAATCGCACTTTTGTTGTCACATCTAACAACTCTTCATCTAGTCCTAGATTCCAAAGATTTCCTCATGTTTTCTCATAATAGTTTTATAGTTTTATGTTTTACATTTAAATGTATGAGTCATTTTGAATCAATTTTTATATCAGGTGTGAGGTTTAGATGAAGGCTCATTTTGCCTATGGATGCCCAGCACAGTGTGCTAAAAACAAATAAACAAACCTTTCCTTCCTCCACTGAATTGCTTTTCCCTTTCGTTAAAAATCAGTTGGAATTCTTTTTTTTAAAAAAAAAAGTTATTAGTTGGGTGTATTTGTGTTTATCTATTCCTGGAATCTCTGTTGCATTCATCTCTGAGTCTTTTCCTCTGCTAATAGCACATTGCTGTGTTTGCTATAGCTGTATATAGTAAATCTTAACTTCTGGTAGAGTGATTTCTCCCACTTTATTTTTCTTTTTCAAAATTGCCTTAGATATTCTAGTTCCTTTGCCTTTCCATAAAAAGTGTAGAATAAGTTTGTCTATGTATACAACAGAATTCTGCTGGGATTTTGATAAGACTTGCATTATATGTATAAATCAGTTTTGGGGAAATTGACATCTTTACTATATTGAGTCTTCCAATCAATGGACGTGGTATGCTTCTCCATTTATTTAGATCTCCTTTTATTTTGTTTATCCAAGTTTTGTAATTTTCAGCATCAAGATCATGTACATGTTTTTTAAATTAATGTCTTGGTATTTTACTTTTTTGGAATAATTGTAAGTTATAAATGGTATTGTGTTTTTAATTTTGGTTTCTACATGTTTGTTGCTAACATATCAAAATACTATTGAGCTTTGTTTATCTCATATCCTGAGATCTTGCTTTTTTAAATAGATTTTCTAGACAATCATATGTCCTGCAAATAGAAAAAATTTTATTTCTTCTCTTCCAACCAGTATATAATTTGTTTCCTTTTCTTACCTTATTGCACTGGCTAGGACTTCTAGTGTTATGTTTAATATGAATGATGAGAGCAGACAATCTGTCTCTTTTCCAATTTTAGGGAAAAAGCTTTCATTCTTTTACCACTAAGTATGATGTCAGCTGTAGGTTTTTTATAGATGCTCTTTGTCAAATTGAAGAACTTTCCCTTCTCTATTAGTCAGGGTTCTCCAGAAAAACCGAACCAAAATCAATGGGATAGGATTTTACTCAGCCTTTTTGTTCTATTCAAGTGTTCGGTTGATTGGATGAGGACTGTCCACATTAGGAAGGACAATGTGCTTTACTCAGTCTACTGATTCAAATGTTAATCTTACCCCAAAATACCCTCACAGACATATGTTTCACCAAATGTCTGGGCACCCATGGTCCAGTCAAGTTGACACATTAAATTAACCATTACAACCTCTATTCCTAATTTACTGAGAATGTTTTTATTAATGACAATAGAAAAATTAATGTATTAATGACAAAATGAACTTTGTTATAAGTTTATTTTGCATTGATTGATACAATCATAATTTTTTGTTAGCTATTGATACAGTACATTACATTGAGTGATTTTCAAATATTGAAACAGGCTTGCATTCCCTGAATAAATCCCACCTGATCATGTTGTTTAAACATTTTTATATGGATTTCATTTGCTAATAATTTGTGCAAATTTTTATGATGATATTCATGAGGGATATTTGTCTTTGGCTTTTTGTTTTGTACTATTTTTGTCTGATTTTGGTATTGAAATTAAACTGGCCTTATAAAATGACTCACCCTCTTTGTTTTCTGGAAGAGACTGTTTAAAATTTATTTTAATGCTTTTTTAAATGTTCGGTCAAATTCTCCAGTGAAACCATCTAGTCCTGGAGATTTCTTTTTCAGAAGTGTTTAGCTACAGATTATATTTCTTTAATAGACATAGGATTATTCAGATTCTCTGTCTCATATTGGGTGAATTTTAGTAGTTTGTGGTTTTCAAGGAATTATTCCATTTCATCTAAATTGTCAAGTTTATGTGCACAGAATTGTAATGTTCCCAATTGTCCTCTTTTACAGCTTTAGGATCTGTGGTTATAGCCTTGGTTTCATTCTTGATATTGGCAAGTTCTGTTTTCTCTCTTTTTATATTTGTCAGTCTTGCTAGACACTTACCAATTTTATTGATGTTTTCAAAGAGTCAGCTTTTTGTTTCATTTATTTTCTCTTATCTTTACTATTTCCTTGTGGTTGCTTTGGGTTCATTTTACCCTTCTTTTTCTAGTTTCTTAAGGTAGGGGCTTAGATTATTGATTGAAGGAAGACCTTTCCTCTTTTCTAATGTAAGCATTTAGTGTTATAAATTTCTGTTTCATCACTGCTATAGCATCATCCTACAAATGTAGGTATGTTATATTTTCATTTGGTTCTAAGTATTTTTTATATCCTTTGATACTTCTTTGACCCATGGATTATTTAGAGTGCTTTAATTTCTAAGTATTTGGAGATTTTTTTCCTATTATCTTTTTGTTATTGATTTCTAGTTTGATTCCATTATGGTCAGAGAACATACTCTTTTCTTTATATATGTTAAGGTAAAGTGTTTTTTTTTGTTTGTTTGTTTTTTGTGGTATGCGGGCCTCTCACTGTTGTGGCCTCTCCCGTTGCGAGCACAGCCTCTGGACGTGAAGGCTCAGCGGCCATGGCTCACGGGCCCAGCCGCTCCGCGGCATGTGGGATCTTCCCGGACCGGGGCACGAACCCCTGTCCCCTGCATCGGCAGGCGGACTCTCAGCCACTGCGCTACCAGGGAAGCCCTGTTAAGATAATGTTTTATGATCCAGGATACAGTCTATCTTGGTGAATATATTGTCCATGGGTGCTTAAAAAGAATGTGTATTCTGCTGTGTGGTGTGTTCTGTAATTGCCCATTAGATGATGTTACTGAGCCCTTCTATATCTTTGCTGATTTTCCATCTAATAGGTCTACAGATAACTGTGAGAGACATGGAACATTTCGTTAGCCCTTCTAAAACCATGTCTAAATGGTCTCATTGATCTTGGCCCTTCATAATTCGTTCTGTGCCCTTTTCCCCCTAGTGTAATGTACGTATTGATCCCACAGTCGTATGAATTTTAAGTAGTCCTTGTAGTTCACTGTTTTGTCTCTCAAAACCCAAATATTTCTTCTCTATTGTGTCTTTTTAGTTTTTCCTAAAAGTAGGAGTCTTTGAATCATTCTTTGAATAAGTGGGCTGATCTCATACTCTCTTGAAAATATACTCCTGAGAAGAAATTTGTTTGTTTCAAGGTGAGGAAGAGAACGTTGAATTTGTTAGGTTGCTGATCATTGAACTAAAGTAAGAGGAATGCTTATGCTGAGGGGGAAAGATCTGTAAGGTTCTTGAGGGTAAAGGCCATGTATTTGTGTGTTTCCCATGGTCCCTTCCTAGAAAAGTGCCTTCCACATATTTGTGGAATGACTTAAAAATAAATGAATGAATACTGAATGATGTGAGTCATCCCCAAAACAAAGACACCCGCTCCCTAAACTGGTATTCTTCTCAGGCTTTATTAAGAGTCTGAAAAACCAGAAGCGTTTCCCAAGTCTGAAGTGTTTGATTACTGGCTTCCTTCCAACCTGGCTGTTGTTAAATGAAATACTCAAAGAAAGAACTCTGCGTGTAAAAATGAAACCTAATTTAATTTTTAATCAAGTAAAAAAATAAATTTCAGATTCTACATGTATAACAAACTGGAAAGAAATGGACCATTTCATCCTAATACTCTGCCTTTTTGCCTGAAGCTGAAGCTGATTTAATTCACTATGACAAATTTAGATGTATTTATTACATGTACACTCGTGCTTTGTATGAAAGAAAGCCATTATTTTACTTAGTCATTTTTTTCCATGTTCTGTATCCAGTTTGAGCTGTGAAATGCCTAAGTTCATAGCAGTAGCAAGTTGATGACATGGATAATGGGTTGTTGTCCATAAATGGGATACTATGATTTTTTCTTTTAATTAGGTATTTTCTGTGGTGAGCCACAACTGGATGGAACTGGGATTACCACTGTTTGCATAGTATATAAAATTTTTATTGCCCTGTTGATTGACATGTGTTTCAAACATTAAGAAGAGTCAATTAACTTCTTGTTGATATGCGAGAACCCTTACAGGAACTTTGTTTTTCCCCTTAATTGCTGTTGGTTTGATTCTCTTTATGTAATGACCTTCATCTGGTATTATATTTTTTGGTGATCAAAACCTTTATAGCATGTTCAAAGAAAACTTAGCTAGACAAAGAAAAGGTCAGCCGGCCCAAGATGCCTATCTATAAATGGAGTTAAGTGAGAATAAGATTTTTCAAGCCAAGTCAAATAAGAAACAATTAGATCGCAATCATCTACTGCTTCTTGTTTTCCAAGATTAATGAAATCATACTTGGGAGCCATTTGTTTAAGCTTGTTCAGTTCCTGTTCCTCTGTTGACCAGTCCTCTGTAGCACATTAAAATAATACCAAGTGTTACTTTTTCCCAGTTTGTATTTCCCCTCCTTACATGTACTGTAAATTTAGCAGCTTTCATAAAGATACAGAAGAACCAGCTCTGTATTGTACGTTCATTTAGCGAGTCTGATGAAGGTCAGAGTCCACCATGAGGAGTGATTTTATGTGAAAATCCTCCCACATATCTGGTTTCTTATGACTGACAAACTGCATTTCCCAGCTGCATGGTGAAATTACCAGCTGTGCCACTGGTACATTGGCTGGGTGACAACCTGTAGCTACTTCCATCCACAAATGAGGTATTTAATTTAAATGTTATGGTTTCTGTTTCACATTTTGAATGACCTTAGAACAAAATCTGTGTCAAAATTAGGCGGTATATGATCAGTTAGAGACGGCTTTGAATTATTTTTCTTTTTCTCCACTTTGGGGGAACTCTCTGAAGCTTGAAAATGATTTTTCTTTCTTTTCCGAGTTGATCCTTTTTCCACTTGGCAAACATTACGTTTTTCCTCTCTGCAGAAGCCAGTGTGGCTTTGCCTACCGTTTTTCTCTTGTTTCGCTTTGCCTGCATCACTCTCTGAGTTGTCACTGTTTCAGCCCATTACAGGCACATATGAGATCTGGGCCTGGTGGGGCCTCTTCCTTTCAAGGTGAAAGCTAGTGTGTTTTCCTAAGAATAACAATGTGGCTACAGTGAAAACAGAAATAAAAGTTGAAGGTAAAGAAATTCAGTTGTGAAAGGATAAGAATAAGGGAAGCAAGCATGATGGAAACAAAGCTGTTTTCCAAGAAAGGACTGATATGTAATCAGAGACAATGAACTCAGAGAGACCTGGCCTTGTACAAAAAGGTGATGGAGGCACCAGTGGCTAAGTGAGAACAGAGGGTGGGATCAAGAGAAAGAAAATCTTTGAAATGATCTTCAATTTTAATAATGATTCCTAGAAGCAGCCAGTTTCACAGCCTTACGGTGCCTATTTTAAAGTTTCATGTGAATCAGCACAGCTCTATTTTTATAGTATCTGAAAATCACTAAAGTGCTGTTTTTGTTTAGAATTTTAAAAATCTCCCTTTGGTCCGAAGGAAAAAAGAAAAGAAAGGAGCACAATCAGAGCACAAATAATTGAGTATGGAATGTGAGAGCTTAGGAAGGGCTGCTGCAGTCCAAGTCAAGTGGAGTCATTAAAGATTTGGAGATGTCTGGAACTCGAGCTGGTGTGGAAGAAGTAGCTTGGGGAGTTTTTTGTTTTTTGTTTTTGTTGGTTTACTATTTTTATTTAAAATTAACATGTCAAGATTATGTTAATTTTACAAACAGGTTGATAATTTTTAAACCTAGCCTCTGAAATATTTCATAAAGTCTAGGATGTGTAAGACACATCCTAGACAAATCTAAGACACTACTAGATTTCAAATATGAAGATAAACTCATCAAGGCCTTCAATAATTAAATAATCATTAAATGATTAATAATTATTAAATAATTTACATAAGCAAAATAATTAGACTGAGGCGTCAGACATTTTAAAAGCAATCTAAAAAGCAGAGGAACAATGTTTTTCAAAACTCAATGAGAGAAAGTGTAAACCAGTGATTTTATATTCAGCTAAAGTGTCCTTCAAAGACCAAGGCACTGAAAAAACAATATTCAACACATAAAAACTTAAGGAATTCTGCATTCATCAGCCTTTCCTAAGGAAACTACTAATGAATGACATCAACCAACCAAAAGGTGATTGGGAAGACTTCAGCAAAAAGACAGATGGTCAACATTTTAAATTCTATAAATGTACACGTAAGAATAAAACAGAGGTGGAATGAAGGTGATACGCTAATGCACAAAGGTTATGTATTGTGATAAATTTGAAATAATGCAACTGAAATATGAGAGAGAAAGAAAAGGAAAGAGAGAAATGAAAAAGCTTATTGTTGTACGGGCAATAGATGGACATTAAAAGATACTGAAAATAACTGATAAACCTGACAGTAAAGAATAAAATAATAAAACAGAAGCCTAAGCCAGATTTAAAAAACAGTTAAAGAAAGAAAATTGCAGAGAAATATAACTCATAAATGTCAATTCAAAATCACTAAGTAAAATATTTGCATACAGAATCTAACACCACATTAAAGAAAATAATACACCATAATCAAGTGGAGTTTATTGCAGGAATATGAGGTGGTTTTAATGTTAGCTAATCCATTAACATCATATGCCATATTAATAAGTGTAGGAAAAAAAGGTCATATAGCTATATTAACAGATACTTAACAAGTCTGACAAAATTCAGCACCCATTATGAGCAAAATATTCAAGAAAATTGGACATGAGTAACATGAGAAATACTTAGCATGATAATATGTAATAATATTTTATATATGTGTATATATAAGAGGAAATGCAGGCAGTTTCTTATTTAATTGGAAAACTAGAGGCATTTGCTTGGGGAGTTTTTGAAATTTGAATGCAGACTGTGAACTCCTTGAGGAAAGGTAAGATGTGTTACTCATCTTGGCAATCCTAGCACTTATTAAAGTGCTCGGGGGCATGTAGGATTTCAATAAATATTGAAGGAGAGAAGTTGGGTAGGAGGAATATAGGAAGGAAAGAGAGAAGCTATTAAAACTTAGTGATGACTGCTTAGCACTTTTAAGGGGGTGGAAAAAATAGAATAGGGGAAAAAGCATTGCATAACTGCTCCTTGGCTAACCTTTGCACCGACTGAATTAATCCCTGGAATTCATCGAAGGATTTTCTTGATAGCACGTTTCTGAAGTGTTAAATATTGTCTTTGTCGAAGCAATCAAAAGGAAATGGCAAAAATTTCTCTTTCATCTCAAGCACAATACAGTTGCTTTACTTTTTTTATTGAGATGAAATTCACATAACATAAAATTAACCATTTAAAAGTGTACAGTTCAGTAGCATTTAGTACATTCACGGTGTTGGACACCACCTGTATTAGATTCCAAAACATTTTCATCAACAGTTGCTTTACTTTAATGCCTGAGTATCATGAAACCACTTAGAGTTTTTTACTTTATTTTTTATTTATTTATTCTTTTGGGGGGTACGCGGGCCTCTCACTGTTGTGGCCTCTCCCATTGCGGAGCACAGGCTCCGGACGCGCAGGCTCAGCGGCCATGGCTCACGGGCCCAGCCGCTCCACGGCATGTGGGATCTTCCCGGACCGGGGCACGAACCCGTGTCCCCTGCATCGGCAAGCGGACTCTCAACCACTGCGCCACCAGGGAATCCCCTTTTTACTTTATTTTAAAAAGAAGACTGAAACCTAGTCAGTGTTTTCTAACAGCCTCTGGAGACTAAATGCCATCTTCTTCATAGTCTGTCTTTTAAATTTCTCATTTCCCTCCCCACGAATCATTGGGTAAAACTTACCTTTTTAGGCTGGCATTTCCTCTTTGGTAGTTTGTATTTTGGTGATTTCTTTTTCTCCTGGCCTCCTGGTATAATTCTTACTTTTTGTAGCGTGAATACAGCGAAGCCTCCTGGTCAAGGATTTCTTTTTCTAGTGCTAAACATTGGAAATTCAATCAGCTCCAGAAAGCTTATCACTTCTCTACATGGAGCATGAGATTTGAGATTCCACTTACACCAGGACAGCATTCTATAGGAGATGTAAGTCAGGTGCTTCTCATCTTCCATGGATCCTTGCCACAGGATAAAAAGGGCAAACTCTGATTTTCTCTAAGACACATGGACAAATAATTATAAAAATATTGAAAAGGACCTTATAATCAGGGATGAGGAAACTGTGATTACTCTAGATTTACTAAAGGAAGGAATAAACACCTTACAAATTTCAAACATTGTTGCAGCTTACAGAAAAAGATATTTTAGCGTTATTGTTTAGAGGAATGAAAATGGTCCAATTAGAAACAGGTTAGAGAGCTTGAGAGCTCTCTTAAAAATAGCAAAACATTCCCTGCTGATAAGACCTTTGAATTACAGAAAGAACATGTCATGACTGATCATGCCTCTTAAGAAATGTGAACAGCAGATTTATAAGTTTCGTATGTATATGATGTCAAAATCTCCATATTCTGCCGTAAAGAATGAAATCTGCAGTGGGATCGGCTGTAGAATTGCAAAGGGCAGCAAATTCCATTTGTTAGCAGAATACCGTCTTGCATTCTTGGTCTTCCTGGAATCATACTTAAGCCATTTATACAAATCTTTGACAAAGCAGTTTTTAAAAAATGTTTATAGCTGACAGTTTGTGAAAACAGGTTTGCGCTTATGGGCTAAATAATTACTTTTCTCTCAAGACAGGTGTGTCATGCTCAAATCAGTTGTGTCCACATCTTCAAAGCTCCAGATGATATTTTTCAAAAGATTTGCTTACACAATACAGTATTTTGTAGATAAGTCTCATTAGTGGAGGCAGTGCCCACAGCTCAGGGGACTTAGTCTGTTGCTGTTTTATTATTCCCAAGCCAACTTTCCTGTTTCAGCTTTTCAAGGAGCCATGATTCATCTCTGTGAAGTCACACAGGGAGAAAAAAAATCCCTCCCTGCTCAATACGAAGGGAGAAGAGAATTGGGGTGGGGTCGAGGCTGGGAGTGGGTGGGATTATGGATTTCCCCCCCCTCTGTGGGAACTAGGTGAGGCTTGTGTGTGGCGCAAACTTCCAGTCTTCAGGTCACGAAGAAGAGTTCCTCATTTTTGTTACATAGGTTTCATCAAGAATTCATTTTGAGTATTTGCTTTACATTTTTTTCTGAAAGTTTCCACATTGTTGTTTTCTCTGGCTTGCATCCACTATACCTTGATCGTGGTAGAGGAGGAAATATGCCATACTGGGAATCAGGATGTTTTTGGTTTTACTCTCAGCTTTGTGAATAATTAGGCATGTGACTCGAAGCTAATCACTTAGCCTGTCTGAGCTTAGCCTCTCCTCCAATCAAACGGGAATAATAAGAAGGCACAGTAGGCAGAGCACAGATGTCAGATCCACTTGCTTTTGAACAGGCCACTCCCTCTGCTGGGAAGGTGATTGATTCCCTACCATTCAAAACCACTAACTCCTGCTCACCTGGTGTCTGAATGACTGGCGCTGGTTGGAGCTCCTGCACCTCATAATATCTTAGATATAGTGGATGCCCAAAACATATTTTTAAAATTATGATGATGACTTAGCTCTGAGAGTATTTCTGGGGTTCCTCATAGTTTATTTAAGGAACACCTGTCACCCATACACACGCATTCGAAAGCTTAGCTATCCTTCTACTGTCCCGCCCTATACAGCAGCGTTCTCTCTTCTGTCTCTTTTCGTACTTTGACCTTTCTTTCTCTTTCTTCCTCTTTCTCACGCACACCTCTGCCCTCCCATTGGGATTCATGTTGATGGCCCCGGGGTTTGGCCCATTATCTTCCACTTTTCTCCAGTTGCCTTGATCAACTTCTGCAGAAATTCTTCTTCCCTTAGGTCTCTTAGGAGATAGAACTTTTTTTTTTTTTTTTTTTGGCTGTGCTATGCAGCATGTGGGATCTTAGTTCCCTGACCAGGGATCGAACCCGTGCCGCCTGCATTGGAGTCCTAACCACTGGACCACCAGGGAAGTCCCGGATAGAACTAAATTTTAAGTTTTCATAAGTCTCCCAGTTTTTGTCCCTGAATTAGCACACTCACCTTTGTTTTAAGGGCTCTCTTACTACTGACTATAGGAAACAGATGGGTATTGACAAAAGTAGTAAGCATTATCAGAGTTAGATGTGTAAGAGCTTATGCATTACTGATAGACTTTATTCAAATAAAATGGCTAAGGTCTTTCTCAATGCCTTTTCTTTGTCTACTTCAGTGAGCCCTTTTTAAAATATTTAAACTAGGCCTCCTGCGTTCTCTTTTTTTATCAGCTAATTCTGAAGCAAATTGATGATCTTGGATCACAAGTAGATACAAACATGTTTTGTCTTATTCACATAGCTGGTCGGCATTGGTACCACATGGTTGTTTCAGGTATTTCATGGTGCACAAAAATCCATATTTCTGGCTCTTTTTGAAAAATTGGAAGGGCAGGTGACTGCAGGGCAGGTATCACCTAGAGCTGAGTCGTGACTGCTCTGTCTGGGGTACATGCTCTCTTACCTCTGGTTGTTTCATTTATATAGGTTCCCTGAGCGGATTATGTTTGTGTTCAGCTTTCATGCCTTTCCCAGCAACAAAAATGGGTGGTAGCAGTGCGAAAGGGTGGTTTGTAGGCCTCATCCACATGGGGGGCTAAATGCAGGCTATGCACATGAAGGCGGTGGGCTCACTGTGCACAGTGGCAAGACAAACCTGCCGCCCCTGAACCCTTACTCCTTAAAGTCCTGGAGCTGCCAGTGCTCTTGTGGCAGAGCTATTTATTAGATTATTTATATCCTGGTGGATTTCTGTATACAGCAATCAATGCGGGTCTCATATTCCCCCTCCTCTTTTTATTAGAACAGTCATATTAAGTCATTCCCTGGTGGGGAATCCACTTGTACTCTTAGAATCATAAACTTACACAGATAATACCTTAGCCATCATTTAATCCCACATCCTCTTTATAAAGTTTAGATAATAAAGCCAAGAGGGGGCATGCCTTGTCTGGAGTCTTAGAACTAATAGCAAAGCATGGATGAAAAACCCAGTTCTTCTCACTCCCAGCTCCAGGCTCAGCTCTAGACCACACTACAAATGAAACATAGATTTCTTTCCTCTCTAAGAGCAACCAAGTGTGTACTCTCTACATGAAGCAAAGTAAATGGGCTTGGGCAGCATGTATAGTAAGGTTCAGAATCTAGGTGTGCCATTCTAATATTTGGGCAAGCTTAAGTGAGCTATTTGATCTCCATAAACTTCCTTTTCCTCATCTGTAGAACAGAGACCATGAAACCTACTTCATAGTCTTATGTGAATATAACTAGTATGTACACAAGGGGCCTTCATGGTAGGTTCCTAGGTCCTTCTCACCCCTTTATCACCAGGTTCAATATTCTCTTCCAAAAATTGAGAGGCTAACAAGGAGTTAATAAATATTTTTAAACTTAAGCCAAGGAATGTCTGCACAGTGCCCAGTTTGGATGACGTGGTATGTCTAACTGTTTTCATGTTGATTTTCATGCCACAGTGAGCCCCTTCAGGCATGAAAACAACCAAGGATTATTTGCTTCTCTGTCCTTTCCTTCTCGGCCCTCTTGTGTTTTCGTCACATACTCCAGCCTTTCTAAAAGCAGTCTGTCAGGTTCTCTCTCCTGCTGGGCCACCGTTCAACGACATCCTTCTGAATCTGCCCCCTCTCAAGGAGGAGCTTGTGGGCATGGGCCTGATTCTCAGTTACACAATTCATATCCTCAATTTCTGGAAGCTCCTTCTGAGCTGTGTCTTGGACTATCAGTCCATCCAGATCTTTCCCACCTGTGAACTCCTCAGACTAACATTTCACTGTCACTGGTCATCTCACTTCCATTCATTTTCTCCTTCCCCAACTTACATTATGAGCACTTTAAGGGCCAAAACCAGTCTTCTGGCTGTATTATTATCCGCCAGGGAGCTTAGCAGTGTGTGGGTGCTTAGGGAGGTCTTTGATTAGTAACTGGATTGTAAGGAACTGGAAGACACCATGACAAATATTAGCAGCTCCTTATCCCAGCTGACCCCAGAGTGCTGCACTGTCTTCCTTCTCTGCCAGTTAAATATCTCCTCCTCGGCCTCCACCCTCTTTTCCTTCTTAGGTCCCACTCAGAGGTGAATGACATTCAGGAGACCCTTGAACTGCCTCCTGGATCACCTTTATTCCTGTGCCTCTCTCCCTCCCCACTAGCCAGGTGTGCCCCTTCCTCTTAGTTATCAAAGAGCATGGGGGGCTTCTCTGGTGGCGCACTGGTTGAGAGTCCGCCTGCCGATGCAGGGGGACACGGGTTCGTGCCCCGGTCCGGGAAGATCCCACGTGCTGCGGAGCGGCTGGGCCCGTGAGCCATGGCCGCTGAGCCTGCGCATCCGGAGCCTGTGCTCCGCAACGGGAGAGGCCACAACAGTGAGAGGTCCGCATACCGCAAAAAAAAAAAAAAAATAGCATGGGAACTTGGACCTCCCCTCTTCTAAGAGTGCCGTGGCAAGTCTAAAACTGTGCAAAGCTCTCTTCGTATTGAAAAGGATTGGGAAGCATAACTAAGCCTGAGGAACTTGGGTCTTCCTCTGCTGTCATTCCGCCAAAATACCCACTTGATTCTTAAGGAAAATGTTATTCGTTGAATTACTTTTTATTTTTTAAGAGGACCTGAAACTATCAATGCAGAATTGCTTTCTGATGCCACTTCTTAGGATCATAAAACCTAGATATCAGAGCAAGATTTTTTTACTGGTTATAATCTGAATCTCTATCCTTTGAAGTCATTTATTCCTGAATTTGTTATTATTTTATAAACTTATTTACAAATAAAAAATTATCTGTAAATAAATTTACAAATAATTGTAATTTGTCTATAAATAACTGTAAATAAGTAAATAATTTACAGTGGTGTTATTATTTTACATTGAATAACTGCTGTGAGCTGAGACCTGAGCTGGGCACCATGGAAGATAGAGGTGACCATGAGAAATGGGTGGCATTCATGCTCAGAAGAGTATATAATTTAGGAAGCAGGCACTGCCCCAAGTCCAGGATTAGGAAGGAGGGATCATGTGAACTGGGAACTGAACTGACGGCCTCAAGGTTCAAGACAGAAACACCAGTGTGATTATTTGGAGGTGTTTTAAATCCCAGGCCCTCTTTTGGTGGTGAGAGCACGTTAATGAGCCATTATCCCGTCGTTCACAAACCACACAGTGAAGAATATGGCATAAGGCTTCAGGATGTCTGACAGCATAGTTCCAGAAGGCGGGAGCAGCAAATGTACTTCAAAGAACCCAGAACAAATAGCCCTTTAGGTCAGTTTTTAAATCAATAACAGATCGGGCACTACAAGAGGAAGCCTGTTTCCCAGCCAAACAGTGAACAATGCTAAAAGCCCCGCTCCCACAGTCTCTGGGGAGTAATTAGAACTTGTTCAGTAATCAGCCAATTTGGATTTCTGAGAATGATTCTAAACACAAAATGATAAAAGTTGGTAAAGTAAACTAAACTGTTGTTTCATAATCGAGTTTCATAATTTAATTAGAGAATCATAAAGTTAGAAATGCTGGAAGGTTTTTTGTTTTGTTATTTTTAAGGAGAAGTGATTTAAAGGCAATGCTATTAAAATAAAAATAATTCTAAAAATATATGCTGAAGCCTTTTATCTTACTGGGGACCAGAAACAGTAAAATATCCAAGTTGGAGTCTAGTCCTCATTAGACCAATAAATTAGTTTTGGAACTCTGAAGTAGTTTGATTTCTTTTGTCTACAGAGCCAGTGCAGCTTTGGTGGATTGTTTGTTTTAATTGTTGGCAAAACGCTGTAAACATCCAGGTTCTGGTTGCTGTATTTTTATTATAATGCACAGGAAACTTCCATCAGAAGCAGTAGAGGGTTAGGATAAATTGTAAATTAACAATAGATTTTGGTCAAGTTCAAATATGGCCTGTTACTTATCCTGCACTGGAAAAATGAGACGATTCTATGATTACAAATATATGGCAACTAATATCTTTGATGAGAGGGAAAGATTCTCCTGGATTGTTTTTTGTTTTATTTTTTCGTTTAATCAACAGCGCAGACACAGAGTTGGACAATATCTTACCAAATTATACTTTTTCCTATGATGTCACTTTTGATCTTTAAGGTTCCTTCCAGCTTTGAGTCTTTGATTCACTGATTCTGATTTGATATACTAGGAAATTCCACCAAAGCAGGGCTGCCTGGTACAGGCCCTGTTGGCCCTGGAGTATAGATGTTCTCAAGGGGAAACCCAGTGTATGATGATGTAGTATGTGACTGACCTGCAGAGGATTGCCTGATTAGAGGTACCTCAGAACTTGCCCTAACGCTGTCAGCATAGCCTTGGTGACCACCAAATCTGGCATGATTGGAGTGGAGAACTCATTATTACTTAATGAGCAGCAAAATCTTACTGGGCTCTACTATAATAACTTGGTAGCTTTCTCTAATAAGACAATACAACTGGAAAATAGTTGATATAAGTTTAATTCCAACTATACTTCTCACCAAGTTGGATGGTATAGTAGTTCCCTAAACTAGAGATTTTGGATTACCATGACATTCACCAAAAGATCCAAACCACGTTTACATGGAAGTTCATATGATGGAATAATAATTAAAATTCACTTTTTTTTTTAACTTTTTAGTTTATATTGGAGTATAGCCGATTAACAATGTTGTGATAGTTTCAGGTGCCCAGCAAAGGGACTCAGCCGTAAATATACATGTATCCATTCTCCCCCAGACTTTTTATCACTTTTACTCATTAGAAGTGAAGACTAAAACGATGATCAAATTTAGTTTTTGAATTTCAATAATAAGGAATAATAAAGAATCTTAATCCTGTTTTATATGGAAGAAATTTGAATCTTTAGGTTTCTAGGCTAATTTATTTATTTATTTATTTATTGCAGTACGCGGGCCTCTCACCGCTGTGGCTGCTCCCGTTGCGGAGCACAGGCTCCGGAAGCGCAGGCCCAGCGGCCATGGCTCACGGGCCTAGCCGCTCTGCAGCATGTAGCATTCTCCCGGACCAGGGCACGAACCCGTGTCCCCTTGCATCGGCAGGCGGACTCTCAACCACTGCGCCACCAGGGAAGCCCTAGGCTAATTTAGATGCACTCCCATTCCTCATTCTTTTCTTGTTTATGAATTTTATTTATTTTTTTTATACGCCTCATTCTTTTCTGAGTTGGCTTTCTGATCAGTGTGGCCCTCTGGCCACACAGTATTCTAAGTATATGATAAGAACAATTCCTCTGACTTTATTCAATTTCTTTGTTTATATAATGAAGCATGTTGCTTGTTTATGTTTCTGCTAGGCCCTGTTGGAATTTTCTCTTCCAAATTTGTAGAACTTTTCACTAAATATGGAATGATATGGTGATATTTTTTTCCCTTCCAGTCAATAAGAACTTCCTTTTCTTTGTAGAACTTAGGAATGGCAAAAAGAACTAACTCATTCTTGTGGTATTTTCTAAATCCATAATACACAAATGAGTAGTCACAAGGCTGATAGAAATATCAGTATACGGTAGCTTGTTGTTTCTTTCTCTCACTTTTTTTTTTAAAGTAGATTTTATTTTTTAGAGCAGTTTTAGGTTTACAGCAAAATTCAGCAGAAGCACAGAGATTTCTCATGTACCCTCTGCCTCCACAGATGCATAGCCTCCCCCGTCATCACCGTCCCTCACCAGAGTGGTACGTTTGTTACAATTGATGAACCTACATCGACACCTCATTATCACCCAAAGTCCTGCTATTTATATTATTGTTCACTCTTGGTGTTACACATTATATATTTTACAAATATATAATGACATGTATCTGCCATTATATTATCATGCAGAGTAGTTTCACTGCCTTAAACATACTCTGTGCTTTGCTTATTCATTCCTCACTGCCCCAACTCCTGACAATCACTGATTTTTTTTTTTTACTATCTTTATAGTTTTGCTTTTTCCAGAATGTCATATAGTTGCAATCATACAGTATGTAGCCTTTTCAGATTGACTTCTTTCAGGTGGTAATATGCAGTTAAGGTTCTTCCATGTCTTTCCATGGCTTGATAACTCATTTCTTTTTAGTGCTGAATAATATTCCATTGTCTGGTTGTACCACAGTTTAGTTATCCATTCACCTGCTGAAGGATACCTTGGTTGCTTTCAAGTTTTGGCAATTGTGAATAAAGCTGCTATAAACATCTGTGTACAGGTTTTTGCGTATACATAAGTTTTTAATCCCTTGGGTAAATTCCAAGAAGCACAATTACTGGGTCATATGGTAAGAGTATGTTTAATTATCTGAGAAACTGCCAAACTGCCTTCCAAAGCGGCTGGACCATTTTGCATTCCCACCAACAATGAATGAGAGTCCCTGTTGCTCCACATCTTCATCAGCATTTGATGTTGTCAGCGTTCTGGATTTTGGCCGTTCTTATGGGTTTGTACTGGTCTCTCATTGTTTTAATTTGCATTTCTCTAATGACATATGATGTGGAGCATCTTTTTACCTGCTTATTTGCTATCTGTATGTCTTCTCTGATGAAGTATCTGTAAAGATCTTTGGCCCGTTTCTTAGTCGGCTTATTCATTTTCTCATTGTTGAGTTTTAAAAGTTCTTTGTATATTTAGGGTAACAGTCCTTTATCAGATATATCTTTTGTAAATATTTTTTCCCAGTCTGTGGCTTGTCTTCATTTTCTTGATAATGTCTTTTAAAGAATAGAAGTTTTTTATTTTAATGAAGTCCAACTTTTCAGTTGTTTCTTTCATGGATTGTGCCTTTGGTATTATATCTAAAAAGTCATTGCCAGACCAAAGGTCATATAGATTTCTGTGTTATGTTCTAGGAATTTCATGGTTTTGCGTTTTACGTTTAGGTCTATGATGCATTTTGAGTTAGTTTTTGTGAGGGGTGTAAGATCTGTGTCTAGATTCTCTCCTTTTTTTTTTTTTTTTTTTTTTGCATGTAGATGTCCAGTTGTTCCAGCATCATTTGTTGAAAAGACTATCATTGTTCCATTGTGTTGCCTTCACTCTGTTGTCAAATATCAGTATTTATGTGGCTTTATTTCTGGCTCTCTGTTCTGTTCTTTTGACATACTTGTCTATTCTTTCACCAATACCACACTGTCTTGATACTATAGCTTTATTGTAAGTACAAAGTCAGTACGTACTTACTGAAGTCAGGTAGTGTCAGTCCACTAACTTTGTTCTTCTTCAGTATTATGTTGTCCGTTCTGTGTCTTTTGCCTCTCCATGTAAACTTCAAAATTAGTTTATTGATATCCACAAAATATTGAGAATTTGTTGGGAATTTGACTAAGATTGTATTGAACCTATAGATCAAATTGGGAAGAACATGGAATATATATTTCATTCTCCTTTGATTCTGTTTTTCAGAGTTTTATAGTTTTCCTCCTATAGATCTTATACATATTTTGTTAGATTTATATCTGAGTATTTCATTGATTGGTGTGCTATTGTAAATGGTTATGTGTTTTTAATTTAAAATTCCAATTGTCCAATAGAAAAGTGATTGGCTTTTGTGTATCAACCTTATATCCTATTAACCTTGCTATAATCACTTATTAGTTCTAGGAATTTTTTGGTCAGCTCTTTCAGATCATGCCATCTGCCAACAAAGACAGTTTTATTTCTTCCTTCCCAATTAGTACACCTTTTATTTCCTTTTCTTATCCCGTTACATTAGCTAGGACTTTATAGTATAATGTTGAAAAGGAGTGATGAAAGGGGACATCCCTGCCTTGTTCCTGATCTTAGTGGAAAAGCTCCTAGTTTCTCACCATTAAGTATAATGTTAGCTGTAGGTTTTTTGTAGATATTTTTTATCAAACTGAGGAAGTTCCCCCTCTATTCCTAGTTTACTAAGAGTTTTTTTTAATCATGAATGGATTTGGATTTTATCAAATGCTTCTTTTCTCCATCCATTAATATGATCATGTATTTTTCTTCTTTAGCCTGTTGTTGTGATAGATTACATGAACTGATTTTCAAATGTCGAACCAGACTTGCATACATGGAATAAATCCCACTTGATTGTGGTGTATAATTATTTTCAAACAGTGTTGGATTCAATTTGCTAATATTTTGTTGAGAATTTTTGCATCTGTGTTCGTGAGAGATATTGGTCTATAGTTTTCTTGTAAAGTCTTTGTCTGGTTTTGGAACTAGGGAAATTCTGGCCTCGTGGAATGAGTTAGGGAGTATTCCCTCCAGTTCTATCCTCTGAAAGAGATTGTAGAGAAATGGTATAATTTCTTTAAAATATGGAATGCTTTTTATTTTGCAATCATTTTAAACTTACACAAAAGTTGCAAAAATAGTAGAGAATTCCTGTATACCATTCATCCAGCTTTCACTGGAATTAATATCTTACATAACTATAGTACAGTTATCAACACCAAGATATTAACACTGGTATAATAACCATTAACTAAATTACAGCCTTTATTGGATTTCGCGAGTTTTTCCGTCATCATACTTTTTCTGTTCAAGATCCAATCCGAGATTCCAATCCTGGTTACTTACCAGGTCTCTGTCGTCTCTTCTAGTCTCTGACATTTCTCCAGTCTTTCCTAGTCTTTCATAACCTTTACACTTTAGAAGCAAACTGATCAGTTATTTTGCATACAGAGACTACAGTTGTATGATTACATAGTGGGATTCATTCTTTATTTCTGAATGAAAGTTTGAGTTTTCTAAAGAAGACTATATTTCGTGTTTGTGAAAATCCTGGTGTTCACATTTTAGTAAGTTGCAATTATTGTCACATATTACCTTCTTGGGGATCTATAGTTATTTGGAAACTCCTCCTTCACTACAAGGAAATGATGTATCCTCTGTTCTATTTACTACAGCAGTCTTTCTGTCTCCAGTAATGATATGTGAAGTATCAGGTGAGGAATAACTTTCTTATTGCAGAATATAGTTCCTAAATTAATATGTTTTTAAATTTTATAAGTTATCTTTAAAACCCTTGTGTAGGTTCCTCAGAAAGGTAAACATAGAATTACCATATGATCCACCAATTTCACTCCTAGGTTTACCCAAAATGATTGAAATCAGGGACTCAAACAGATACTTGCACACCAGTGCTCATAGCACACTAGCCAAAAGGGGAAAACAACCCTAGTGTCCATCAACAGATGAATAGATAACACAATGTGGTATATACATACAATGGAGTATTATTCAGCCATAAAAAGGAATGAAATTCTGATACATGCTATAACATCTATACTTGAAAACATTATGCTAAATGAAATAAGCCAGACCAAAAAAAAAAGACAAATATTGTTTAATTCCAGTTATATGATGTACCTAGAATAGGCAAATCCATAAAGAGTAGAATAGAGATTACCAGGACCTGGGAGGAGGGGATAGTGGGGAGTTATTATTTATTGGGTACAGAGTTTCTGTCTGGTATGATGAAAAGGTTCTAGAGATGGTTAGTTGCGATGGTTGCACACATTATAAATGTTCTTAATGATGCTGAATTGTACACTTAAAAATGGTTAAAAGGGTAAATTTTGTTATGTGTATTTTACCACAATTTTTAAAAAGCCTTATCCAACTATTGCTCTCCTTCCCACCCCCCACTTATTGGATCATTTTAATCCAATATATATTTTTTCCATATTTCACAGATTAATTTTTTCTGAGAAACCTTAAATAGCATTATCATGGTAAAGCTGACATTATAAAGACTGTATTTCATCCGTCATTAGAAGTTTGAAAAAGTTTCATCTCAAATTTATTTGAATGTGAATAAGGTAAATTATGACACTAGTATTTGATTAGTTATGAAGATCAATAATATTAGAAGCATAATCTTAGAGATTCATTTTATCCTGTTGTCTGTCTTGGGTTTTGTGATTGACATTCACATAAAGTTTAGCCTCTGAATGATCTAACTGCAAAATGTACAACTCACATTCATCAAACCTCCTGATATTGTGCCTCGGATTCTCCAGAAGTAAGAAGGAGTGCAGATACCTGCTTGAATTGTAGGGAATCTAGGGGCTAGGGACATATGTAGACAATAAGCTCCAGACTCGTAACACCATTTGCTAGCTTGTTCAGTCTCATGATTGGCAGCACGATCAAGAAGCAGTTCTCAAAAGAAGAGAATACTGGGCAAAACAAAGATAGATATCTGCCATACCAGGTCATTTCATTAATTCATTCAACAAATATCTGTCGAGCAGCTGTTATATGCTAAACACTGTTCCGAGGGCTTGGGGTACATTAACTAACAAAACAGACAAATAACCCAGCTCTCACATAGTTTACCTTTGAGCTGGTCTTTTCAGCAGCAAAAGTGTATTGGGACTTGGGCAGCCAGCAGATGTGACATAAAGTGCTTAAACTTCTGAGGCTAACCTGTCCCCGTTTGTTGGTCAGCTAGTTGACGTCTTTGCATTCAGGGTGGATAGCAAGCTGGCATTTATGTCAGAGTGATGTTCTTCTGCAGAGTTCTGCTGTAGCTTCCAAAGATTCAGACCAGTGAATGGTGTCACTGTGATTCAAGAGTCGTTAGCATCTAGAATGAAGAGATGAGCTGGCACTGTTTCAGTCCGAGGGGACAGAATGTTGGTAAGAGCCAGTCAAGTTATTGCAAGGTTTCAGTCTCAGACCAAAATGGGATGAAAAATCAGGAGCCTAGATGGAATTATGCATGATGGGGCTCAAGCTGACGTTCACTAGACACACAGGAATGCAGGGGCTTTCCACACACACCAGGTCCATGCTTAATGCAGAAATACTAATTCCAGTTTACAGGTCAAGCCCTGGAAAGGGTGGCACACTTGCCAGTCTTGGTTAGATTGACCTGGGACATTGGCAGACAAGAAATGACTATAAGATGATGGTAAACAGATGCTATTGGCAAATAAAAATAATTGTTAGTGTTTATTAGCCAAACCCACATTTTCATTGTATCCTCAAAACAAAAACAAACTGGGAAGAAAAAGAAAGCTCTTTGAGATCAGAACTCTATTTGCGACTATTAAAAATTCAGATTTAACTTGTTTAAACAAAAAAGGAAAATTTTTCAATACTGGAAATACAATGATGATTAAGACAGATCTCCCCTGTTCCCTCCCCCATCCTGATCTCACTGTTTGGAGCAGTAACATTTTCCCCTTTTGGGGGGATATTAGGAAATACAGTTATATATTTCAGCGCTGGAAACCACATACAGTTCTAAGCACCACACTTTTAAAGGGCCACTGACAGATTGGAGCATGTTCAGAGGAAAATGACCCAGATAGTAAGGGAACATGAAACCAAGTTATATGAGAAACAGTTGGAGGAAGCAGGGAGATTTAGCCAAAAGAAGAGAAGATTAACCAGAGAGTATTACAGAGACCACAGTTTTCAGATTCTGGCAGAGATGCTGCGTAGGCTAGGGATTCATCATGCTCTGCCCACTGGAGCCTCCCAGAACGAGGGCCACTGAGGGGGAGATACAGGAAGAACATCGGAAAGAACTGGATAAAAATCAACGCCATGGCAGAAGGAATGGACATCATTGGAGGCAGATACCAAGCCCCATATCTCTGGAATTATTCTAACAGAGGATGTCAGTCAGCACCTGCTCACATCACACCTACTCCATGGGCCTTCCCAGACCCTACATGGCCAGTTATATCTCTTCCCCTGTTCTTCCTTTGTACTTTTAGCTCTCTGAGGTGCTGCCATGGTTTTCCTTGTACTTTAGTTCAGTTTATATATGTCTCTCTCACTAGTGATTCTCAACCCTTTCAAACTAATGTATTCTTTTTATAACAAATATAACACACCCTTCCCTATCCTGAAATGAAATTCATAGTTAATATAACCCACCTACGCAGCACATAATTTCAAAAATACAATATAATGCCCTAGTTGCAATTAAAGGTAGAAAGAAAAAGAAAGTAATGTGTAATCAAATTACATGTTTTACAGTATCTCCAGGTATGACCACACCAGGAGACACAGTAAAGTAGATATTTGGAATGTGGAAGTAGCACGATTAAGGCAGCTACAATGCAGACTGGTATAGGCACATTGCATGGGTAACTTTTCAAAAACTATGAGTAGGTTTGCTGCCCATGATGTAATATTCTTTTTCTTTTTCTCTTTAATTTTTTTCAATTTATAAGTTATTTTATTTTAATATATGTAACATAAAGTATATCATTTTCATCATTTTTAAGTGTACAGTTCTATGGCATTAAGTACATTCACATAGTTGTGTCACTGTCACCACCTTCCATCTCTAGAACTTTTTCATCTCCCCCAACTCCTGATGTAATTTTCTTAAGTAGTGAACACTCTTGGTAAAAGTCCAAACAAAACAAAGTACAACAGTGTTCCTTCAGTTTCCATGGTAGTTCTATTTGGAAAAATTCAGTGTATATATAAAACAGGCAAAACAATTTTTGTTTTTCTTTGTCAAACAGAATTAGGTTCTAAGCTCAGATAATTGTAAATGGATTATCACCCATATGGATGACCAGTGAGATACAGGATAGTGCTTTGTTGTATGAAGCAGACTAAATATTGCAGAATATCTGTATCACTGGCACCTGTCCACTAAGTGCAAGTAGCACCCCTCAGTCACTGTAACAACCAGAAATGATCTTGTTAGTTCCCTAATATATTACCACCATTGAGAGCCAGACTATACAGTACATGAACTCTGAAAAGGCAAGACCCAGTTTTGTTCTCTTTTAACTTCCTTAGTACTTGGTACAAGAGGCTCTCAGTGTTTATTAAAGTAGAGAGCGTAGTAGAGATGCCCAGGTATCCCTCAAGTATCTGTAACTCAGCTTTTCTAAAACTAAGCAAGGTATCATCTTCCTCTTCTCTAACCCGCTCCTCAATCTGTCTTACTTCCTTTATTCTCAGTCTTTACAGTAGTCTTAAAAAGCTAGAAACTATGGATTCATCTCCCTCACTGTGCACATCCAGTGGGTCACAGGCCATCACTTCTGCTGTCCAAACAACGGCATCCTCTGTTTCCCCTGCTCCAACCTTCCTTTATATCTTCATCCAGACTATTATAATATCCTTGTTTGCTGGCCTCCATGGTCACCCCCCTTCAAATATACCATGAACTCTGAACATTCCATCGACATGCCAAGCCCTCCATGTTTGGGTAGTGTAGTTCCCTATGCCTAGAGAAACTGTTACCTTTTTCACCTTGAAAAACTCCTCCTCATACATCAAGACCCAGCTTAAATGTCTCCTCCTTGGGTCCCAGACCTGAGACAGAATTACTCACTCTGCATCTCTGTTCATATCTTTGTTGTGTCATATTCTTGTGTTAACCTTTATTTGTTCACGTGCCTGTGCCTGCCAGACTGAGAGTTCCTTGAATAGAAGTTAATCGCTCAGGCTTTGGAGTCAGTGGCTAGAGTTTGAATCCTACATGACTTGGCGATCCTATGGTCTTGGGCAAAGTCCTTAACCTCTGGAAGCCCCAGTTTTCTTATCTGTAAAATGGGGATAATATACTGCTTATAAAGTGTTTAGAACAAAGCTTGAAATGTTAATCATTTTCATTGGCTTTGTATCTGTCCAGTACCTCATAAGAAGCAAAATAGAGAGGGTGCTTTACCAGCTCTTTTGAATGAAGGAAGGACCGACTGCTGATATTGTCAGATTTGGAGATTTTATTGTTTAGTCGTGTTCAAACGGATGTTATATTTGGCACGTATAGCCAATTTTATCATGCATAAATTTATCCATGGAAAATATTCTTAAAAGAAAAAGGGGATCTGTTTTCTGCTCTGACTTTTTATAGGTTCATTAAAAAGCATTCATTCTGAAACAGTAATGTAAAAACGCTTGGGCTTGTAAAGTCCATGCCCAGTGTGGAAAATTATGTGCCTAGAAACTCCTGTTTTCTGGATTTTGACTTGCATTTTCCAAAACATGAAGTGTGGGGATTGTCACTTTTCTCTTATTCATCTGAACAGGTGAAGATCAGCGAGCACCTCTGGCATTGTTGAGCCAAACTCTGTGACTGTCCTACACTTGTCTCATCTTCAGTACAAAATACATATTCTTATTCAGCTTATGACTCAGTTGTTTGCTTTAAAAACTTTTAAGTGCTGTTTGCAGTGTAAAACCAAATCCTAAATTTTAAAAACTTCCATAGCTAATACTCTGCTAAATGTTTTCAAGCCTGACATTTAATCTGCATGAACTGGAGCTCTCTGATTTCACTGTTTGCAGCTAGTAAATGTCACTCTAAACATTGTTGCTTTCACTCACACTTAAGCACTTTCGTCTGCAGTGGGTGCAGTGTGTCAGAGAATTCTTTGTGTGCTGCTCTAGTGAGGGGAAAAAAAGACGAAGGCCGGCCTTTAAACAGACTGAAAAAAACTGCTTGGAAGGCAGCGATGACCCTGTTTTTTATATGGTGTTTGTGAACACACAATCCTGAGTTCTACCAGATTCTCTTAAAAAGCAACTATATTAGCTCAGTCAGAACAGGGTCCCCGCTGAGGTCATACGTGGTTGCCCGCCAAGCAGCTCCTCCCTCTTTTGTGACTGGAGGGGGATCGGTGGAGAAAAGGGGTAGAAGATGCGGTCATTCCTTTAATTTCACTTTTGCCTGCAGGAGGAATCTTGTCATCCTCTGGCTCCCCAAACTATTTTCAACCTGGGTGTTTTATTTCTTAGTTCCTGAAGGCTGCTGGCACACAGGACAGCCCTCACTTTTCATCATCTTGACATGAAATGGAAAATCAGTTTGTGGCTGTTTTCATAGCTAGTGATTTACTCTTGTTCTTTTATCTGCCTCCACTTTATGCTCTTTGTTTGGACATACTTTTATTTCCTGTCTCTATGGCCTTTTGTTCTCCTGGGATTTTTCTGTTCATTCTTCCTTCCCCTGCCTCCTTCCCATCCTCCATTCCCTGAAACCCCTCTGGGCCTCATTCTCCCCTTGGTCCCCAGGCCCTTGCCCTGCCCCTTTTGTGCACATCCTGCTTCATGCTTGGCTGCCTGCCTTTCTCCTCCCTGGTCTGTTACATGCACTGCTGGTGCCACCTGCACTGCCTCTGTCATCCTCCAGGTCCCTCTTCATGTACCTGAGGGCTCAGTGAGTACAGCGGACAACAGGCAGACAGGCTGAACTCGTCCCTAGTCACTGCTGTAGACAGATTATCAGCTAAGTTCTTAGGCAGACATGTGTTTTTAAGGTAGTTAATGCCTACACCAGCCTTTGTTTCCAGTTTCCTGGCAGCCATGCTGAAGCATGAATTGAAGCCTGGAAATAGAACACTCTACAAGAAGCACGGAAGTGGGAATTTTAGAAAACCATGGGCTCTTCTGTCAGACATAGATTCAAGTCTCTGTGGTTTATTAGCTTTGTGGCCTTGGACAAATTCATTCATTCATTTAACAGATATTTATTGAGTGCCTCTTATGTGCCTGTATTTGGCTTTTAGGGAGCCTCTGTCTTCCTCTCTTATGTTCTCAACCAATTGAGAAATAAGACAGTAGAAATCAAAATATTAGCTTTATCAACTGATGAAAGCCGGATTGGACGATGTGGCTAATATATGCAGCCACCGTGGGTTTCCGTCTCTGCTAAATTAGGCCACAGGCCCGCCTCTCTACTTAGCGCACAAGCCAGGTATAGAGGACAGATGTTGAAGACAGACAAGCTGAAAAGAAGAGAGTGAAAAAAGCCCAGGGGGCCTGGCTGAGCTGTGCATCGTCAGCTGTTCTCCTAACCTAGTCACTGAGGGGTAGGCCACTCCTCCCCCAGGGAAGGGCTGAGTGAGAAGACCGAGCAGAAACTTCACTCCTCCGTCCTGGGACCTGGAAGCTCCCTTCCTTCCAGGGAAACAGGAAGGTTGAGTATTTGCCCTTAAAACTCTAAGTGGTATACTTAACCAGCGATTACCATAGGAGACAAATATTGCCCGTCTATTTCCTCACCTATAAAATATGAATAATCTTACCCATCTCTTATTGTGGCTGTGGAGACTAAGATGAAATGCGATACTGTTCACAAAGAATATGAGTACCTGTTAGCTGTCATTCTTTGACCAGGACCAGCCTAAAGTAGAATTAGTCATTCAGTGGCTTGATATGTCTTTGTTGCCCTCTATCTTCTCTTTTTGAACCCCGGTTTGGTCATTTTCCCCCTCCTCACTACTGCTTAAAAAAGAAAAAAAATGGGAAGGAATACTGGTCCTAAAGCTTTTGATTTCCAGTAAGCACACTGGCCAGATCTTTTCTAACCCTGGCATATGTGTTACACGACTCATTAATTTGGACAAAGCAAGCATTTTGGATAATTAAGTCTACTTTAGAACTACAAAACTAGTTGTTCCTAAAGGGTCACCAAAGTATAATACATGGCTACAAACAGGTATATTATTACATGAGAAATGTATGTCTTGATTCCTCACATTTATTATTATTATTATATTAACTTAAACGATATTCATGAGTTTCTCTATTACCATAGAAAATACTGCAGGTGAGCCTTGAAACCACAATGATGAAGGAAAACAGTACAGGTAGTGAGTTTTAGGGAAAAACTTTTTTTTTTTTTTTTTTTGCGGTACGCGGGCCTCTCACTGTTGTGGCCTCTGCCGTTGCGGAGCACAGGCTCCGGACGCGCAGGCTCAGCGGCCATGGCTCACGGGCCCAGCCACTCCGCGGCATGTGGGATCCTCCCGGACCGGGGCATGAACCCGTGTCCCCTGCATCGGCAGGCGGACTCTCAACCACTGCGCCACCAGGGAAGCCCCGGGAATAATTTTTAATTCAGGGTATTTGGACTTTATTTTGAGGGCAGCAGGAAGCCACTGATGATAAATGCTAACGGGGTCAGATTTGTATTTTAGGAGAAAGCCATGTAGCAGCACTACGAGAGTGAAACGGAGGAGAGGGCGGGGCATGCAAAGCAGGGAGGAGGTGAACCAGGTGAGAGGGGAGTTGGCCCACACCAAGTAGCGGAGATCAACAGCAGCGCCCAGATTTAAGAGGCTTTAGGAGTAGAATTGGCAGGGTTTGGGTGAGAAGGGGGGAAGAGAGAAATGTATCTGGTAAGAGGGCTGTTTTCTAAAGTTAAAATAATAAGAATTCAAATGGCAGTGCCCTTCCCCAGCAGGATCAGAGGGTTAACATGGGGAATCCAGCCTGAGAGAGTCAGAGCCAAAAGAGATTAACTTGGCCAGTAAGAGGGGCTGGACCAGTCCCCCAGGAGAGAGCAGAGAAGGAGCCCTCTGGCAGGTTAAAGCTGCACGGTATGGCATAACAGATTTGCCTTCCACTAACGGGAAAGAGAGAGGAGGAAAAAGGAAGGCAGAAAAAGAAATAAGCCAAAGTGTTGGGGGCTTTGGGGGGCCACTGTCAAGAGTGCCATGATGTTGCAGATTCTCCTGCCTCGTGCATAGTTATGTCAACCATTCACACAATAAGGCACATGAAGCCTTATTTCAGTTTTTCCAAAAAACAGGTCTAACAAAAGTACTTAGGTGGATACTAAGCTAGATGTTTTTTGTATTGTGAACTATATTTTCTTTGGGTTTTTTTCATTGCATTCTTTTATTGCGTGGGATAGAGAGAATTCAATCCCTGGGACAGGTTCTCTCCTTGTAGTATGTTTTTATAGGATGTTATAGAACTTTTCAGTTTTAAAACAAGGGTCTGAAAACAGTAAACAAGAAAAGATCAGTGAATACTTTTGCTAGGTGGAAGGGGAAGGAAAGGAGAACGACTTTATGGCTTTAGAACAGTCCATGATGTTCTTCTCTCACCCTTTCATATCCATAGTTTGTATTAATTGGACATAGCACTCTGTGCCCCTCATAACAGAGCAGTACTGGGCATATCCATGGTGAACATATATTTTAGTTTTGTAAGTGATTACATAAAACAATGGAAAACTATTTTCTCTATCTGTTTAAAGACTAAAGTTTTTCCCGCCATTTCCTAGTTTTTAAAGACTCAGTATTGGAGCGGGGAATTTTAACTAATGACATACTATAAAAGGGTTTTGTTCAATATTTGTAGAGGCAATGTTTAAAACCATTGTTTTTTCTGAGGTATTTTGTTATGTTAAACTGACCACAACTAGAGAGACCCAGCAGTGAATCAGCAATTTCTGCCAGCTCCCCTAAGATTTTTGTTGTGTGCCGGTTTTGTGCAAAGTGCTTGACGGGCTGAATGCAGTGCCACATTTCTAGATTGTGGGCTCCCTGATTGCTTACTCAGCTTCCCAGGCCCAAGTGCGGAGAAAAATGCCAAGCATCATTATGATACCTGTTGACCGTAAACAGACTGCCAGTTACTTCTCCAGCAAAAATGAGTTTGCTTGGGATCAGCAAAGAATTGCAATCTGAAGGTCTGCAACCATGGTCAACTATGTGCAGATCCCTGCTGCCAGGCCACAAGGAGAGGGGAACTCTTTTAAAGAGGGGGAAAGGAAGCTGGAAGGGCGATAGTAAACAGAGTCCATCGGAGGAGTTTTCATTGGCTGAGTTGTGAGCTTATTTATTTATTTACTTATTTACTTATTTATTGCAGTGCGCGGGCTTCTCATTGCAGAGGCTTGTCTTTGTTGCGGAGCATGGGCTCTAGGCGTGCGGGCTTCAGTAGTTGTGGCTCACGGGCTCTAGAGCACAGGCTCAGTAGTTGTGGCGCCCGGGCTTAGTTGCTCCACGGCATGTGGGATCTTCCCAGACCAGGCTCGAACCTGTGTCTCCTGCACTGGCAGGCCGGATTCCCAACCACTGCGCCACCAGGGAAGTCCCGGGACGTAACTATTGAATTTATGAATAAATTTCCTAATAGGGTCATACAGATGAGACCACGCAGAATGATGGGTTAGTGGTAGTTATTAGAATTACAACATGGATTTTAAACATACTTGATTATAATTAACATCAAGTTTAAAGTTAGCATCTGTAACATGTGTGAGTGTCTGGCTCCAGTTCCCCTCCAGCATTCCCATTGCCAACATTTCCCCGGACCAGAGGGAGTCTAGTCTTGTTTCCGCACCCAGCTCTCTGTTTCAAAGACTCAAACCGCAGTGGGTCAGGCGGGGGAGGCTGAATGGGGTTAGACAGCCAGTGGGGGTAGGAGTCATGAGCAACAATGAACGAGTGGCATTAAGGGCTGCACGGCGCTTACTCTCCGTGGAAACGCTCTGTCACAGTCAGGAAGTGTGATTTAATCCTGGTGAAGATAATTCCATTTTATACCCTGAATGGACTGTCCCTCTAACAATTTTATTTTCAGTCTTGCCCTGGGAAGCCCTACCAGTAATAATTCGGTGTACATTATTTGCCCTGTTAGCTGAACTGTACAAAATAGGGGGTTGATTCATCTGCCGTCCCACCTCCTTTTCCCTTAAAAGGCTCTTAAAAGAGGACCTGAGAACCTGCTGCCCCAACAGAAGATGCTTGGACTGTGGCCCAGCAGTGCCCTCAGCAGGATTTGTGGGAGAGAAGACTGCAGTTCAGTCAAAAGAGCCACTGTTGATCTTGAAAGAACATGAGCCATACAGATGACACAAGGATTCTGTTCCCCCTTCAACTCCAAGACCCCTCTTTTGGTCTTTGTCGTGAAGCAGCCTTAGGCAGAGAGACTAAGAAAAATAATAGCAGCAAATACGCATAAGGGACTTGCTGAGTTCTAAGTGCTTGTCAAGCTCTGTTTCACTTAATCCTCACTATAATGCTATGTGGAAAGCACTACTTGAATCCTCCTTTTACAGATGAGGGAACTGAGGCACAGAGAGGTGAAATAACTAGCCCAAGGTCACACAGGTAGGAAGCAGTGGAGCCCGGATTCACTCCCCGGTGGTTTGGCTCCAGGGTCCATCCTCTCATCACTGCCCTTTCCCTGGACTGTCAATGACTCAGATACCCCATCTTGTTTACCATAAGACAGAAGCTTGTTTCAAGAAACGGGGGGGGGGGGGGGGGGTGCTCCACATTTGAATTAGAAAACCTGCAGGTTTGGTATTCTCTCCATAGTGGTTAAGAATCTCTTCTTAACAAAATGTGGCTTTTGGTCAAGCAAGATGTTTCCCAGATCACCTGCTGGATTAAAACCTGTTGCCCTGCCCTTAAGATGACTGTGGTAAAGGACTCACTCTGGTGCTACTGACAGACTGAGCCCCACCACTGAGGCCCTGCTTGTCCAGCCCTCCCCTCCCCAAAGACCCAGACTGTGATGCAGAGAAGCGTGAGCAAACCATTCTCCACGTCTGCAGAGATGCTCCTTCAGCACCAGTGGGATGGGGCACCTTGACAGCTAGGGTGACTTTGAGTGGCAGAGGATATGCCGCCTTGCCACCTCCCTACTAATGTCCCTTTCTGCCGTCCTTCAGGTGCCTTCCTTCCCTGTAACCTGTCCTTATTCTCGCAATGTTGTCAACTAATCATTTTTAAAGAATTAACAGATAATTAAGGAGCTAACTTCTAGTCTTTAAGATAGGACTCCTCCCAGGGATGCTGGCTCTCTAAGAGGTAGTCTCTAGATCTAGACAACAGAGGGAAGGAGGGGCGTCATGGTGGAGCTCCTCAATTCCTGGCAGTTCTCACTGCTATTAGGAACCTCAGGCTCACTGAAAAGCTCTTCCAGATGAGTTCAGCTGGGCTGCTTGTCCCCGAAGTGGTTTTGAGCAGGATGAGAGAGAGAATGGCCTTTGATGGCTTACCAGTCCCCACGTTTCCTCCGCCGCTGCTTTCTCCCTCAGCACACACAGACCCCTTTGCAGGAAGGTAGACAAGGCACCACTTATGAAGAGTGCCAGCCCCCTTCCTGTAGTGGTGGGCAGAGGTTTCCAAGTGCTAATTTGTACCGAAACACCTGGCAGTTTGTTTAAAATGCGTATTCCTGGGCCCCAGACCCAGAGATTCTGACTTGGAATCTGCATTTTTATTTATTTATGTCTTTATTTATTTTAAATTGAAGTATAGTTGATTCACAGTGTTGTGCCCATCTCTGCTCTACAACAAAGTGACTTAGTTTTGCACATATATACCTTCATTTTAAAAATATTCTTTTCCATTATGGTTTATCCCAGGAGATTACATATAGTTCCCTATGCTATACAGTAGGACCTTGTTGTTTATCCATTCTAAATGTAATAGTTTGCAACTACCAATCCCAGATTTCCAGTCCATCCCCTTCCCTCCCCCAAGAATCTGCATTTTTGACAGGTATCCCTGGGTGAATGGGATGTGAAGGCCTGCAAAATACTAACATGGAGTAACTTCTCTACCTGCTGGTTTAAAGGGGTCCTCTCTGAATAGAACTGGGACAAACCTACCACTTCTCTCAGTTCCTATCAATGCTCCTGTCTTCTAAGAGTATAATAAGAGAGAGTCATTAGTACAGCCAAACACACCTAGCAAAACTCAGCTAAGCTTGAAGGCAATAAAAACCTCCAAGAGACACCCTGATTTTGACAAGAAGTGTCATTCTACTTCTGCAAGTTACCAATGGAGTCAGGTGCACCAATGCTAAGATCTTGATAAATGCGTGGTGGACGATGAAAGGGAAACACCTTGTGAATGCCTGAATGCACAGAGTGAAGCACATGTTCTATGGAGAACCCTGCCCGTTCATTCTAGGTGTGGAATCCAAGCTCGGCTCCAGAGTACCATGTTCTTTAACCACAACGAGGTACAGCTCCTTAACGCATCTCACTCTGTTGAATTCTATCTTCTTGCCTCCATTTCATTGTCTGTCTTTGAGCATCTATGTCTACCTCTCTTTTCTACACACACAACCAGAAACTCACAAACAAGTGTTTTTATGTATCCTTTTGGTTTAGAATTAAGGAATTAGATACTCCTCCATAAAAAAAATTTGTAAGCCTTTTTTAATACTGCAAACATAATCTGTACATAAAGAAATTATCTAAGGAAAACTGCTGACTAGTTTTCAGTTCAGCAAGATAGCAATTTTATTCATAGGTAGATGTAAAAAAAAAAAAATTAGGGAAGGATCACGAATAAAATATCACTTATCTGCCTAAGAGAGGGCCTTGACAGAAGTCAGGAGTTACATAATTGCTTTGAATCCGAGCCAGTTCTTCCTGTTTTGAAAGGATACTCCCTTTTCTTTTGAAAATGTTAACCATTTGCCCCCATTTTATCTGCTGAAAAGCTTTCATAATCCATCTTAGTCCAATGGCATGTTATAGTCTGCCACTAACTTCTTTATTAAAGCTATAAAATATTAATAACAATTGCCAGAATTTTGCCTTCAATTAAACTCCCTGTGTCACATCTGCCCTGGAGCCTACCTTGCCTTCAACCCACTTCCAACTAATGCTTGTCCTGACTGACAGGTGCAGGACCAGGATGGGGGACAGGAGAGCCCCAGGCTTGTTTTCTAAAGCTGGTCTGAGTTTCAGCTGTGTGATCTTTCATACATCACTTAATTGCTCTGGTCTTGAGTCTCCTCGTCTAAAAAATGAGGATAAAGACATCCACCTCAAAGGGCTGTTGTAAGGTTTAAGAAAAGGCTCATTACGCAGAATGCCACACTTACGCTCTGGACCTGGCAAGTAGTATGTGCCCTGTGAATGTCAAGGTCTCTGCCTTCCTTCTCAAGCTAAAGGGCAAGGATCGAACTAAGTGACTCCTGAGACTGCATCTAGCGTTAGCAATCAGGGCTTCTGCGAGAGCTGCTGAGTATACGGTGTGGGGAAAACAAAAGGAAAAAGTACTGGATTACTAGGATTCAAAGACCTCCGTGAACACATTTCAGAGTGTTGAAAATACAGTGAAAACACAAAAAGACCAAGAAGTCAGGAAGTCGTCACCTTGACCATTTGGCCCAGAGAACAGGAAAACTAAAAGATTCAGTTTCATCAACTGAAAGTAGAATCAGCCAGGAAGGTTAGGAAAACAATGTTTGGCTGGCCTGACGTTGATCTTTAACGATGATGCAAAGTAGGTACAGCTTAACCATTCAGAGAAAAAAAATTTTTTAAGTTTTAATTTTATCTATATATCTTTTATGATGGATCATCAGGGCAAGAAAATCAAATGTCACCCCAGTGTGGGCACCGACAACCTCTGAGCTCTTTTGCCTACTCTGCACATACATGGAATGGCCAAACTGTGTGGAGCCCTGGGTCTTGTAGGATCTTGCTAACATGCATTCAGACTACAGGTGGGCATCCCAGAGTTGGTGGAGGGGACATTGGAGTCTGCTGTCTGTGTGTCTACACCTACGTAACTTCCACCCCTGTAACTCAGCCCAAACGCAGCAAATCAGGGTGGTCGCAGAAGGTTGGGAAGTCTAGTTTCCCCATACAAGGGCAAAATAGCCGACCCTTGTTTTGAAATGAACAAGATCAGCCTTACTCACCAGGTCATCAGGCTTGTTTACCGTGTTATGGCCACGGACTTTCATGGCCATTTGGCTGAGAAGGACACTACAGTGGCTCCCTAGATCCAGAGCAGGGGAGCTCAAGAATCCTTCAGTCATTCACCATGTGTGGAAAAAGAGAAAACACCGCTCCGGATAATCAGGCTCCTTCTGTCATTTTTTTACATAAGCATCACGTGGAGTGTATCAGGCAGAGCAAAAAATGTGACTTGAAGATAAAGAGGCTAAAATGGATGGTTGGGTCAGTCTTATAAGGTACCCTCTGAAGGGTAGGATAGATCATGCCGGGTCAGTGCCATGTCTGTGACAGAGTGAGGGACAAGCCTTCTGCCACATAGTACTCTTAAGAATTTGAAAAATGCCACAAGTATTGTACTTGACTTTTGGATGGATTATAATAATAGCTGGGACTTCCCTGGTGGCGCAGTGGTTAAGAATCCGCCTGCCAATGCAGGGGACACGGGTTCGATCCCTGGTCTGGGAAGATCCCACATGCTGCGGAGCAGCTAGGCCTGCGAGCCACAACTACTGAGCCCACGTACTAAAACTACTGAAGCCCACGTGCCTAGAGCCCGTGCCCTAGCAACAAGAGAAGCCACCGCAATGAGAAGCCCACACACTGCAACAAAGACCCAACACAGCCAAAAATAAAGAAATAAATAATTTAAAATACATATATACATAATAGCTACCATTTATTGAATTTTTACCATGGGCCAAGCACTATGTTAAATGCTTTACATGTGTTATCTTATTTGATCTCCACAGCAATACTAAAAAGTAGATATACTGTCTTCTCTGTGTTTATATTTGTTTCTGGTTGGATTACCATTCCCCACTCCTGACATTCTCTACCTTACTGTTGCTAATTCCCAAGAAGGAGGATATATTAGAACTTACTGCCCACCTCCCCTGAAGGACCATCAGAACTTACTGCCCACCTCCCCTGAAGGACCATCAGGACCAGTCTCATCTTGCCCTTATATATATGTCTCTGTTTACCTTATTCACCACAAGAAGTTCAAGCCCCTGAGAGAGAGTGTTACCTGGACCTAACAGCTCTGTTAAATTATAATCTGTGTCAAGCCCACACCCCTCCCCAACCTCCTAAACCCTTTTTGCTGGCCCAGACTTACGGTCAGTTCACAAAATCTACATCATCTTCTCTCCTCCGTCTTGCTCTAGTTGCTGTCTGATTTACCCAGAATACCATACCACTTCATCAGTTACTGGCTTCCAGGTCACCTCCTCCCAGATCTTCTTTGACCTCCATATCTCCCTGTTCCCTTATCCTGCTTTACATTATATAAACATATACCTATTATTTTTTGTCTTCCCACTGGAATGTAAACTTTGTGAGGGCAGGGACCTTTGTTCACTAGTAGATCCCTAATACCCAGAAAGTACCTGGCATATTATCTTTGCTCAGTACCTATTTCTTGAACAAATGAATCCATGAATGAGAAAACTGAGACATAGAACGGACTGCTCACGTTGCTGTTAAGCAGACAGCCCAGATCTGTGTGACTGCAAAGCCCTGGCCCATAAGCACCATGTTGCTCGGCTCCTTGATGGATTATGTGAATGCAGCAGGAGCAAGAATATTCTGGCTGACTGGGAGTAATCAGTGTTGGGGTGTTGGTATAAGGGACTTACCAATTGGGCAAGATCCTACAGGGCCAAAGTTTACTGTTCTTTATTTGATTACATTATATGATTATGTGATTTAAAAGAAAAATATATATTTGGTTATTCAGATGACCAGATATATTTTTTGTATATATTTGGTCTTCATCCACAGTTCCTGACTCACAGCTCCTAAAACCCTTGGAATTTCCTAAGTGATGAGAGCAATAAAGGTGCCTGTTAAGTTAATGAGGTGACTTTCGGAAAGGACCCAAGAATGGGGACTGGTTGCCACTGGAGCCAACTGTGTCATTAAAGGGTTGGAACTTCGGTCCCACCCCCAGCCTCTACCTCTGGGGAGGGGAGAGGGCCTGGAGGTTGAATCAGTCACCAATGGCCAGTAGTTTAATCAATCATGACTATGTAATGAAGCCACCATAAAAACCCAAGAGGACGGTGTTGGGAGAGCTTCCAGGTTGGTGAGCATGTGGAGACTTAGGGAGAACGGCACACTCTGAGAGGGCATGGAAACTCCACCCCCTTGCCCCATACCTTACCCTATGTATCTCTTTTTCTGGCTGTTGGTTTGTATTTTTTAATATCCTTGGTAATAAATCAGTAAGCTAGTGAGTAAATGGGCCTTCCTGAGTTCTGTGAGCCATTCTAGCGTATTAATTGATCTCAAGGAGTGGGTCGTGGGAACCTCTGACTTATAGCCAGAAGTAGAGGTGGCAGCCAGGGCTTGTGACAGGCATCTGAAGGGGGAGGGCAGTCTTTGGGACTGAGCCATTAACCTGTGGAATCTGATTCTATATCCAGGTAGGTAGTGTCAGAATTGAGTTAAATTGTAGGACAACCAGCTGGTGTCCAGAGCATTGTTTGTTGTGAGGCAGCCTACACGTGCGCACGCGTACGCACATTAGAATTGGGTCCAGTTGTTATCAAATGAAATGCAAGTAACTGATATTCGAGGAGCCAGCAATAAATTCAGCGTCTTTACAACATAAGCCATTAGCCTAGATAAAAACAATTTATAGCTTTACTTACCTTTTTGATATGATTTAAAAGAAGATGAAAGCTATGTCTGGGTAAGGAGAAGTAGGGAAGGGGCTAGGTGGACTGTGACATGTTCAAGCAGTGAAGCAACTGAGGCCTATATAGCAACATGGAAGGAAGAGTGGTATACTTAGAAAAGTAGACCTCAAGATGCTATACACACAGTGATGACAACTCTGAAGACTCTGTGTGTTAGCAATAGAATTGTAAGAGACCTTGAAGTTCATAAATAGTTGGTGATTCCGGTGTTTAGGGCTTTATTTGGTTATTTCATGTTGGTCTTGATATTTAAATGTTCCTGTTTAACTGTTACTACTCAAATGATTAAATACACATAAAAAAGAAGAAATACAGTGTACTGTAATGTGAGCCAAGCGAACACGTCATCCCATCTGCTCTGCGTCCTGTTCCTTCCTGCTGTCCACCTCCACTGAGCGCTGACATTCAGTGCTGCCTTTCCTCAGGCTGCACCCCCAGCCTTCCAGTCCTCTGACGATATCCTCTACATGTTATAGACCACCTGCCCTCCAACTGCATTTTCTTCCTCACTCTCTTTATTACTCACAGATGCTTCTCTATCCAGTTTTCTACGGCTTTTATCCCACGGCTCTTGCCCTCCTCCTCTCTTGGATGAGGACTTTTGAGTATCCTTTCCCTACGCCAAAACACTCACCCTGGGTGCTTTTTGCTGCTTGGTCCTCATCCTTATTTCACTCTGCCTCTTCCTGTGCTCACCGTGCAGCGCTCTGAGCCCTGCTTGAGGAAATCCTGTGACTGTTCTGACGTGACCTGTTCCTTCTCTAACTCTGCATCTGCTGCTCTCAAAGCCTTTGTTTTGTTCCGTACCAGTCAGGTTCTTGGTAACGAACCATAAAAATCCACTTTGGCTGACTGCAACAGAAAAAGAATTTAGGGAAAGATTATTGAGAGCTCTCGGAGTTACTGGGAAAGCTAATGAAATAGGATTAGTAAACGTGGAGTGACAAGGTGGGAGCTGAACAGCTAGAACCACAGCCCAAATTCCATGGCCTCAGAGCTGCTTTGGGGGAACACCGCTGCCACCACTGCTGGATAGTGAACAGTGTAGCTGGCCCCGCTGGTACTGGATGCCAGACTCTGCCAGTGGCACCTTTGCCACCAGAACAGATTCTCCTCTGGCCTTGCTTCTCTGCACCACCAGCTCCTGATCAGACCTAGGCAGAAACATCTGGCCAAGTCACGGCCCATCCACTAGCTGCAGAGGGAACACAGAAAGGAGTATCTCACTTGTGAGATGGGCTCTGCCTGCTGTCACAACTCATACAGTGGGAAATCACTCAGTTTCCACACAGGAACAAAAACAAAACAAAACAAAAGGCCACATAGCCCATCCCCAACTCAGGACAGTTGTTTTATTAAACTTTCTACAACTTCCCTAAGTCCTTGAAGCTGTTTCTTCTGACTTCTCACTCAGCAAGAACTCTGGAACACAGTTCAATGCAAAATTAAAACCTTAGGGGTCACAGATTTATATACAAAAATGTTCATAACAGCGTGATTTAGAATAGCAATAAAAGGAGTCAGCCCGAATTTCCAACAATAAAGGAATAGTTAGATGAATTATGAGATATCCATAGGATTAAATATATGCAGTCATTAAAAATCATGAATTTAAAAAATTTTCCACAACACACAAAAATATAACAACACTTCAAAAAAACACTTTACAATATTTATATATAAGCTCTCAGATTATATATGTTCATACGTGAACATATTTTATAGTGAAATATAAATGTGTATATGAAGATAATACACCAAAATGTTAACAGATTGATGAAATTAGAAGGATTATTATCTTCTTTTTGCTCTTCCGCACTTTTCACATTGAGCTGGAAAGTTATAAATATTGAAAGAAAAATCTGTTGAGGGCAAACTTCCTGTGCCACCGTTTTTATCCTTTGTCATGTTCTCAGAAGGTACATTTTTTCCCAAACCAATCTCAAATACTCTGAACTCTTACTCTTTTCTCCTGGTGTTGAAAGAACTCACTTTTTCTATATCATCAGTTCCTCCCTCACCACCAGTTCGTTCCTGCAGTCTTTATGTTCACGTATAGATCATTCGTTCCATTCTGTAAGCCTTTCCCAGCCCTGCTTAGCTCACCCAGCTCCTATCTGAGCTTTCCCTCCCTCATGCTCATCTTCCCCTCACCGTATTTTAGCTCAGTGATTCACAGAAGTAGGCATCTCTGGGGTTTGCATTACCCTTCTCTTACCCAAATCTGAAGATTTTGTCTCTGTCGGCTAAGGCAAGTGACTTTGTGGTTTTCTTATTTTCTAAAATAAGAAGGATGCATTTTTGGGCTTCCCTGGTGGCGCAGTGGTCAAGAATCCGCCTGCCAAAGCACGGGACATGGGTTCGAGCCCTGGTCCAGGAAGATCCCACATGCTGCAGAGCAGCTAAGCCCATGCGCCACAACTACTGAGCCTGAGCTCTAGAGCCCACGAGCCACAACCACTGAGCCCGTGTGCCACAATGACTGAAGTCCGCACGCCTAGAGCCTGTGCTCTGCAACAACAGAAGCTACCACAATGAGAAGCCCGCGCACTGCAACGAAGCATAGCCCCTGCTCGCCACAACTAGAGAAAGCCCACATGCAGCAACGAAGACCCAACACAGCCTAAATAAATAAAAATTTTAAAAAGAAGAGGGAGGACCTTCAAAATAGCAGAGGAATAAGATGAGGAGATCACCTTCCTCCCCATAAATACATCAAAAATACACCTAAATGTGGAACAAATCCTACAGAACACCTAGTGAATGCTGGCAGAAGACCTCAGACTTCCCAAAAGGCAAGAAAATCCCCATGTACCTGGGTAGGGCAAAAGAAGAAAGAAAAAATAGAGACAAAAGAATAGGGATGGGACCTGCACCTCTGGGAGGGAGCTATGAAGGTGGAAAAGTTTCCACACACTAGGAAGCCCCTTCACTGGTGGAGACGGGGAGTGGGTGGGTGGGGGAAGCTTCGGAGCCACGGAGGAGAGCGCATCAACAGGGGTGTGGAGGGCAAAGTGGAGAGATTTCCGCACAGAGGATCGGTGCAGATCAGCACTCACCAGCCCGAGAGGCTTGTCTCCTCACCCACTGGGATGGGTGAGGGCGGGGAGCTGAGGCTTGGGCTTCGGAGGTCGGATCCCAGGGAGAGGACTGGGGTTGGCTGCGTGAACACAGCCTGAAGGGGGATAGTACGCCACAGCTAGCCGGGAGGGAGTCCGGGAAAAAGTCTGGACCTGCCTAAGAGGCAAGAGACCATTGTTTCAGGGTGCAAGAGTAGAGGGGATTCAGAGCACCGCCTAAACAAGCTCCAAAGATGGGCATGAGCCGCGGCTCTCAGCACGGACACCAGAGATGGGCATGAGATGCTAAGGCTGCTGCTGCAGCCACCAAGAATCCTGAGTGCAAGCACAGGTCACTACCCACAACCCCCGGCCCCCCACCCCCGCCAGGAGCCTGTGCAGCCTGCCACTGCCAGGGTCCCGTGATTCAGGGACAACTTCCCCGGGAGGACACACGGCACGCCTCAGGCTGTTCAACGTCATGTTGACCTCTGCCGCCGCAGGCTTGCCCCGCATTCCAATTATAACTACCACACTCCTCCCTCTCCTTGGTGTGAGTGAGCCAGAGCCCCCTAATCAGCCGCTCCTTTTACCCCGTCCTGTTGGGATGGGAACAGATGTCTGAGGGCGACCTACATGCAGAGGTGGAGCCAAAGCCAAAGCTGAACCCCAGGAGCTGTGCGAACAAAGAAGAGAAAGGGGAATCTGTCTGTGCAGCCTCAGGAGCAGTGGATTAAATCCCCACAATCAACTTGAGGTACCCTGCATCTGTGGAACACCTGAATAGACAACGAAGCAACCCAAAATTGAGGCGGTGGACTTTGGGAGCAACTGTAGACTTGGAGTTTGTTGTCTGCGACTGACTTGTTTCTGACTTTTATGTTTATCTTAGTATAGTTTTTAGTGCTTGTTATCATTGGTCGATTTGTTTATGGGTTTGGTTTCTCTCTTCTTTTTTTTTTTAATGTTTTTTACCTTTTTTATTTTAATAATTTTTTTATCTTTTTATTTTAATTATTTTATTAAAACATTTTTTTTTCTTTCTTCTCTTCTCCCTTTTCTTCTGAGCCGTGTGGCTGAGAGGGTCTTGGTGCTCCAGCCTGTTGTCAGGCCTGAGCCTCTGAGGTGGGAGAGCTGAGTTCAGGATGTTGGACCACCAGAGACTTCCCAGCCCCATGTAATATCAATCGGTGAGAGCTCTCCTAGAGACCTCTGTCTCAATGCTCAGACCCAGCCGCACTCAACGACCAGCAATCTCCAGTGCTGGACACCCCATGCCAAACAACTAGCAAGACAGTAACACAGCCCCACCCATTAGCAAAGAGGCTGCCTAAAATCATACTAAGTTCACAGACAGCCAAAACACATCACCGGACACAGCCCTGCCCACCAGAAAGACAAGATCTAGCCCCGCCCAACAGAACACAGACACCAGTCCCCTCCACCCAGAAGCCTACACAAGCCACTGAACCAACCTTATCCACTTGAGGCAGACACCAAAAACAATGGTAACTACAGACCTGCAGCCTGCGAAAAGCAGACCCTAAACACAGTAAGTTAGGCAAAATGGGAAGACAGAGAAATATGTAGAAGATGAAGGAGGAAGGTAAAAACCCACCAGACCAAACAAATGGAGAGGAAATAGACAGTCTACCTGAAAAAGAATTCAGAGTAATGATAGAAAAGATATCCAAACTCTTGGAAACAGAATGGAGGAAATACAAGAAACGTTTAACAAGGACCTAAAGAACTAAAGAGTAAACAAACAATGATGAGCAACACAATAAATGAAATTTAAAAATTCTCTAGAAGTAATCAATAGCAGAATAACTGAAGCAGAAGAACGGATAAGTGACTGGAAGAGAAAATAGTGTAAATAACTACTGCAGAGCAGAATAAAAGAAAAAGGAATGAAAAGAATTGAGGACAGTCTCAGACACCTCTGAGACAACATTAAACACATCAACATTCGCATTATAGGGGTCCCAGAAGGAGAAGAGAGAGAGAAAGGACCCAAGAAAATATTTGAAGAGATTATAGTCGAAAACTTCCCTAACATAGGAAAGGAAATAGCCACCCAAGTCCAGGAAGCACAGAGAGTACCATACAGGATACACCCAAGGAGAAACACACCGAGACACACAGTAATCAAATCGGCAAAAATTAAAGACAAAGAAAAATTATTGAAACAGCAAGAGAAAAGTAACAAATAACATACAAGGGAACTCCCATAAGGTTAACAGCTGATTTCTCAGCAGAAACTCTACAGGCCAGAGGGGAGTGGCATGACATATTTAAAGTGATGAAAGAGAAGAACCTACAACCAAGATTACTCTACCCAGCAAGGATCTCATTCAGATTTGATGGAGAAATCAAAAGCTTTACAGACAAGCAAAAGCTAAGAGAATTCAGCACCACCAAAACAGCTCTACAACAAAGGCTGAAGGAACCTCTCTAAGTGGCAAACATAAGAGAAGAAAAGGACCTACAAAAACAAACCCAAAACAATTAAGAAAATGGTCATAGGAACATACGTATTGATAATTACCTTAAACGTGAATGGATTAAATGCTCCAACCGAAAGACACAGGCTCACTGAAAGGATACAAAAACAAGACCCATATATCAGCTGTCTACAAGAGACCTACTTCAGACCTAGGGACACATACAGACTGAAAGTGAGGGGATGGAAAAGGATATTCCATGCAAATGGAAATCAAAGAAAGCTGGAGTAGCAATACTCATATGAGATAAAATAGACTTTAAAATAAAGAATGTTACAAGAGACATGGACACTACATAATGATCAAGGGATCAATCCAAGAAGAAGATATAACAATTGTAATTATTTATGCACCCAACATAGGAGCACCTCAATACATAAGGCAAATGCTAACAGCCATAAAAGGGGAAATCGACAGTAACACAATAATAGTGGGGGACTTTAACACCCCACTTTCACCAATGGACGGATCATCCAAAATGAAAATAAATAAGGAACACAAGCTTTAAATGACACATTAAACAAGATGGACTTACTTGATATTTATAGGACACTCCATCCAAAAACAACCTAATACACTTTCTTCTCAAGTGCTCATGAAACATTCTCCAGGATAGATCACAATCAAGCCTTGGTAAATTTAAGAAAATTTAAATCATATCAAGTATCTTTTCCGACTACAATGCTATGAGACTAGATATCAATTACAGGAAAAAAAACTATAAAAAATACAAACACATGGAGGCTAAACAATACACTATTAAATAACCAAGAGATCACTGAAGAAATCAAAGAGGAAATTAAAAAATACCTAGAAACAAATGACAATGAAAACACAATGACCCAAAACCTATGGGATGCAGCAAAAGCAGTTTTAAGAGGCAAGTTTATAGGAGTAGAGTCCTACCTCAAGAAACAAGAAAAATCTCAAACAACCTAACCTTACACCTAAAGGAGTTAGAGAAAGAAGAACAAAATAACGCCAAAGTTAGCAGAAGGAAAGAAAGCATAAAGATCAGATCAGTAATAAGAGAAAAAGAAATGAAGGAAACAATAGCAAAAATCAATAAAACTAAAAGCTGGTTCTTTGAGAAGATAAACAAAATTGATAAACCACTAGCCAGACTCGTCAAGAAAAAAGGGAGAAGACTCAAATCAACAGAATTAGAAATGAAAAAGGAGAAATAACAACTGACACTGCAGAAATACAACGAATCATGAGGGAGTACTACAAGCCACTATATGCCAATAAAATGGACACCCTGGAAGAAATGGACAAATCCTTAGAAAAGCACAACATTCAAAGCCTGAACCAGGGAGAAATAGAAAATATAAAGAGACCAGTCACAAGCACTGAAGTTGAAACTGATTAAAAATCTTCCAACAAACAAAAGCCCAGGACCAGATGGCTTCACAGGTGAATTCTGTGAAACATTTAGAGAAGAGCTAACACCTATCTTTCTCAAATGCTTCACAAATATAGCAGAGGGAGGAATACTCCCAAACTCATTCTATGAGACCACCATCTCCCTGATACCAAAACCAAAGATGTCACAAAGAAAGAAAACTACAGGCCAATATCACTGGTGAACATAGATGCAAAAATCCTCAACAAAATACTAGCAAACAGAATCCAACAGCACATTAAAAGGATCAGATACCATGATCGAGTGGGGTTTATCCCAGGAATGCAAGGATTCTTCAATATACGCAAATCAATCAATGTGATACACCATATTAACAAATTGAAGGATAAAAACCATATAATCATCTCAATAGATGCAGAAAAAGCTTTTGATAAAATTCAACACCCATTTATGATAAAAACTCTCCAGAAAGTAGGCATAGAGGGAACTTACCCCAACATAATAAAGGCTATATATGACAAACCCACAGCCAATATCGTTCTCAATGGCGAAAAACTGAAACCATTTCATCTAAGATCAGGAACAAGACACGGTTGCCCACTCTCACAGCTGTTATCCAACATAGTTTTGGAAGTTTTAGCCACAGCAGTCAGAGAAGTAAAAGGAATCCAAATTGGAAAAGAAGAAGTAAAACTGTCACTATTTGCAGATGACATGATACTATACATAGAGAATCCTAAAGATGCTACCAGAAAATTACTAGAGCTAATCAATGAATTTGGTAAAGTACCAGGATACAAAATTAATGCACAGAAATCTCTTGCATTCCTATACACTAATGATGAAAAATCTGAAAGAGAAGTTAAGGAAACACTCCCATTTACCATTGCAACAAAAAGAATAACATACCTAGGAATAAACCTACCTAAGGAGACAAAAGACCTGTATGCAGAAAATTATAAGACACTGATGAAAGATATTAAAGATGATACAAACAGATGGAGAGATATACCATGTTCTTGGATTGGAAGAATTAACATTCTGAAAATGACTATACTACCCAAAGTAATCTACAGATTCAATGCAATCCCTATCAAACTACCACTGGCATTTTTCGCAGAACTAGAACAAAAAATTTCACAATTTGTATGGAAACACAAAAGACCTCAAATAGCCAAAGCAATCTTGAGAAAGAAAAATGGGGCTGGAGGAATCAGGGTTCCTGACTTCAGATTGTACTACAGTAATCAAGACAGTATGGTACTGGTACAAAAACAGAAATATAGATTAATGGAACAGGATAGAAAGCCCAGGGGTAAACGCACGCACATATGGTCACCTTATTTTTGATAAAGGAGGGAAGAATATACACTGGAGACAAGACAGCCTCTTCAATAAGTGGTGCTGGGAAAACTGGACAGCTACATGTAAAATAATGAAATTAGAACACTCCCTAACACCATACACAAAAATAAACTCAAAATGGATTAAAGACCTAAATGTAAGGCCAGACAGTATAAAACTCTTAGAGGAAAACATAGGAAGAACACTCTTTGTCATAAGTCACAGCAAGATCCTTTTTGACTCATCTCATAGAGAAATGGAAATAAAAACAAAAATAAACAAATAGGACCCAATGAAACTTAAAAGCTTTTGCACAGCAAAGGAAAACATAAACAAGACGAAAAGACAACCCTCAGAATGGGGGAAAATATTTGCAAACGAAGCAACTGACAAAGGCTTAATCTCCAAAATATACAAGCAGCTCATGCAGCTCAATATCATAAAAACAAACAACCCAATCCAAAAATGGGCAGAAGATGTAAATAGACATTTTTTCAAAGCAGATATACAGATTGCCAACAAACACATGGAGGGATGCTCAACATCACTAATCATTAGAGAAATGCAAATCAAAACTACAATGAAATATCACCTCATACTGGTCAGAATGGCCATCATCAAAAAATCGAGAAACAATAAATGCTGGAGAGAATGTGGAGAAAAGGGAAGACTCTTGCACTGCTCGTGAGAATGTGAATTGGTGCAGCCACTATGGAGAACAGTATGGAGGTTCTTTAAAAAACTACAAATAGAGCTACCATATGACCCAGGAATCCCACTACTGGGCATATACCCTGAGAAAACCAAAATTCAAAAAGAGTCATGTACCAAAATGTTCATTGCAGTTCTATTTACAATAGCCCAGAGATGGAAACAACCTAAGTGCCTATCATCGGATGAATGGATAAAGAAGATGTGGCACATATATACAATGGAATATTACTCAGCCATAAAAAGAAACGAAATTGAGCTATTTGTAATGAGGTGGATAGACCTAGAGTCTGTCATACAGAGTGAAGTGAGTCAGAAAGAGAAACAAATACCATATGCTAACACATATATATGGAATTTAAGAAAAAAATGTCCTGAAGGACCTAGGGGTAAGACAGGAATAAAGACACAGACCTACTGGAGAACGGACTTGAGGATATGGGGAGGGGGAAGGGTGAGCTGTGACAGAGCGAGAGAGAGGCATGTACATATATACATTACTAAACGTAAGGTAGATAGCTAGTGGGAAGCGGCCGCATAGCACAGGGAGATCAGCTCAGTGCTTTGTGACCACATGGAGGAGTGGGATAGGGAGGGTGGGAGGGAGGGAGACGCAAGAGGGAGGAGATATGGGAACATGTGTATATGTATGGCTGATTCACTTTGTTGTAAAGCAGAAACTAACACACCATTGTAAAGCAATTATACCCCAATAAAGATGTTAAAAAAAAAATCAAAACTGCAATGAGGTATCACCTCACACTGGTCAGAATGGCCATCATCAAAAAATCTACAAGCAATAAATGCTGGAGAGGGTGTGGAGAAAAGGGAAGCCTCTTGCACTGCTGGTGGGAATGTGAATTGGTACAGCCACTATGGAGAACAGTATGGAGGTTCCTTAAAAAACTAAAAATAGAACTACCATATGACCCAGCAATCCCACTACTGGGCATATACCGTGAGAAAACCATAATTCAAAAGAGTCATGTGCCACAATGTTCATTGCAGCACTATTTACAATAGCCAGGACATGGAAGCAACCTAGGTGTCCATCGACAGATGAATGGATAAAGAAGATGTGGCACATATATACAATGGAAAATTACTCAGCCATAAAGGGAAAGGAAATTGAGTTATTTGTAGTGAGGTGGATGGACCTAGAGTCTGTCATACAGACTGAAGTAAGTCAGAAAGAGAAAAACAAACACCGTATGCTAACACATGTATGGAATCTTAAAAAAAAAAAAAGGTTCTGATGAACCTAGGGGCAGGACAGGAATAAAGATGCAGACGTAGAGAATGGACTTGAGGACACGGTATGGGGGAAGGGTAAGCTGGGACGAAGTGAGCGAGTAGCATTGACAAATATACACTACCAAATGTAAGGTAGATAGCTAGTGGGAAGCAGCTACAGAGCACAGGGAGATCAGCTCGGTGCTTTGTGACCACCTAGAGGGGTGGGCTAGGGAGGGTGGGAGGGAGATGCAAAAGGGATGGGATATGGGGATATATGTATACGTATAGCTGTTTCACTTTGTTATACAGCAGAAACTAACACAACGTTGTAAAGCAATTGCACTCCAATAAAGATGTTAAAAAATAAATTAATAAATAAAGGGTTTCAATAAAATACAAAGAAAAAAAAAGAAGGGTGCATTGTTAAGCAACTTACCTATAAGGCTTCTTTATTTTTATTTATTTTTTTTGTGGTACGCGGGCCTCTCACTGTCACGGCCTCTCCCGTTGCAGAGCACAGGCTCTGGATGCGCAGGCTCTGGATGCGCAGGCTCAGTGGCCATGGCTCACGGGCCCAGCCGCTCCGCGGCATGTGGGATCTTCCCAGACCGGGGCATGAACCCGTGTCCCCTGCATCGGCAGGCGGACTGTCAACCACTGCGCCACCAGGGAAGCCCCTGTAAGGCTCTTCCTGTGACTCCTGAGTAGTTCTACATCTCAGTGGTTACTGCCTTCCTCATCTCCCCTTTTACCTGTCTACATAATGGAACCAATATCCTATATATGGAAGTGTTGGTTTTGACAGAACCTGTGACCTCCATAGAGACTGTCTTCCCAAGCCAGCTCAGCTTTGACTGTGGGCTCTAGTTCTCCAGCTTCTTGCATGGCCCTGGAAGTTCAGTAAAACCTTGCCTGCAGCTGGGTTCCTCAGTTTGTTAGCTCTCTCCAGCATCCTCCTCCACCAGCCAGAGGCTGGTGTCCAAAAGTCTGGTTTTCAGGCCAGTGTCTCAGAGTTGGACTCCGCTTTTCTGTCCAGTCTCTTTAGATTACAGACTAGTTGGACTCTTCGTCTGGCTTTCAATCTCACCTTCATATGCTTGGATCACCCACAACTTTATGGTCTCTGACTTTCAAACCAACCCAGGACCCCAAAGTTCTTGGCCCGTATTCTGTGTATGGGGTTCCTACTAGGCTAAGAATTAAGTTCAGACTACCCTAGTTAAATTTGTCTTTTCGTGCATGCTGATGTCATGTCTCAGCCAACAGGACTTGACCTGTGGTGACCCAAATCTACAGAACAACAATCCTCTTGTAACTCTTCTTGATCCTTGATCGGGCTCATCTATCCTCATGACTTCATGTTTATTTTAGCCCTGACCTCTTGCAGTTTTCTAGACCCATAATTTATATTATCTTTAGTACATCTCTTGGATTTCCTGCTCTCAGAGAAGTTTATTGATTTGTTAATTCATCCAACAGGCACGTATGAACACCTACCGGTTGGCACTGCAGACAGTCGGAGCTTAGTCAGGGAGTTAGACAAAATAAAGGGCTGTGTCAGGATGCTTTTTATTGCTAATGACAGAAGTCCTGATTCAAACTGGCTTGAGCAAAAATGGAATATATTCCCTCACATACCTGGCAAGTCTAGGGGTAGATCTGGTTTCCTTTAGGCACAGCTGGATTCATGGATCTTAAATGCTATCTTTGGGACCTGGCCTGTCTTCATCTCTCAGCTCTGCTCTCTTCTGCTTTGTCATGGCTTCATTCTCAAGCCCTCCACATGGTGGCAAGATAGATGTTACCATTGCCAGGTCCACATTCTCCTAGGTGCCAGTACAACAGAAAAGGTACTGCTCTCTCAGTAGCCCCAACGAATGTCCCACTACGTCTTGCGGTTTCTCACTGGGTTATATGCTCTTCCCTGAACGGATGACTTTGACCAGGGAAATTCGATGATCTGGCTGGTCAGACTGGAGTCATATGTCCTCTCCTTATAGTTGAGCGTGGAGTCAACTCTATTCAAACATTTAAGTTGAGAGCAAGGGATACAGTGGTTCCCCTGAGGAAAAGGCGATGGATCTGAGATAGTAAAAAAGTTTTAAGTTGTCAGTCACAGCCATTATGTTCATGATAAATGTGTATGATACAGATACAAACAGGGTCAAGTCTGGCAAAGCGAACGTTTGACTTATATATGATAGGCAAAGGATTCCCTCCTCCCTTATCCTTCAATCATTTTCCTTCCTTCCTTTCAGCAGAATTTAGTGAGTGCCTATTTTGTTCCAAGTTCAAAACATAGATTGTCCTAGAAATTGACCCTGCTTATAAGGAGCTTACAAAGTAATGAGGTAGAGAGTTAGTAAGAGCAGTGCACCCACGTTTACTGAGAACTTATGTTTTAAGAAATAGAAATATGAAGAGTATTTCTGTGTTTTTTATAAAATTAAAAAGACAACTTCAACCATTATATTGTTTAAAGTCTTTACCCAGGCTATCTCAGTAAATTCTAGTTTGTTTAGTGCTTGGAATAAGTCTCTCTGGTATGCTCCATGAAATAATAGAAACTCCATAATCCCCAATTTTTAAATTTTTACCCAGGCTACTGTAAAACTCAGAGTTAAAACCTGTGGTTAATTAAAAGAAGCTTTCCTTTGCCTAAGTTTTCCTTAAGATTTTTTTTTTCATATGCTTGGTTTAGGGTTTTGTGATTTTATTGTTTCTGGGACTTTTGTAGTAAAGTACCTCAAAATAGAGATACAACAGAGATAAACAAAATACCTTTAATTTCCACTTTTACCTTTTGCCTCTGATCTATGGCAGGTTATTAAAGCATCTCCCACCAGTGCCCAGTCACTTCCCCTCTTGTATCCGGACATCTCTATTAATGTATTCACAACTTGTGTATAGCGGGCCGACCAGACACTGAAAGGAACACATGTGGATGTGTACTTTTTTTTTAAAGGCAACAAACATGAAAATATTTTTGTGACATTCAAGATCCAATGTGCAACCTTTATATTACCTTTTAGCTGTAGGTTTTATTTTGTTCTGTACTATGGGAAAAAAAATTGAGAAAAGCAACACAGATAATCCAAGGATTAGGGAATACATGAACACAGTGGTTCTCACCTGGAGAGTTGGCAATGCTTGGAGACATTCTTGATCTTCTTGGCTACTGGAATCTTGTGGATAGAGGCCAGGGATGCTGCTAAACATTCTACGATGCACAGGACTGGCCCCACAAAGAAAAATAATCCGGTCCAAAATGTCAATAGTGCCGTTATTAGAGAAACCTTGCATTAATAGGATTTTTAGAATTCTAAATCCTGAAAGGATTCAGAACAATCTTGTAACTTAGGCTTCAGACAAAACTAGAAACAAATGAGACTCAAAGAATTATCAAATCCTGGAGCTAACAGGAGAGGTCATCTAGTCTGGACTAGATGTGTGATCAGTCAGCTGGCCCAATCTCTCTGTGCCTCAGGTTCCTATTCTGCAAAAAGGGATATGAAAGCTTGCCTCAAATGATTGCTGTGAGGATTAACTAAAAGAATACATGTGAAATGTTCAGTACAGTACCAGACCACGATGTGTTGTTGATAAATAGTGGTAGTGAGAGCTGAGGTGGTAATTACGATTACCGTCGTCCAAGGTCACAGAGCTAGTACACAGCTTGTTTAACCCCGGACTCCCTGTCCCATTTTGTTTCTTTTATGCTCCATTGAGGGTCTATGAAGAAAGGTTATAGGGGCAACTCAGTGGGGATTAAAGAGCACTGGCCTGGAGAGCAGCTTAGTAGCTGGTTCTTCAGGAGAAAGTCTGAACAAAAGTTCTTCATAAAAGACAGGCAGGGGATTTAACTCGTAGGTGGGAGCTAAGGGAGACTAAAAAGGATTGGTTCCTACCTGAAACAGGCTACTGTCTCTGATTCCAAAGCTCTGTGAATGGTGTTCCAGGTGGTCCTGCCTCCAGGAAGGGCGGGGCTTAGTTCACATGACCTTTACCAAACCGTTATATCCCTCACCTTGTCTCACAGCCCCAGCAGACATCTGTTGGGGAAGGTCCCTGCAATGCTGGGATGGTTAGACAATATTTCTGGGGACCCTTTCATCTCTAAGATTCTCTGATGTCTGATAAGTTTTGTGGGCCTTGTGCTGGAGCGATCATGTGACATTGGAGGTAATACCCAGTAGGCGTGTGTAGACAACCACAGATCTCCTGTTTTATGACTTGTGGAGTAAAAAATGCTTTTTGTACTAATTCAGTCAGCACGAGCATATGATTGAGATGTTGTGCAAAATGCTTTTTCTCCTCTGAAAAGAATAGTAAATTATCTTACCAACAATTCTGTGTAATAGCTTTCCCCTCATTTTCTTAAAAAACTTATAAAAATTCTTTGCAGTTACTCTATGAGTTAAATTTTTATTTCTCTTATTAGGTTCACCAACTAAATTGTTTTTAATCAATGGCTTTCTATAAAAATTAGCAGAAGTCAAAAGCATTAAAACTCTCGGGATCACAAGTGTGGATAAAATTCTCTTGAGGGAAAATCTCATTCATTTAGTAACCTTCTCTCGAATATCCCATGTGTTGGATTGAACTCCTACAGTGATTCTACCTCCAACAAAAATATTCTACATAATTAGTCATTTAAAGACATTTTCTCCTATATCTTAACATGTCAGTCCTCCAACTATTAATTAGATTACTTTAAAAAATCAACACGAACAAGTCACTATATGAGAAAACAGTGAATCACAACTGAGTTTATCTGTTTTCCATATGTTTGTGTGACATTCAAGATCCACAAAGCAGTCGGAGAAGAGCAACACGCACCCATCCTGTGGGTGCTGGCTGAGCACCAGGCACTGTGTGCACACGTCCTGTGGCACAGGGCAGGCCACCCAGGTGCAGAGAAGTGGACTGATTTGTCCCAACTCACACAGTTGGTAAGCAGGAGAGCCGACAACACAGCCCCACCTGGCTTCTAACTGCACGAGTTTGCTACAGACCGGATCTTAACAAGGAATCGCTCAAGACTTAGCATAATAAAAAAATCCTCCCTAATATTGGACTGTTTTTCATTTAAAATTAGAGCAGTATTCTGTGTTTTTATTTGACCTTCAACTTTTTTTTTTTTCAAGGTGTTATGTAACGGACCAGGAACATGTGTTCCTATCTGTATATCTGCCCTTCTCCTTGGGATACTAGGAATAAAGAAAGTGATCATTGTCTACGTTGAAAGCATCTGCCGAGTGGAACATTTATCCCTGTCCGGAAAGATTCTGTTTCACCTCTCCGATTACTTCATTGTTCAGTGGCCGACTCTTAAGGAGAAATATCCCAAATCTGTCTACCTCGGGCGAATTGTTTGATGAATGACAACTTACTTCTTTAGAATTTTGCAGTCAACAATATTTACTATAAATGGGGAACAAAAAACTACATGTTTATTGTAAAAGCTTTTGAGAATCCTGAGAATTATTGGTGGTCAAGAGTAGAGAAATGTATAAGTAACCCAGTGAGGAAACTGAGGTTGCTTTTATAAAACAAACATTAATAAACCATTAAGTGTTTATGCCTCTGTGCTCCAAATTTCTGTTCTATATACAGGTGTTTACCACTACCTGCAAGTTATCTTCTGACTTGTTTTACTAATATTTTACTAATATTTTCTAGAACTAAATATAGAATTTGTATGATTAGCCACATTTCCTGTTCTACAGCTTTTTTTTTTTTTTTTACAGTATTCTGCATTATAGAAAGAAAAAGAAAAATATTTCTTAGTTTTTGTTCAGACACAACAGGCTTTATTTCCTGTATGGAAACAGAGAGGTCCCTAGTGAATCCTTTCAGCATAAAGGAAGCAGTTATATTAAATTGGCTTCATGACAATTTGCACTCCACAGGCTTCCAGAACTGAGCGCATAAACCAGTATCTGTTTTTATTCTCTGGTTTTGCTTTGTGAGTAGCTGGCCTTACTCCAGGATATCTTTTAAAATCTTTTGTTTGTTAAAATAAATGAAAAGGTGACTACTGTCATACGAGTAAAAACATGGTTCTGTTTATCAGGGCCGAACTCTCAAAACATTTTTTTTAATGTTATGGTAAATTCACGGTTTTGTGGCTATAGCTATCTCTGGCATTTTAAGATGTGTAGGCTCAGGAGAGTATATATTGACTTAACATTTACTTAAGTGCTTGTTGTATGCCAGATGTTCTTCTAAGCACTTTTCAAATATTAACTCATTTAACTCTAATAACAACTCAATGAGGTAGGGACTGTAATTACCCCCATTTTACAGATGACTTTCCAAGCTCATATGACTAGTAAGTGCCAAATCGAGAATTCGAGCCCAAGCTTAAGAGCAGAGCCAGTATCATGGGCATGTGGCCTCTGCAGCCACATAGGGACCCATAGTTAGGAGGGCCCGACACTTGGTTTAATACTCTGCTGTCTCTCTCTTGAATTTCTTAGCATATTTTGAACAAGAGGCTCACATTGTATTTTGCACTGGACCTTGCCGATTATTTAGCTGGCCCTGCTTGAGAATCTGTGCTCCTAAAGAGCCATGTCAACTACAACAGAAGTACAACACCTAATGCAGGGCCTGGCCCAGCAGCTCTGCAATAAACAGGAATTCCATTCCCCTCCCTGCTATTTTAACAAGGCAACAAACAATGAGAAGACCTCTTGTGATGTTTAAGTTGTTTGGTTTTTTTTTCCTCTTAAATCTGTCTTATAAGTATGATATAAATCTAATAAAGAAATGGTAAGAAATTAACAAAGAAGTTGACTTTTGGTGAAAAGAGGCTTGATCACCTAAGATGACATAAAATTAAAATGCTGAGGCTACCCTAGCCTTTCTTGTTCTTTTAGAAATTCTCTTTCTCTGAATAAAGTAAAGTAGGCTCATCTGTCAGGACATTTTCCCAGGTTTTTGCCTGGAGAAACTCATGGCAGAAGACTCTCAGAATAGTGAAAGCACTTTGCCCTCTGGATTCGGTGGCCAGCGGGGCAGCCAAGCGCTAGTTCACTGTGCTTTGATTTTAAATCTCAGATCTCAGGCTCTGTGTCACCTGACATAAAGGTCTGAAATATCAGGTACCATATTCGTGTGGTTCCACCGGGAGCGGAGATGAAGTAAGCCTCTACTTTTTTAGGGAGAAAGTGATTTTTTTTTTTTTTTGAGACAGCAGCATGTACATTTTATGCATCTTTGAAAAGTTTTTCTCTGTCACTGTTCCTGAGTGGTACTAGGTGAGTAGTTGATGAGTGGACTGTATTCAGTGCAGTTAATGCCTGTCTGTGCTCCAGGGCAGCTGTCCCAGGGCCCCCGCAACTAAGCCTGCTGCATTGGCTCCTGTCGGGCCAGAGCTTACAATGCTTAGGCCATGGAGAATTGTAGAAAAGAAGCCATGATTTTTTCCAGAAACGTATGTCCCAGATGTTTTGCAGAGCCTTAACTTAGACAGTGGTTAGCCTGGAATGTCAGAGAAAGAATCTGTGTGTGTTATATCACTGAAAGTTCAGAAATATCTTCCTGGGTTCGGGCTGCTATGCACACGTTTCAGAGCCCAGCTGAGGCACATGTGATCATGCCTTCTTTCTCAGTTCCAGATCATTTGGTAAACAAATGCCTATTCCCCTGTGTCTTATTGTTATGGCTAATTCAAGTCCTCAGGGTCACACTAGCAAAGGGAGCTGGTTTGAGATTGCAGTAGGGGCTGTATCCCTGCTGTGCATTTCTGCGGCATGAAGAAAGCTAGTGCTCTAGTCTCAACTGAAACTGAAGAAATCAGTAGCTAACTTGTCCTTTCCAATTTCTCTTGAGGCACTCTGGAATGCAACTCTTACTGGAAGAGACTATTCATGAAAAATTTGTTGCATCAGTCTTTAAATGAGAGGCAGGGAAACCACACATCCTGCCCACACCTACTTCCCTGGAAGATTTTATCTACAGTTCAGCTGTCCTAATGGGTCTCAGCAGCTTGCCAGGTCAAAGCCTAAATGTTTCAGAAGGGACATCCAAAAGTCATCACAGGAAGCTTTCGCCGGGAACGAAGAGTGCTATGAAACCATGTCAACAAGAGGAATGTTGTACACTTTTAAACTGAATAGCAAGAGGTCCTTGGTAGAAGAGAGATGACCCAAGCTTCCCCGTATAAAAGCATCTGGAAACACACTGTTTAATTGTCTTTACCAAGATAGGTTAATGTTGGGAAATGTGCCACCTCTTACTGTGCAGCTCCCTGCATTGAATCTGTGCTTCATATCTCCTAAAAAGCCCCATCTCACCAAAAAGAGTTTGATAGCAATGTATGAAGCTTCTTTTATCCACAGTAATGCCATCGTGAATATTAAAGAAGGTCGTCCTCCATACAGCTTGGTGTTGGGGACCTTGTGTAGTTTCTTCCCCATGATTTCAGCTTTGGCAGACGATGAGCAGACATCCAGATTTCGTCATCTGCCATGAGCTTGCTTCTGTAAGCCCCAGCACCCCAGGACTCTCAAATCAAGTGGTCTGTGTTCTTGTTCCCACTCACTTTAAACGTGGATTTGACGTGCCTCCTCCTTTTCCCTTCAAAGCAGTCACCTGATGCCAGGCTCTGCCATCTCGCTCAAACAGCAAACTTTGGAATAATTTTTGTTTTTTTACTCTTTCTTTAATCTACGTATAATTGGTTGCCTTTTTTTTTTTTAATATCCCCAGAATTTTCCCTTATCTTTTCATCCTCTTCTCTCCTTGTCATCTGATTTCACCCATTGATTCTGCGTTTGAACTAGTTCATATCCAGCCTTCCTTTTTAGTCCCATGGTCACAACTAAGCTAACGCTTTAACATAAATTCCTTGCTTTGTTAGCACATTTTTTGAGGAACTGAGGCATAAAGAGATTAAGTAACTTATCTAAGATTTTACAACTAGAAAGTAGCAGAGCTGGCATTTGAACCAAGGTACTGTAGCTCCAGCCAGACTTATTTGAACAGCTATGTTAGGTTTAAAATTTTAAAAGTGCTAGAAAAGAAATCAGCAGGGTGCTGTGAAGGGAGCACAGTGCTGACTGCTCTAGACAGGGATATCAGGAAAGGCCTCTCTAAGAAAGCGACATTTCAGCTAAGATTTGAGTCAGGGTGCCTGAAATATTTGTCCTCTTCCCACTTCCCCTCCCAACTTACGTCTCACCTCTCCAGTAAAATATCCCTTGTTCCCCCATAGCCTGGTTTCAGCAACTTCTTCTCTACACACTGTGTCCTAGCTGCCCACACCTAAGGTTAGCACAGATTATGTACCATTATATTACAGTACCTTGTACTTACATAAACACCTGTGAAGGGAAGACACGGATGCTTTTGCTAATTAATTCTTTATGTTTGCCTTACTTCAGGGACTGTACCTCATGCTACTTTTGTGCCCTTGCTCCACTCTTGGTCACACCTACTACAGCTCAGGACAGAATGTAGCCATTAAGTAAGTATATAAATTCTTATACTTTCAGACTTTGCCTAGGCCTACTTAGTTCCATTTCATCTGGACCAGTGGCTCTCAAGCTTTTTGGTCTCAAGACCTCATTAAAAATTATTGAAAGACCCCAATGAACTTTTGTTTATGGGGGCTATATTTGTCAATATTTACCACATTAGAAATTAAACCAGAAATTTTTTAAACATAGGAATAGACGGGGACACTATTAACCATCAGAGCAATGACATCATTACACATCCTGTAGCATCTAGAAAACTATAAAGTAATGAGAAGGAAAAAGACAGATAACACCTCAGTATGCCTTAATCACATGACAATAGTTTTGACCTCGTGGAGCCCTGAAAAGACCTTGAGGCCCCCCAGGGGTCCCTGGGCCACATTTTGAGAAGTGCTGTTCTTTATGTATGACACACCAATGAGTTCATCTCCTCTAGCAGCCTTTAGTCAGTCTGTGCTCTGTGTACTAGTTTTCTATTGCTGTGTAACAAAGTGCGGCAAACTTAGTGGCTTAAAGTAACAGTCATTATCTCACAGCTCCGTAGGTTAGAAACCCGTTCAGGGCTTAACTAGTTCTCTACTCAGGGTCTCACAGGCTGTAATCAAGGTGACAGCCGGGACTGAGTTCTGATCTGGAACTCTAGATCTTCCAAACTTGTTCAGGGTGTTGCTGGCTGAATTCAGTTCCTTGCAGTTGTAGGGCTCATGGTGACCTGTTTCTTAATGGCCAGCAGGAGAGTCTCTACTGCACCTTGTCTCTTTTAAGGACTCACGTAACTGGGATCAGGCACACCTCCGGTAATCTCTCTCCCTTTTAATTAAATCGGTGTCAGCTGACTAGGAACCATAATAACATCCTCAAAATCCCTTTTGCCATATTAATATAACATATTCAGGAGAGCAATAGCCCATGATATTCATAGGTCCCATTTCTACTTCAGGATAGGGGGTCATACGGGGTGTGGGCATCATGGTTAGAATACTGGAGGCCGGCTTCGAATTTGGCCAGCTACAATGTACCTGGCGTTTTTTGTTTTGTTTTGAAAAAAAAATTTTTTTTAACTTTTACTTAGACCACCAGACTCCTTCATTAGTATCCAAGTTCTCTAACTTATTTTTAGTACAGGAAATTCGTGTCTTCCAAACCTCGTCCCTTTTCTAGCAAGTTATTCTGTGCCTCACTTTGTTTACTTGTCAAATAGGCATAATAATGGTACCTAGTTCTAGAGTTGTGAACACCAAACTAGATGATACATGTACTGCCTTTAGCACAGAGCCTAACACATAGTAAGCCCTCAGTTACCTTATGTCTCCAGGCAACCAAGGTGGCTTCCTTGGTATGTAGTGGCCTAAAGGAAGGCTCTCCTTAGACTAAGCCCAGCAACCACTCCCACCCTCTAGGATGGCCTTTATCAAACAAAGCAGAAAATAACATATGTTGCCAAGAATGTGGAGAAATTGAAACCCTTATACGTTGCTGGTGGGAATGTAGAATGGTTCAGCAGCTGTGGAAAACAGTTCGGCAGTTCCTCAAAGAATTAAAGTTACCATGGGACCCAGCAATTCCACTCCTAGGTGTATACCCCAGAGAACTGAAAACATGTTCACACATATCCTGTACCCAAACATTCATTCCAGCATTATTCATAATAGTCAAAAGGTGGGAACAACCTAGATGTCCACCAAACTAATGGATGGATTAACAAAAGTGATATATCTGTATGATGAAATATTATTCAGTCACAAAAAGGATGTGACTAATTCATGACATGCTACAGCATAGATGAATGAACCTTGAAAACATGCTAAGGGAAATAAGCCAATCATAAAAACCCACATATTGTATGATTCCATTTACATAAACTGTCCAGAATAGGCAAATCCATTGAGAGAAAGTAGATTCATTGTTGCCAGGTGCTGTGGGAAGGGGCAATGAGGGTGACTTTAAATGGATGTGGGGTTTTCTTTTAAGTGAGATGTTCTAGAATTCGATAATGGTGATGGTTGTACAACTATGAATATACTAAAACCCACTGAGTTGTACACTATAAAAAGGTGTACCGTATGGCATGTGAATTATTTCTCAATGAAAAAAGCTATCATCAGTAGTCAGGGAATCTGTCCTTAGATATTTGTGGCTGTGTATACAGATGAAGAAAGACAAACCAAAAACTAAGCACAGCAGCCAGGAAGCTGCTACAGGGAGTGTTTTTGTTTATTGTGATTCCATCTCTGCCCATGACCAGAGACTGAACAAAGACAGAAGGTCTGGGGACAAAGCGTGGCCACTGGGGAAGAGCTGAGTAAGAACTGGGTGAAAAGAGCCAGTGGGGGGCCTGGAGGGAGAAGATGGCCTTGGCACGCAGTAACTCCCTCTCCCACCTCCTCCCTAAAGGGCCTCAACCCAGACCACGGAGGTGAATTGTATTTTCCAAAGTTGGCCAGCCACATGCTCTGCAGTATGACCCGGCTGCTTCCTCACTCAGAAGTGGAGTTTGGTTGCTCTCCCTTGGAATTTAAACCGGCCACCAGACTGCAGCGAGAGTGGGAAGTGACATTCTAACTCAGACATTCCCCCGGGGGATGCCGTCACAGAAGGCAGCCACTAGGCTGTGAGAAGCGCAAGCCCCACGGAGGGGCCAGGTGTAGGTGTTCAGGGTCATGGTCACAGCTAAGCACAGGCTTTGAGTCATCTCAATCCAGGTGGTAGACGTGTGAGGGGAGAAGCCTCCAGATGATTCCAGCCCCGCCATTTGAGTCACTCCCAGCCTTTCTAGTCCTCCCAGCTGAGGCTCAAACACCACGGAGCAGAGAAGAGCCCTCCCTTCTGTGCCCAGTGAATTTCTGACCCACAGCGTCCATGAGCAGAATTAAATGGTTGCTGTTTTCTGCCACTAAGTTTTCGGGGAGTTCATTTCAAAGCAATAGGTAATTAGAACAATGACCTTTCAGAAGGAGCCAGTCCCTCTAAAGTTTGGTTACTTTGGCTTAATATTAGGAGAGGAGACGATTTCTCCCTCCAAGGCAAAAGGAAGAAAATGTATTTCTACACCATGGATAGGAAAAGGCTTTTTTTTTTTTTCTCCTTGCTCCTTGGCCTGCATGTAGCAGTGAAATAGAAACCAATGGATTCTTTTAAATCTTTTAACCATATGCAGATGAATAAGCAAATGCTTGGACTTGATGACTAATCTCTCTTCCTTCCCTGTATAACTGATTTTTTTTTCCACTCTAATAAACTTTAGCATTTAAACAGAAGTCATGTGTCACATGTATGATGATTAGCGGCAAGAATGTAGAAAAAGAGATAGCTGCGGAGCACGAAGCCTTAATTAATAGCCAAGCCATTCAACTGAAAATAAGAACAGTGTTTCTGGCAGGGAAATGTGAACTTGGCATCCTTTTTCTTCCCTCAGTCTTTTTAGGAGAATTATTTAAAATTCAATGATTATGAAGAGAACTTTTCAGAGTTTTCAGCTGAGCTCCAGTGATTGAAGTACAGTAATCTTTCAATGACATTGAGTAGGGCCACTCTCCCCATCCCTGGGTCCTCCTGTGAACTGCCAAACCCCAGAATTTGCAAACTGAGACTAGTGCGGAAATCAAACAGAAGAAAAGGCGACAGCAGCAGGAGGGATGGAATCTGGAATGACAGTCTTCTCCTCTTTTGAAAAAAGGGGAAAGAAGTTTCATTCTTCAAAGAAAAGAGAAAGAAAACAAGACTTTTATGGAAATACCATATACAGAGTTGGCAGAAATTCAGCAAGGAATAAAAAGTATCCAAAATGTTGCCTTGTTCAGTTCCAGCCTGGCAGCCAAATGATAGAGGCTCCATTTTCAAGCTGACTTGCTCTGAACTTTCTGGACCTATGACCATGCAAGGCCTCTAGAAGGGCCTAAGCTTTGGTCCGTTGATTCCCCAGCTGAACAAACTAAAGTCTAAAGCGGCCAGATGGAGAAAGAGCTTAAAATTCATCAAAATCTTATAGAAAACAAAGTGTTTATGGATGAAATGATAAAAGGCCTGAGATTTTGGCAAACTTCATTGCCAGGGTGGGGAAGGAAGGCAGGTTTACAGATGAAACAGGATTAGCCATAGGTGATCTCCCTGGAATTGGGGCGGAGGAGACAGTGGGTACACTGGGCATCATTATACCCAAACTTCATCATATTATATTATTCCCTTTACTTTTGTATGTATTTGAGCATTTCCATAATTAAAAGTTTCAAAAATATAAATCATGTTAGCAATCTTCAACTGCGAAACAGTCAAAGAATATATTGATTACAGGTAAAATGAAACAAACTAGGTTTTAAAATGAGAACAAGGAAGGAAATTTACAAATTACATTTGTTCGTATTTAACTCAAAATTCAGTCAGTCTGCACATCTGATTTCTGAACCAGAATACGTTTTTCTGACTTAGAATATTCAGTCCTGGAGCTTTCACTACACTGCTCTGGAGTACAGAATGTCACCTTCTTCTTTATCCATGTAAGGGCTGTGCTTCTCATTGTTCAGTAAATATTTGAGGTGTTCCCACCTCAACTTGATGAGACCCTCACAGGAGGCTCCCGGCACTGACTCCCACTGAAGGTGTCCCCTTTCTCCAAGGACACACTCCTTGCTCCTATCCAGAAGACGGCAAGAGCACAAGTCACCTCTGTGGACTGGGAATATTGAAGTCAGTGCTGACCCTAAAGTCTTCGTGCTGCTGAGGAGATGGCATTGTGGAGCAGAGGAAAGGCAGCTGCATGGTAAGAGCCCTGGGTCAGGTTGTGGCTTTGCCACTATGCATGTGTTTATTTTTATTTATTTATTTTTTTAAAATAAATATGTTGAAGTCCTTACTCTTAATTAATTAATTTATTTTTGCTGTGTTGGGTCTTCGTTTCTGTGCGAGGGCTTTCTCTAGTTGCGGCGAGCGGGGGCCACTCTTCATCGCAGTGCGCGGGCCTCTCACTATCGCGGCCTCTCTTGTTGCGGAGCACAGGCTCCAGACGTGCAGGCTCAGTAGTTGTGGCTCACGGGCCCAGTTGCTCTGCGGCATGTGGGATCCTCCCAGACCAGGGCTCGAACCCGTGTCCCCTGCATTAGCAGGCAGACTCTCAACCACTGCGCCACCAGGGAAGCCCTATGCATGTGTTTAATCACGGTTAATTGTAATATATCTGTGTTTCCTCACCACGTACGTAACATGAAGGATTTGGACGAGATCATCTTTGAGATCCCTTCCAACAGCACTGCCACCACAGCAATAGTAACAGTAGCTTGCATGATTTATCACATGCTAGCAACAGTGCCAGGTACTGCACTAAGCACAGTGCGTGCAGTGACTCATTTAATCCTCAGACCCAGGCAATGGAGTTCCCACACTTTATAGAGACCCCTCCACTTGCCACTCCTTCCTTATGGGGCCAGAAGGGTGCGACCACCCGAGCCCACACTCCCTTTCTGGACCAAGCTCTGGCTGCCAAGGACCCCAGAATCCCCTGCCTCAGTGGCCCAGGCCTGCTTCTAGGACTTGCGGGGTCCTCTTCCTCAGGTGTGCCCTCCCAGGTTGGTTTACGGTGGGGATGAGTAAGGAAGGCTTTTAGGCCCTGCAGGCTGGGGGCAGGACACAAGGCACAAAACTCCTCGGTGGAATGAGGTAGAAAGAGAAGGACAATGCGGGGGGGAGTTATTTAAGCTCTTGGCTGGGGTCCTGTAAATGTTAGGGGTGGGAATAATGAGATTAGTATTATTATTACCATCGATTTTTACAGAGGATGAAACTGAGACGCAAAAAGCTTGAGTGATTGCCTGAGGTCGCACAGCTGGTTAGTGGTGGAGCCAGGGCTCAGAGTGTTGTCCTTGTGATTCCAGGCTCTCTTGCCTTTCATGCTGCCACCCAGCGAAATCTGCAGACCCCGCAGATCCCCAAGGGCCTCATGAGATGCAGGGAAGGTCCTGAAAAGCTATCTTCCACCAGTTAAGCTGCTTTTCTTCCCCCAACTACGTTATTGGTGCCAACTAAGAATGTGGCAGACAGTAGTGGTGGCCAAGCCTCATCCAGAAAAAATTACCATGGGAGGTTGATTCAACAGAAAAATATTTGATGTAAGAGTATGACAGTTAATCCTAGGATTTCACTTTTTGTTCTGAACTTCTGACCCACAACTGCTAGACCAAACACGGAATATCAGGAAGGTACCTTAACTAGATTTTAACCCTGTTAAACAAGTGTTTGGCCAATCAAGTAAGTAGGCCTTTGTTGATTTCCTTTAAACTCTAAAACCAGGAAATGACTTCTAATATGTTAAGACCCCCACCTTCCCTCCAAGGACATCCTGAGGCACAGAAATAAAATCTAACCAAACATGCTTTCAATGACTATTCATCATGAAACATCCAGCAAATTATAGGTAATTTGAAAAAGCAAATTTCTGAACAAAGCTATAAAAATATTCTTGCAGTATTTTTAGAAGGCATAATTTGATGTATTTAGTACCAAGTACTCAATTTAGCTGTGTTAGATATTAAGCACAAATATCTAAAGTTAGTCTTAATAATAGTAACTAACGGTATTGAGTGCTTGTTATGTGCCAGGCACAATCCTTCATCTTTTGCATGAATTCACTCACTCGACCCTCACACAGCCACATGTAGTAGCTAATATTATTAGTTCTTCACAGATGAGTAAACCGAGATACAGAAAGAATGGTAAGCTTAGAACCGAGATTACACACAAAGGGGTTTATCAAAGTAGTATTTATAATAGAAGAAAATTGGAAACAATCTAAATTGGAAAACATTTAGTAAATTATGATATGTCCATAGTGAACAGACTTGTGGTTGCCAAGGGGACGTGGGGAGAGAGAAGGATGGACTGGGAGTTTTTTTTTTTTAACATCTTTATTGGGGTATAATTGCTTTACAATGGTGTGTTAGTTTCTGCTTTATAACAAAGTGAATCAGTTATATATATACATATTTTCCCATATCTCTTCCCTCTTGTGTCTCCCTCCCTCTCACCCTCCCTATCCCACCCCTCCAGGCGGTCACAAAGCACCGAGCCCATATCCCTGTGCCATGTGGCTGCTTCCCACTAGCTATCTACCTTACGTTTGTTAGTGTATATATGTCCATGCCTCTCTCTCGCCCTGTCACAGCTCACCCTTCCCCCTCCCCATATCCTCAAGTCAGTTCTCCAGTAGGTCTGTGTCTTTATTCCTGTCTTACCCCTAGGTTCTTCATGACATTTTTTTTTCTTAAATTCCATATTTATGTGTTAGCATACGGTATTTTGGACTGGGAGTTTGAGGTTGGTAGATGCAAACTATTACATTTAGAATGGTAAACAATAAGGTCCTACTGTATAGCACAGGGAACTATATTGAATATGCTGTGATAAACCATAATGGAAAAGAATATTTTAAAAAAGCTTCTTTTCGGCCGGAACCGCCGTCTTCCAGTAATTCGCCAAAATGACCAACACAAAAGGAAAGAGGAGGGGCACCCGTTACATGTTCTCTAGGCCTTTTAGAAAACATGGAGTTGTTCCTTTGGCCACATACATGCGAATCTACAAGAAAGGTGATATTGTAGATATCAAGGGAATGGGCACTGTTCAAAAAGGAATGCCCCACAAATGTTACCATGGCAAAACTGGGAGAGTCTACAATGTTACCCAGCATGCTGTTGGCATCATTGTAAACAAACAAGTTAAGGGCAAGATTCTTGCCAAGAGAATTAACGTGCGTATCGAGCATATTAAGCACTCTAAGAGCCGAGACAGCTTCCTGAAACGGGTGAAGGAAAATGATCAGAAAAAGAAGGAAGCCAAAGAGAAAGGTACTTGGGTTCAACTGAAGCGCCAGCCTGCACCACCCAGAGAAGCACACTTCGTGAGAACCAATGGAAAGGAGCCTGAACTGTTGGAGCCCATTCCCTATGAATTCATGGCATGATGGGTGTAAAGAAAATAAAAGACCTGAACTGTGAAAAAAAAAAAAAGAATATTTAAAAAGAAAGTATACATGTGTATAACTGAGTCATTTTGCTGTGCAGCAGAGATGGGCACAGCATTGTAAATCAGCTATACTTTGTTAAAAAAATAAATTAAATTTATGATATGTCCAGATAATGGACTATTTGTGCAGTCATTAAAAATCATATTCTTGGGCTTCCCTGGTGGCGCAGTGGTTGAGAGTCCGCCTGCCGATGCAGGGGACACGGGTTCGTGCCCCGGTCCGGGAAGATCCCACGTGCCGCGGAGCGGCTGGGCCCGTGAGCCATGGCCACTGAGCCTGCGCGTCCGGAGCCTGTGCTCCGCAACGGGAGAGGCCACAACAGTGAGAGGCCCGCGGACCGCAAAAAAAAAAAAAAAAAAAAAAAAAATCATATTCTTGAAGAATATTTAATGGTGTAAAAAATGCTTAAAATGCTATATTAAGTAAATTTTTAAAAATGATGCAAATAAGTGTATATTGCGAGCACAGTTTGAAAATCTACGTAAATATATGCAAAGTTTAAAAAGGGATAAAAACATATAAAAGGTTTTAAATGGCTCTCTCTGAGTTAAGAAATTATGTATGAAGTTTGCTCTATAATTTTAAAAAATCTATATTGATTATGTATTACATAATGAAAGAAAATAAGATTTTAAAAAATGACAATTCCTGTGAACCATTAGTTTAGGGAGTAGAAAAAAGGAAACATAATGTCTTCTAAGAAATATTATACAGCAGTATAACAAATAATAATAGAAATAACTACTTAATAAACATGTGTCTAGGGAATTCCCTAGTGGTTCAGTGGTTAGGACTCTGCACTTTCACTGCCAAGGGCCCGGGTCCAGTCCCTGTTAGGAGAGCTAAGGTCACACAAGACTTGCAGCTCGGCCCTCCCCACCCAGAAAAAAAAACACTAATACCGTCTTACACGCAGCTTTCACAGCATCTCACTTGATCCCTGCAAAGACACTGAGAGGAAAGTAGTCTTGGCTTCCATTTTTCAAATGATGAAAATGAAGCTCAGAGAGGTTATGACTTTTCCAAGGCTCCACAGATGGTACATGATCAAGCCAGGTCTGAAATCTTTGGACACTCAGTCACAGTGCAGCATCTGTGAACAGAGGCCCGGTTTGTGGGCAGAGCCAGAAATAGGTTGTACTGACCATGTTCTAACTTCTTCACAGTGAGGTTGAATAAGTATGGCAGCAGATGAAGAGAGCCTCACACCAGTTCATGGGAAGGCCCATGAGATAGGAATCGGGAGATCTGAGTTCTGGTCTTGCCATTGATTAGGTCTGTGGGCAAATCCTTTGACCTCTCTGGACCCCTATTCATCTAGATCAGCGGTCCCCAACCTTTTAGGCACCATGGACCGGTTTCCTGGAAAATAATTTTTCCACGGACCAGGGTGGGTGGGTGGGGATGGTTTGGGGATGATTCAAGCGCATTACATTTAATGTGCACTTTATTTCTATTATTATTACATTGTAGTATATAATGAAATAATTATACAGCTCACCATAATGCAGAGTGGGAGCCCTGAGCTTGTTTTCCTGCAACTAGATGGTCCCATGTGGGGGTGATGGGAGACAGTGACACCCGAAGTGTGTTGCTTCTACTCTGTAATCTTGTTTTGGTTGCTGTCACTGCAGAAAACTCTGCTTCACAAAGATAGGATGTTGGAAATGCAAGCAGGCTTTTCAGTGTTTTCGTGGCAGTCTCAGGATATTCCGCCTTGAACATATGGAGATTTGAAGTTGTCTCAAACATACTTTTAAGGCCACCGTCATTTGCGATCTCAAAGCAGTGGATCCTCTTCTAGCACGGACAAAGTCGGTTCACCTGGCTTATTCACAAATGGAATGCAGGTCCATTCCTTCCCAGTTCGGGGTTCTCTTGTGGTTGGGAAGTAATGCTCGAAGTCTTTTGAAAGCTGAGATAGGTGATCATGCACCAGCTGGGAGAAAGAAGGCCCTGGCTCAGTTTCTTTCAAAATCTCTGCTAATGTTTGAAACATGTCAAAAATCCCAGTGTTCACTCATCGCCCCCATAATTCCAGTTTGGCTTTGAATGCAGCCACTTTATCCCCCGACTTGAACACAGTTGTCGTTCTCCTTTGAAGTGACAGATTGAGTTCGTTGAGCAGGCTGAATATGTCACACAAGTAAGCAATTTTGTGACCCACTGTGCGTCACTGAAATGTGCTGCCAGTGGTGACTTTTTCTAAAAGAAATCTCTGGAGCGGCTCTCGTAACTCAAAAACTCTGGCCAGTGATCTACGTTTAGAAAGCCGTCTCACTTCTGTGTATAAGAGAAGATGTGTGTGCTCTGCGTCCATCTCCTCACAGAGCTGCATGAACAGACATGAATTAAGGGCATGTGCTTTAATGTGGTTGATAATTTTAATCAGATCCTGTAAAACATTGTTAAGTTCAGGTGACATTTTTCGGCTAGCCAGCATTTCCCCATGGATGACACAGTGCGTAGACTCACATTCAGAAGCGACCTCTTCGACCCGAGTAGTGAAACCAGGAAGCCGTCCAGTCGTGGCAGCCGCTCTGTCCTGTGCATATACCGACACAAAATGACCAGTTCAGTTTTCCTGATATGTAATCATTCAAAGACTTGAATAGTTCTGCAGCTGTGGTGTTGGTTGGCAACAAAAATGCACATAACATAGCCTCATGTGCATCTTCCTGAAAAATATATCGAACAAAAACAAACATTGTTGCCTGTTGTCAACATCGGTAGACTTCCTCTCTAACAGTTGTGCCTCAATATCCTCTGCTATTTCATCAGTTCATCTAGTTATGGTGCTAGCCGAAAGAGGAACACATTCCATCTTTTGAACTGCAGCCTCTCCTAAAAGTTCACGACAGATGTCCTTAGCAGCAGGCAGAATCCACTCTTCACCGATAGTAAAGGGCTTCTTAGCTTTAGCAATGCGGTTAGCCACTGAGAATGATACTCTCAGTGCAGACACATTTGATGAAGTGGTGGCCTTCAATAATTGCTTATCTTCTTCGTGTTCACTTTTTTTTCTTTTGAAAAACTCCAAAGGCTTGTCTTTTAATGCAGGGTGCTTGGTCTCAATGTGGCAAAGCAGTTTTGAAGATTTCATGGCTTCGTTGGCTAGCCAATCATCATATATTATACAAAGCGGGCTTGGAGAATGTGAATCACCCGTTGCAATGAACCCGTAATTTAAGTAGGACTCTTTTTTTTTTTCTTTTAAATGCAACTTTCTTTCTGTTGGCAGTCTTTGAGTCTTCTGCTCTCATCATTGGGTCTTTCCCCCTTTTCAAAGAAACTCTCCAGCAACATTTGTGTTTCACTCATTTTGGCTAGGGTTAGCCTGTTGCCTTACCAAAACTGTGACTGAGACAAGTGCACAGTGCAGGAAAGAGGCGCAGACGGAAGTGGTAAATAAAACAATGGGCGGGCCGTGTGTGGACTAAAGTAAGTGTCGGATTCTGACTTAAAGCCTGCCACCAGATGCAGCTGTACAACTCACTTGCCACTATAAAGTCGGCCACCAGATGCACTTAATTGTCACTTGCCACTCACTGATAGGGTTTTGATATGAGTCTGCAAGCAATTGATTTATTATGGTCTCTGTGCAGTCAAACCTCTCTGCTAATGATAATCTGTATTTGCAGCCACTCCCCAGCGCTAGCATCACCGCCTCAGCTCCCCCTCAGATCCTCAGGCATTAGATCCTCATAGGGAGCACACAACCTAGATCCCTCACGTGCCCATTCTTCCTCCAGTAGTGGTCCATAGCCCAGGGGTTGGGGACCCCTGATCTAGATACAACACAAATGTAATAGAACTTCCTGGGCCCAGGGACTGTCTTGGAGGTCAGTGACTGCCTTGTCACCTGCCAAAATACCCTAAGTATGATTCCAAAGGCTTTGAATGACAATGTTGATTTCTGCTGAAGATGAAGGTGGAGGAGGGTTGCATCACACATCACCAGCAAAACATCCTTACTGTTTCCTTTAAATACTTCTTTTTTCTGCCAAATTCCCTCTTCCTCTACCAGCCTCCCAAATTCTCTTTTTCTGTTTCCTTTTCCCTTTAAAACACACACACACACACGCACACACACACACACACACACACACACACACACACACACACACCCCTTTTTGCCCCTTTCTTTCTCGAGCCATCCTCTTCAAGATTTCTCCCTATTCCAAGTGCCTACGACTTGCCAGGACTATTCTTGGTGCTGGAGGATATGGCAGCAGACTTTATTGATATATTCTATCCCTTTAGTAGATGGAGTGATCTAACCTGGTCTCAGCTTCTTAAATTTGCATCCAGCCAAAGGCAGCTGGTGGGGGACTAGGGAATATTTAATTACTAATCATTTATTTTAATGTTAACATATAAAATGAGAAGTAAGCACTTGCTCTCAAAGGACTCCAAGCTCAGTTTTTTTAAAAAGAATTCTATGATTCAATGAAATTAGATTCATAATAGTGTCTGATAATTTTAACAAGCATGTTTTAGGTACTCACGGTGCCCCTAGCACTTAGCACTTACATTGAACCCTCACAGCCATGAACAATAGGTACTATTATAATTCCCCTTTCCTTGATGAAGAAACTGAGGGACATTCGTTGACTTACCTGAAGTCAGTGGGCAGCAGCTTGAGGATTCAGACCCAGACGTGCCTGACTTGAGATGCTGTGCTTTTAGCCTCTGTGCTTACTGCACCATCTCGCCCCTTCTCATCTTCTCTTACCCAAAGTGTGGCATCGTTGAGAATATTGATGGGCATTAGAATCTATATGCCTGTTCCATTTTTGCCATGTTTTCTGTCCTAGTCCATTCGAGCGGCTATGAAAAAATATCATAGACTGGGTGGCTTATAAACAACATACACTTATTTCTCACATTCCAGGAGGCTAGGAAGTCCAAAATCAAGGTGCCTGAAGATTTGGTGTCTGGTGTGAGCTATTTCCTGGTTCATAGGCGTCCGTGTTCTGGATATAACCTCACGTAGTGGAAGGGACAAGAGAGCTCTCTGGGGTCTCTTTTATTAGGGCACTCATCCCATTCACAGGGCTCCAGCCTCATGACCTACTCACCTCTCAAAGGCCTTTTTTGGATGGAAAAAGGTTATTCAGGATACTGGTTATGGAAGTAATTTGTCTGCTTCTCAACATGCTTTCAAGTCATGGGCTTTAATAAAGCTACTCCAGGCCCCTACAGTGGAGTCTCTTTTGTCTTTCTCTTTGGTTTTCTCTTTATGTACCCATGTTTCAAATTATTACTACAACTTCCCATATGTTACAATTTTTTCTTAGAAGACTGCCTCTCTGGAGATCAATGAGAACCCCTGGAGGAATTCATAAAGAACCAAGACAGGTTTTTATTTGTCCTAAAAACAATGGGGTAAGTGGCAACTCGTCTTTGGTGGGCTGCCAACACATACTTCTTATCAACGTAGACTAGAGTGATCTGGTTTGAACAACAGAAGTCACTGAATTCTTATAAGCATCAGGGATTTTTGTGGAGGTTCTAACTTGATGTTAATCAAGACAATTCCCATTCAGTGTCAGGGATTTTATGGATTTGTTGCTGCTTCTATTGTCTAACAATAGTTTAGAGGTGAATGTCCACACAAAGTATCAAAGTGTCACCATGTGAGTCCTGGCTTACAGAGGATACTGAATGTGTAGATTTAAGGCAACATGTGTTAAAAGGTGTATTCAAGTTTTGAGAAAGAAACAAGTTAGTACAATGGAAGGATTTCCTTACTTTTCCCTCTACTGTTCCAGAGAGGGGGTATAATGGTCTAAAACCCAGATTTGTCTAACCAAACCTGTAAACATTATTTTTTTTCATAAGTTTACTTGATAATAAATGGGAATTGATCTACACCATACACAAATTATGCATTAAATATTTTGGAAAACTAAGGATTTAGCTTACCACTATTACCTATGTAATATATCTGATAATCATACATCCAATATTTTTTAATATTTATTTTATTCATTTTATTTATTTATTAGCTTGCGCCAGGTCTTAGTTGCGGCAGGTGGGCTCCTTAGTTGTGATATGCGAACTCTTAGTTGCGGCATGCTTGTGGGATCTAGTTCCCTGACCAGGGATCAAACCTGAGACCCTTGCATTGGGAACGTGGAGTACTAACCACTGCGCCACCAGGGAAGTTCCATACATCCAATATTTTTCAATAATTTTTTCTTCAGTGACTAAGCCAGGGATCTTTAAACTGGGGTCCATGGAAACGTTTGCAAGTTTTGAGATTTATGCATTCTCTGGAAAGAGAGGCCACAGCTTTCCTTAGATTTTCTGTAACGCTTCTGTTACCCCCCAAAAAAGGCAACAAAACAAAACTAAGTATTTAAGATTTTGAGGCTTTTTAAGGACTCATTTATTTATTTTAAAATCTTTTCTTCAGTTTGAGGCTTGAGAAAACAAACAACCTATCTCCTTTCCCTCTGTGCCTATTCAATCATCCCACTCCTGAAAATGAATGGGGTGTGTGTGTGTGTAAAGCCTTCTCTGAAGGCAGCAGGATGCAAGAAAGAAGACAGAAAAAAAGAAGAGTAATGGAAATTTTTTTAAAGAAAATAATTTTTTTCCAGAAATCTGCCTTGAATTTTTAAATTTCTCTCCAGAGTCTTTTGGCTATTGTTATCGTTATTTAGTAGTCCCTGTGAATTCTTTTGTGGATGACTGTAAATTACTAGATTCTATTTTAGCTAAAGGAGCCGACACAGCAAATTTATGTTCTGTTATAAATTAAGTGATGTGATGACATATGCTTAGTGGTTAGGCCGACATGCAAAATAAATCAGATATAATCATTTGAATATAAGTTTGAGATATAAAATAAACCATTTTGGGGTCAAAACAAAAGACCATAGGAGTAACAGTTTGCCAAAGCACAAATATGCTAATTCTGCTTGCAGTCAGCAAAAGAAAACTTATTTCAATTGGATATTTTATTTGTCTTCTGTGAGTACCATACAGAGAAGTTAATAGCTCAGATGTGGAAACATGGAATTTCGAGATGGAAGGTTTATAAGTGGACACCTTCACTTTTCTTTCTTTTTAAACAGGTGAGGACATAGGACCAAAGACACTCCAAAACACAGAGCCAGCCAGTCACAAAGTTAGTCCTGTGTCCTAACTCCTAGGCCTACTTTCCACTGCATCTCATCCAAAGAAGTAAAGTGAGAACAATTGACTTGACTTAGCATACGGTGCCATTAAAGAATATGCAGTAAAAACACAATTACATATCTGGAGCTCAGATAGGAACTATGGTAGTGAAAGCTAAAAAGACACTCCTGCCTATCACTGAATAACTGATAACAAGAACACAACAAAGGGCTAAGCGTGAACTTTGTCATTCTGGTTCTCAGGCCAGAAACCAGTTTCTAAAACTGACTTCATTAAAATCAGTTTCTTCATTTAAAGTTATACTGTGGAGGAGATAAAATTAGGGAAGTGAAGGACAGTCACTTTTTAGAGTATAGATTTCTGTGTATTTGAATTTTCTCCCTGATCAGGTAATTATATGTTACTTGCATAATTTAAGTACCAAAAAAAAGAAAAGAAAAAAGAATTCTCTACCCTGAGGTTTTGCTTCCCAGTGGTCTTCTACGTCTCACACTGGGATATCCCAGAGGGAAGGCATCATTCGTTTTGTCTAGTGAGTCTCACCTCCCTCACAGGGTGTAAGGGTCTGAGCCAGAGCCTGGCTAGTGGTTGCTGTGTGCACGATGTATCAGGCACTCGGCTGGCACCCTGCACACCTCAGCGCATTTACTCTTCGGAGCAACCTCATAAGAGAGCTGCTACTATCCCTCTTTTCTATGCGAGGAAATTGAACTCAAAGAGGTTGGGAAACTTGCCTAAAGTCCCACAGCTCATAGGCAGCAGAACTGAGATTCAAACCTACATAGGTGTGATTCCAAAACTCACTCGAAACACTCTTGGGTGGGATTACACTTTATTCACCTTTGTTTTCCCGACAGGTGCTAGCACATTGCTCGACAGATAGTAGGGACTTGATAAATGCTGTCAAAAAGAATGAACAGGGAATACCCTGGTGGTCCAGTGGTTAGGACTCCACGCTTCTATTGCAGGGGGCACGGGCTTGATCCCTGGTAGGGGAAATAAGATCCCACAAGATGTGTGGTGTAGCCGAAAAAACAAAACAAACAAAAAACCCGAAAAGAATGAACAAATGATAGATTTAAGCATAAGAACTTTTAAAAATGTTATTGTCTACATTTCAGTTATGTTTTGTTCATGTTTTGGGGGGTAAAAACCACCTAAAACTTAGCAACGCAGTAATCGATCAAGTTTCTTTGTCATCTGACAGGCCCTCTAGCAGAGTGGGGTTGGCTTTTTTTTCCCCTTTGGTCCCGCTAATCAATCAATCAATCAATTAATTAATTTTTGGCTTGATGGGGTTTTTTTAATTGAAGTATAGTTGATTTACAATGTTGTGTTAGTTTCACGTGTACAGCAAAGCGATTCAGTTATACATACATGCATATATATGTGTATATATTCTTTTTCAGGTTCCTTTCCATTCTAGGTTATTACAAGATATTGAATCTAGTTCCCTGTAGCAGAGAGGTTTAATGCTGAGGTCTGGGGCCAGACTGCCTGCATTTACCTCGTGTCTCTGCCTTTTCCCCTCACCCTGGGCAAGTTACAGAGCTTCTCTGTGCCTCATTTGTTTCATTTGTAAGGTGGGGGTTATAGTTGTGATTTCTTTAGAGGGTTGTTTTGAAGATGAAGTGAGGTAATAGATGTAAAGCACATTGCAGCACAATGAAAAGTTTTACTAACTCAAATTCATTTCTTCATGGCCCTTGTAAAACCCGTGCTACCCTTTTGCAGTCAGGCATTTTCACAAAGTGCTCTGTACCGCAGACCCAGGGTTATCTCTGGGTTCTTCTCCCGGAGGTTCCTGAGTGTGGACTGTGTTGACATCCCATTATTAGTATCTCCTGCTGCCTGGGGTGCAGTCAAAGTTTTTCAAACGGCCTTGGGTACCCCCGGGGTTTGCTGCACTTCAGTGCACCTCGGAGCATGATACCGGAACTGAAATGGCAGAAACCGAAAGCAAAATTTTAAAATTCAGCCAAGAAACGGTTGGCTGTTTTTCCCTTTGCTGTGTATTTTTTAAAAAGTGGGGCGGGGGAGTTAAACGGAAAACCTATAAAACCTGTAAAGTCTTCCATGTTGTATTTCAAGGTTGTTTTGGTTTGATTTTCTAAATATCAGGACAGAGTTTTCGCTCCTTTCATTCAGCAGACATCTGTTGAGTGCTTACTGTGGTGTGCCCTGATTCCCCATATACATCTGGTGGCCATCCACCCTGGATTTTCTAGAACAATCCCAATTTTAGATGTCTTTGGCGTCTTTTCATGGAAATAAATTAACAAGGCAGGGGGGAAAAAAGCCTTTGTCGGACCCGCTGGCCAGAGTTTTGTTTTGTATTTACTTTCAGCTGGGTTTTTGCTTGCCCCAAGCTTAGGAGCTGTCTAGAAACAAAGTCTCCACAAAGCCTGCAGGGCTGCTTGTGCCAGGGGACGAGGTACCAGCCTGTATCCTCTGTTTCCCCTTTGGAGGAAGAGACAAATAGGAAAGGTTTTCTCATCTGTAATTCTGGTTGTTTCTTTGGGTCTGGCAATACTGGAAACTAACTTTGTATATTTCATATTCTTGTAATGTTTGCTTCTTTCCCTTTTACAGTGAGATGTATCACTGTGATAAGTAGAAAAGAAAGTTTTTTAAACTATTGACTTGTTGCCGCAAATAAAACGGACGTTCTCTTTCTAAGCAACCCAGTAGTAGAGAGCGGTGCACTCCAGGAAGCCAAAAGCTATATACTCTGTGGGGACAGGGACCCTCTGCTGTTCCCACCTTTGTATTCCCACAGAGCAACACTCGATAAGTATCTGCCAAGGAATAACAAAGCCCTCTTTAGTGCACCTTGAAACATCTTTACTTTCCCAAATAGGATGACCAAACATTGAGCTCACCTTAAACATGCCAAAAATTATGTATTATACACGTATGTATATAAAGTCTGGATTTACACACAGACTGTTGTTTACTTGATGAAAGGATTCCCCAGGTCCTATAGATAGCAAATCTCAGTAGGTTTAAAGTGTAATTTGAGTTAATTCATTTTTCCTATGAGATAGCGGAGTAGATGAAAAGAACTTTGGTAAAACGGAAGCCCTGACATTTGAATCCTGCTTCTACCTCTGACCTGTTTTATGTCTTGGGCAAGTTTTTGTTTGTTGATTTTACCTCTCCGTGCCTCAGTTGTCTCTTCCGTACAAATGAGAATGCTTGGAGATGTTAAAGGTACCCATTAAAGCACCTGGTGCCCTGCCAGGAGCATAGTTATAAATGGTAGCTGCTATTATTGTTGTTGTCTTATTAAAGCTTTTCAGAACATCCAGTGCATGCATTGAAGTATAATTACAGGGATAACCAGGAGTCCTGAAACAGATCGTGGAGGCTCATGCTTAACTGATTTGAAAAAGTAAAGCCTTTCATGCTTAATCCCAGGTGAGTAATATAAATGCTCAGACTCACAGCATTTCATGCTTGGCGTTGTGAGAGTACAGAAGCTTCCTTCACTTCCTTGTTTATGTGAGGGGGGGGCGGGAATCCCACCCTCCTCCAGGCCTTCCCGGCTGCCCTGCCCTTTTGAGGCTCAGCAGGGGTGAGGGCGGGGCTGGGCAGGGGGGCAGCACGTAAATTCGGGAGCAAGGACTGGTAAGCTGAGATGTTGGAATTGCAGCCTAGCCAGGGGAGTTTTTAAAGGTTCAATTCAACAAAAATACCTAAACTTCAATATAAACCTTTCAGTCTGATAAATAAACCAAGAGCTGCACCATATGGGGAGGTAGGAAGTCTCCTCCCAATGGCCCCCTCCTCTCTGAGGCATGAAAGACGCCGGACGGGCTGACAGGCCTGCACACTGAAGGCCTGGGTATCCCTGCCATGGTGTCAAACAAGGAGGATCTGCTCCAGGTTCATGGTTCCAAGACCCACTGAGCTTCAAGAAGTAATGACAGGAAAATAAAAGGAAGAAGAGGGGAGGGAGGCAACGGACGGGTGGCTTCCTGCTCCAGCATCTGGTCTCCAGCAGTCAGGTTGTACAGGCACCAACCAAGCTGAGCCTGTGGGGTGGCCTTGCCTGTTGCCTGGGAGTGCAGTAGCTCTGGTTCTTTGCTAGCACCCTTTGCAAGTCAGCAAGTGAACAGACTTTCTCCTCATGCCACACCTGCCATGATGTCCTTCTAGAATCGAGGAGGGGCCACTGGGAAGTGAATAAGGGGCCATGGGCTGCTGGGCACTCCCACCCCGACCCCACAAAAGAATGGGTCTCCATGTCCCGTCTTGTCCACGTCGTGAGTGTGTAATTCCATTACAGTTCAAGGATCAGAGAGGTGGAATGGCCTTCAAGGGAGGAGACCCAGAAAACAGGCCCCTTTTTCCAGAACACACGGTTAAAATAGAATAGCCTTATCCTTTACATGTATACACACACACACAAAGTTACCGTACATGGAGATTATATAGTAAGAGTCTACTGAGATGTGTGAGACTACAACTTGTACTTCTTTGAATCCTTTATAATTCCCGATACAGTGCTATAGCCATAGTAGCTGCTCAATCAATATTTGTTAAATAAATGAATACATGCCTGTTGGAATAAGGAGCTCTGCGTTGATTAGGGTGGGTTTCAGGGAGAAGGTAGTAAGTTGCCAGATCATCATGCGGCATTGACCAGAATGTTGGGTATAGTAAATTTTCAATGTTATTGTCAGAGCTACACAACATGTAGTGTTGTGTAAACGTTAAGAAGCAATACCAATTCCCTTCCAGCTCTTTCTTATAAGATGTATGGGAGGCAGTGAGACACTTAGCTTTTGAGTGATCTTTTTTTGCTGTTGAAGGCAAGGAAGTTATTTCCTGAGATACGGATGTACAGCAATCCTCTTTTCAGTCCTGTTTTTCTCCTCTGCTTACAAGCTTCCTAATAAGAACCATGTCATGAAATCCTCAGTGGTGAACAACAGGGGTCGGGTGATCTCACTTGAAAGACCACTCATCACAAGAATAACACATCACTTAGTTCTGTTGAAGATGGACACGTAGGGCAGACTCCTTGGTGATAATCTTCACTGTGCCTGATTCTAGGAAGAGAGACAAATTGTTTATTAAAACTCAGGTGACTGTATCTTTTCTGATGCAGACATGATGGATTACGGTGTAATGATTATAGTGTATTCTCCAGTGCTTTGGCAAATAATTTATTATGCCTTTGTAGAAAGTTTGATGTTTTCAGCATATTTTGAAAATAACGCGTCTTCCTCTACCAGAGCAGGAACAGCCTCTGAGTGAAGGCGGGGGCATGAGAAATATGCCATTTCTGCATGGGTGGCTCCCTATTCTCAGCACATCTTGGTGTAAATTAAGGCAATACTTGCTGCTTGTGATGGTCAATTCTATGTGTCAACTTTGCTGGACCATGGTGTCCAGATACGGAGTCAAATATTCTGGGTGTTTCTGCGAGGGCATTTTTGGATGAGATTAACATTTAAATTGGTTGCTTCCGTGTAAAGCAGATTGCCCTCTGTGATATGGACGAGCCTCATCTAATCCGTTGAAGCCCTGACTAGAACAAAGATCTGACCTTCCCCAAGCAAGAGTGAAGCCCTGAGCAGATGGTCTTTGGACTTGAACTGCAGCGTTGGCTCTTCCTAGGTCTCAGCCTGCTGGCCCAGCCAGCAGATTTTGAACTTGCCATCTACCACAATCACATGAGCCAGCTCCTTAAAATAAATCTCTCTGTAAATAGATAGATACACACATCCTACTGATCCTGTTTTTCTGGAGAATCCTGATGAATACAGTGCTGTAACAAACAATCCTGCACATTTCACTGGCTGCACACAGTAGAATTGATGTCTTGCTCAGGGAGCTTCCCAATACCAGGGCTCCTTGTCAGGGGCCAGTTTTCCACTATGTGGTGATTCAGAGACCCAGGCTTCTTTCATCCTATGATCCACTTTCCTCCAGGCTTGAGTCCTCTACGTACAGCCAGCAGAAAGGAAAGTGAGAGTAGAGAAGGCACATCTTGTTAAACCACCTTGGCCAGATGAGACATACATCATTTCCACTCATTTTCCACTGCTGGACATTAGTCGCATGACTCCATCAAGAAGGATGATGGGGTTGAGAAATGTGGTCCTTGACCAGGAAGCTGCTTCCTGACAACAACTCTCTACTACAGAAAAGGAAGCAAGAATTTGGTAGCTACCACAGTCGTCTTTGTGAACACTCATCATCTTATGTGTATTTTTAAGAAGATTTACTACACCTCAACTCTAATTCCTTTTGTGTTTTCTTTGGTGAATTTGTTTCCTTCTGAGATGACACAGAGCCTCTTGTGTCAGTTTCCTGAGTGATTGACCTCACATCATTAGACTTTTCACAGATTTAAAATCTCACAAGGAAATCAAGGTTAAATAACAACAGAAAGCAGAATATATTACATGTGCAATGAGCAGGATGGAAGGTAAATACAGTGGGTGTTCAGAGGAAGGAAAGACTCTTGGGCTGTTATGTTCAGAGAGAGCATTTATGGAAGATGTGTACTTGAACTGAGACATTAAGTATGAGTGGGATTTCTTTTCTTTTTTTTTTTTGCTGTGATGGGTCTTCGTTGCTGCGTGCAGGCTTTCTCTAGTTGCGGCGAGCGGGGACTACTCTTCGTTGCGGTGCGTGGGCTTCTCATTGTGGTGGCTTCTCTTGTTGCGGAGCACGGGCTCCAGGGGCGCGGGCTTCAGTAGTTGTGGCTTGGGGGCTCTAGCTGAGGCACACGAGCTCAGTAGTTGTGGCGCACGGGCTTAGTTGCTCTGCAGCATGTGGGAATCTTCCCAGACCAGGGATTGAACCCGTGTCCCCTGCATTGGCAGGCAGATTCTTAACCACTGCACCACCAGGGAAGTCCCAAATGGGCAGAGGGAATGGGGAGGACATTGCGAAGAGGATGAATAGGAGGCTTGAGTAAGAAAACAGAGACAGAAATGAGAAAGTAATTTTTTGAGGAATAGTCAGAAAAACAATTTGACTAGAGAGAATACCAGGGAGAACATTGACTTTTTTAAAAAAGCAAATTAAATCTGGATTGTGTTTGAATTGAATCAAAGTAGTATATAAATAATGGAGATGCTCAGAATATTTTTGCATACAAAAAATAATATTTTAGAAGAACAATGTAGTGGAAGTGTGCAGGATGGTATGGAGAGGAGTGCACAGAAGTAACAGACCAGAATCTTCATGACCCCTGATTGTACAATCTGTGGTTGTTTTTTATTAGTCAGAACATTTTTAATTGCATGTGAAAGAAGTGCAACTTAAACTGGCTTAAGCAAAAAGAGGATTTCTCGGTTTGTGTAAAAGAGAAATCTTGGCTACATCTGTTTTAAGCATGGCTGGAATCCAGGAGCAAAAAGTGTACCATTAGAGTTCAGTCTTTCCATCCCTCATGAGCAACATGGCATTGGCAGCTCCAGCCTCATGTCCTCACGGCTTGGCAAGCCCAGCAGAAAGAGACAGTCTTACTAGACAGTGCCTGTGGGCCATCCCGGGGCAGATGCTTCTCGTCCAGGTTTCGGACATATGTGCATCCCTGAACCAGTACTATGGCCAGAGTGGGGGACGCTCTGGCCAGTGCTGGACCTTGTGCCCCCAGAGTGGGAAGATATGTGTATTTGGGGGAGGATGTAGACAGGCCAACCAGTCCCATCTGAAACATGCAAATGGATCTACCAGGAGAAAGCTTCTATTATCAAAAGGAGAAAAGAGGGGTACACTTCACTACCACCTCTAATTTTTTGCATTAGGTTTCTCCTTTTCCTAAATATGTGTTTCTTTGTTTTTTGTTTTTTCGGTACGCAGGCCTCTCACTGTTGTGGCCTCTCCCGTTGCGGAGCACAGGCTCCGGACGCGCAGTCCCAGCGGCCATGGCCCATGGGCCCAGCCGCTCCGCGGCATGTGGGATCTTCCCGGACCGGGGCACGAACCCGTGTCCCCCGCATCGTCAGGCGGACTCTCAACCACTGCGCCACCAGGGAAGCCCCCCTAAATATGTTTTAAGTTCCAACTTATACAAACATTTAAGTGCTTCTACATTGGCTGGATTCTGTTTTACTAGTATCTTCCATCTCATCTCTCTATATCACCTACGCTAGTACTGAGCATATAGTAAATACTCAACTCTCTCTGAATTCTACTCCAGAAATTCTACACTCATCCTTCTATTCACACTCCCCATCCTTACCCCATGACCAATGCCCTCACATTTCTTCCCTGGCCTACTGCAACAAACTCCCTACCGGGCTTTCTACCTCTAATCTCTGGCCTTTCTAATTCATTATGTACAATCTACCAGAGTTATCTTCCTAAAATGCAGGTCAGATTGTGATAGATCTTGACATAGGACAAATTCCCTAATCCTTAGTATGGTCATGTGGTCGCTTGTTTAATGCCCACACATTCCTCCCATCTCAGTATGTATGCTCCTTTGCAATGTGACTTGGCTGCTTCTCACGCTGAGAAGTGGAGTCCATTTTTCCGCCTCCTGGAATCTGGGTCGGCCTTGGGATTTGGGTTGACAAATAAAATGCAGCAGATGTGACATGAGAGTTCTGAAATTTAGGCCTAACCTGCATGGTACCTGCTGCTTGTTTGGAGCATTGCCCTGAGACTGCTATGAGGGAGCCAGTCTAGCCTGATGGAGAACGAGAAGCCAGGTGGGGAAAAGCCGAGGCTCTCTAGCCAGCAACCAGCCCCCAACACCAACTGCCAGGCTTGTGAGTGAGGCCACTTGCACCTCCCAGCCGGCTCATTCTCTAGCTCTCTGCAGGCAGCGTAATGAGCCCAGGAGAAACAAAAGAGGATTTCCCAGCCAAACCATGGAATTATGAGAAATAGTAAATCGTTGTTGTTTTAGGCCACTAAGTTTGTGGGCATTGTGGTATGCAGCAGTGGATAACTGATATAGGTAGAATCACTAGAATTTGTTGGAAGGTGAGGAATAAAATGACTAGAACGACTCCCATTAATTGAGGTTTAAAGAAATAGATATAGGATGTAGATGAGGGTGTAATGAGCATTGGGAGCCTTTGGGGTATTCCAGTGTGTCCAGATGTCCAGCCGTTAGGTGAATACATGGGTCTGGGGCTGCCTGGATTGAATCATCCTTTTCAGTACTTGAGATTGGATTAAGTCACCAAGGAGCATTGAGCGAGTGAGGGGAGGCAGAAGCCAAAGTTCAGAAGAGACAACCTTGGGGAACACAAACTTTTAAGTTTGGGCAGAGGAAAGAAAGCCAGGAGAGGAGATGGAATTTTTTAACACAGTTAAAAAGGGGTAGAATATGTTTATGTACTTTGCTTTCGTTCTTCCTTTTTTTCTGGCTGATCAATGAGGAAAGAAAGAAAAGCAGTAGAAGAAATCAAGACTCTACCTGGGATGGTAATGGAAGGGTATCCCAAGGACCTAATCAGTCATTCTCAGGATGCAAACTACCCCTAGAAACACAGCAGGTCAGTGGTGAGACGTTCCCCATCGCATTCCAGGGCACGGGGGAGATGCTCAGCAAAGTGGCATGGCAAACCCTGAGAAAAAATTATTAAACAACCTTGCTGCCTGTGCTCCTCTTTCACCCAAACAGAGATCTGAGGAAAACCCAAACAAATGCAGAGAAATATGGACAAACTAGCCACTTGTCAACATCAGAAGAGGCAGAGATGTGTGCAGAGGCAGCCACAGGTGGACAGAAATCAAAATCTATAGAACATAGACAACACAGTGAGAAGAGACAAAGATACGTGAACATAGCAAAGGGGCATGTTTCTTGAACTGTGCGACCTCTTCCTCAAGTTCGTATCTCTCTCAGATACAACATCAGTGTCGCTTTATGGATAAGGTCCTGTGGGAAACTCAATTATTCCCTTGTATGTTTCAGGATATGTAAGTATACAATTACATATTTATGCCAGAGTCACAAACTCCCCATCCAAAACCCACCATAACAGTTTAAATTAACAGAGCTGCTGATACTCTTTACAATATGCAGGGTATGTGTGGATGTGTGTGTTTAGTAGTCACATCACATCCCTCAAACAAACTCAGCTATCTTGGATTTAGTCCCCTCGTTTTACAGTTTTTTTGACATTTTTGATAATAAGACTGCAGCACTGTTTGCAACTCTCTACCTCTTAACCAAAGACTCAATTTAACAAGCACATGCTGAGCACCCACTCTCTGAGGTTCTGCAGGGCCCACACAGATGTAGGTAGTAGTGCCCTGGTAAACCAGCACTCCAGAAAAGATGCCCTGATTTATAGCATTTGCCAATTTTTATAGTTGAAACACTCCCACTGTGGCTGATTTCAAGCCACCGAAGGTTTTACAACTAGCTCACAAAAATCCCGACTATTTAGCTGTCCTGGGACAAACATTTAATAATGAGTTGCAGGACTTCCCTGGCAGTCCAGTGGTTAAGACTCCACACTTGCTTCCACTGCAGAGGGCATGGGTTCAATCCCTGGTCAGGGAACTAAGATCCCGCATGCCACGTGGTACAGCTGAAAAAAAAAAAAAAGCAAAAAGAATGAGTTGCCACATGGAGGAAATCTGAGGTACCCCAGATGACAACCAGTACCAACCATCAGCTATGTGTGTGAAATCTTGTTGGTCCTTCCAGCCCACCTGACTCTCCAGCCAAAGTGTGCCCAGGTGAGACCAGCACAAGAACCTCCCAGCCAAACCAAAGAAGCATGAGAAATTATGCGTTATTGTTTTAAGCCACTAAGTTTTGAGATGCTTTGTTATACAGCAATTGCTACCTAATACACATAAAGTACAGATTGCATGGGAAGGGTCAGTCTATAGAGAAGCAAGAGCCTTTTTTTAGCCTTCCCATCCCTTTTTTTTCATCCTCAGCCCTATTCACAAGTTATCTGGGAAGTTTCAATCTCTTTGCTACACCAATACTTCCTGGACACCTAGTGCTGAACATAAGCATTGGCAGCTCCAATGTTCTAGCCCCTTTGAATATGCCGCCAGTCCAATTTTTAATCAGACTAGGGGCTGCACAAAGCAAAGATTCGTATTTACAAACAGTGGTTTTAGGAAAATGTGTTTTACTGAAAATCAGGACTGATAATTCCATGAAGTGAGGGGAATTGGAACCCCCATGAGCAAGGCCACCCAAAGGCAGACAGAACATTTAATAACACCCTCCTCCTCTGTTTCACTGTCTCCTCTGGATACTGACATTTCTTATCTGTCCCACCATCAGTAACGGACTTTGACCAACTGTAACTGATGTGTTAAATATTGACTTGGTACAGTAGCGAGGATCCAGGATCCATTTCTTCCAGGACATTCCATTCCCATAGTGAGTATTTTGGGGGACGGGGTGCCGCTGTTTCTGCACACTTTTGCATAGCAGGCTCCTCTAAGGGATCTTCTCCTACTAAAGATTTCCAAAGACAAGGTCTGTCACTTTGGCCTGTGTACTATCATCATGTGTGAAACACTGGTGACTCCAAAGTGTCAGGAACCAGGATGATGAAAAAGCATCACCTCAAAAATTCAGTTTTCTAAAGAAAAGCAAGAAAATGACAATCACAAAAGTCAAGATAGGGTTTCCTCCCAGGAGAAGGGAGCGGGTTAATGATCAGGGAGGGACACAGAGAGAAGGTTTCAGGTGATGCTCCATTTCTTACCTGAGTGCTTGAGTCACATGGCATTTGCTGCATAGCAATTTTTTAAAGTATTCACGTAATTTTTTTATTGAAGTATAATTGATTTACAATATTGTGTTAATTTCAGGTGGATAGCAAAGTGATTCAGCTTATATATATATACGCATTCTTTTTCAGATTCTTTTCCATTGTAGGTTATTACAAGATATTGAATATAATTCCCTGTGCTATAGAGTAGGATCTTGTTTATCTATTTTATATATAGTAGTGTGTATCTGTTAATCCCAAACTCCTAATTTATCCCTCACCCTCTTCTCTTTTGGTTGGTTTTCTTTTTTTTTTAATTTTTAAAATTTTATTTTTTATACAGCAGGTTCTTATTAGTTATCTGTTTTATACATATTAGTGTATATATGTCAATCCCAATCTCCCAATTCATCCCATCACCACCCCCGCCCCACTTTCCCCCCTTGGTGTCCATATGTTTGTTCTCTACATCTGTGTTTCTATTTCTGCCTTGCAAACCGGTTCTTCTGTACCATTTTTCTAGATTCCACATATATGCATTAATATACAATATTTGTTTTTCTCTTTCTGACTTACTTCACTCTGTATGACAGTCTCTAGGTCCATCCACGTCTCTACAAATGACCCAATTTCATTCCTTTTTATGGCTGAGTAATATTCCATTGTATATATATATACTATATCTTCTTTAGCCATTTGTCTGTCGATGGGCATTTAGGTTGCTTCCATGACCTGGCTATTGTAAATAGTGCTACAATGAACATTGGGGTGCATGTGTCTTTTTGAATTATGGTTTCCTCAGGGTATATGCCCAGTAGTGGGATTGCTGGGTCATATGGTAGTTCTATTTTTAGGTTGTTGTTTTTTTTTTCAACATCCTTATTGGAGTATAATTGCTTTACAGCGTTGTGTTAGCTTCTGCTGTATAACAAAGTGAATCAGCTATATGCATACGTATATCCCTATATCCCCTCCCTCTTGTGCATCCCTCCCACCCTCCTTATCTCATCCCTCTAAGTGGTCACAAAGCACTGAGCTGATCTCCCTGTGCCATGCAGCTGCTTCCCACTAGCTGTCTGTTTTACATTTGGTAGTGTATATATGTCAATACTACTCTCTCACTTTGTCCCAGCTTACTCTTTCCCCTCCCCGGGTCCTCAAGTCCATTCTCTACATCTGTGTCTTTATTCTTGTCCTGCCCCTAGGTTCATCAGAACCGTTTTTTGTTTGTTTTTTTAGATTCCATATATATGTGTTAGCATATGGTATTTGTTTTTCTCTTTCTGACTTACTTCAGTCTGTATGACAGACTCTAGGTCCATCCACCTCACTACAGATAACTCAACTTCGTTTCTTTTTATGGCTGAGTAATATTTCACTGTATATATGTGCCACATTTTCTTTATCCATTCATCTGTCGATGGACACCTAGGTTGCTTCCATGTCCTGGATATTGCAAATAGGGCTGCAATGAACATTGTGGTACATGACTCTTTTTGAATTATGGTTTTTTCAGGCTATATGCCCAGTAGTGGGATTGCTCGGTCATATGGTAGTTCTATATTTAATTTTTTAAGGAACCTCCACACTGTTCTCCATAGTGGCTGTATGAATTTACATTCCCACCAACAGTGCAGGAGGGTTCCATTTTCACCACACCCCTTCCAGCATTTATTGTTTGTAGATTTTTTGATGATGGCCATTCTAACCGGTATGAGGTGATACCTCATTGTAGTTTTGATTTACATTTCTCTAATGATTAGTGATGTTGAGCATCCTTTCATGTGTTTGTTGGCAATCTGTATATCTTCTTTGGAGAAAAGTCTATTTAGGTCTTCTGCCCATTGTTGGATTGGGTTGTTTGTCTTTTTGATATCGAGCTGCATGAGCTGCTTGTATATTTTAGAAATTAATCCTTTGTCAGTTGCTTCGTTTGCAAATATTTTCTCCCATTCTGAGGGTTGCCTTTTCGTCTTATTTATGGTTTCCTTTGCTGTGCAAAAGCTTTTAAGTTTCATTAGGTCCTATTTGTTTATTTTTGTTTTTATTTCCATTTCTCCAGGAGGTGGGTCAGAAAGTATCTTGCTGTGTTTTATGTCACAGAGTGTTCTTCCTATGTTTTCCTCTAATAGTTCTATAGTGTCTGGCCTTACATTTAGGTCTTTAATCCATTTTGAGTTTATTTTTGTGTATTGTGTTAGGGAGTGTTCTAATTTCATTCTTTTACATGTAGCTGTCCAGTTTTCCCAGCACCACTTATTGAAGAGGCTGTCTTTTCTCCAGTGTATATTCTTGCCTCCTTTATCAAAGATAAGTTGACCATGTGTGTGTGGGCTTATCTCTGGGATTTCTATCCTTTTCCATGGATCTATATTTCTGTTTTTGTGCCAGTACCATACTGTCTTGATCACTGTAGTATTTTTAGTTAAGGAACCTCCATACTATTCTCCATAGTGGCTGTATCAATTTACATTTCCACCAACAGTGCAAGAGAGTTTCCTTTTCTCCACACCTTCTCCAGCATTTGTTGTTTGTGGATTTTCTGATGATGTTCATTCTAACCAGTGTGAGGTGATACCTCACTGTAGTTTTGATTTGCGTTTCTCTAATAATTAGTGATGTTGAGCAGCTTTTCATGTGCTTCTTGGCCATCTGTATGTCTTCTTTGGAGAGATGTCTATTTAGGCCTTCTGCCTATTTTTTGATTGGGTTGTTTGTTTTTTTAATATTGAGCTGCATGAGCTGCTTATATATTTGGGAGATTAACCCTTTGTCCCTTGATTCATTTGCAGATATTTTCTCCCATTCTGAGGGTTGTCTTTTCATCTTGTTTATGATTTCCTTTGCTGTGCAAAAGCTTTGAAGTTTCATTAGGTCCCATTTCTTTATTTTTGTTTTTATTTCCATTACTCTAGGAGGTGGGTCAAAAAAGATCTTGCTGTGTTTTATGTCACAGAGTGTTCTTCCTATGTTTTCCTCTAAGAGTTTTATAGTATCTGGCCTTACATTTAGATCTTTAATCCATTTTGAGTTTATTTCTGTGTATGGTGTTAGGGAGTGTTCTAATTTCATTCTTTTACATGTAGCTCTCCAGTTTTCCCAGCACCACTTACTGAAGAGACTGTCTTTCCTGCATTGTATATCCTTGCCTCCATTGTCATAGATTAGTTGACCATAGGTGCGTGGGTTTATCTCTGGGCTTTCTATCTTGTTCCATTGATCTATGTTTCTGTTTTTGTGCCAGTACCATATTGTCTTGATTCCTGTAGCTTTGTAGTATAGTCTGAAGTCAAGCAGTCTGATTCCTCCAGCTCCATTTTTTTCCCTCAAAACTGCTTTGGATATTTGGGGTCTTTTGTGCCTGCATACAAATTGTAAGATTTGTTGTTCTACTTCCATAAAAAATGCCATTGGTAATTTTTTTTTTTTTTTTGTGGTACGTGGGCCTCTGACCACTGCAGCCTCGCTTGTTGCGGAGCACAGGCTCCGGACGCGCAGGCCCAGCGGCCATGGCCCACGGGCCCAGCCGCTCCGCGGCATGTGGGATCCCCCTGGACCGGGGCACGAACCCACGTTCCCTGCATCAGCAGGCGGACTCTCAACCACTGCGCCACCAGGGAAGCCAGCCATTGATAATTTGATAGGGATTGCATTGAATCTGTAGATTGCTTTGGGTAGTATAGTCATTTTCACATTATTGATTCTTCCAATCCAAGAACATGCTTTATCTCTCCATCTGTTTGTGTCATCTTTGATTACTTTCATCAGGGTCTTATAGTTTTCTGAGTACAAGGTATTCCTGAGTACAAAGTACAAGGTATTCCTAGGTATTTTATTCTTTTTGTTGCAGTGGTGAATGCGATTGTTTCCTTAATTTCTCTTTCTGATCTTCCATTGTTAGTGTATAGGAATGCAAGAGATTTCTGTACATTAATTTTGTATCCGGCAACCTTACTATATTCATTGATTAGCTCTAGTAGTTTTCTGGTGGCATCCTTAGGATTCTCTATGTATAGTATCATGTCATCTGCAAACAGTGACAGTTTTACTTCTTCTTTTCCAATTTGGATTCCTTTTATTTCTTTTCCTTTTCTGATTGCTGTGGCTAGGACTTCCAAAACTATGTTGAATAATAGTGGTGAGAGTGAACATCCTTGTCTTGTTCCTGACCTTAGAGGAAATGCTTTCAGTTTTTCACCATTGAGAAAGATGTTTGCTGTGGGTTTGTCGTGTATGTGGCCTTTGTTTTCGTTTTTGTTTTTGTTTTTGCGGTATGCAGGCCTCTCACTGTTGCGGCCTCTCCTGTTGCAGAGCACAGGCTCCGGATGCGCAGGCTCAGCGGCCATGGCTCACGGGCCCAGCCGCTCCGCAGCATGCGGGATCCTCCCGGACCGGGGCACGAACCTGCGTCCCCTCCATCGGCAGGTGGACTCTCAACCACTGCGCCACCAGGGAAGCCCCAATGTGGCCTTTATTATGTTGAGGTAGGTTCCCTCTATGCCCACTTTCTAGAGATTTTTTATCATAAATGGGTGTTGAATTTTGTAAAAAGCTTTTTCTGCATCTACTGAGATGATCATATGGTTTTTATTCTTCAGTTTGTTAATATGGTGTGTCACATTGACTGAATTGCATATATTGAAGAATCCTTGCATCCCTGGGATAAATCCCACTTGATCCTTGTGTATGATCCTTTTAATGTGTTGTTGGATTCTGTTTGCTAGTGTTTTGTTGAGGACTTTTGCATCTATATTCATCAGTGATATTGGTCTGTAATTTTCTTTTTTTGTAGTATCTCTGTCTGGTATTGGTATCAGGGTGATGGTGGCCTCGTAGAATGAGTTTGGGAGTGTTCCATGCTCTACAATTTTTTGGAAGAGTTTGAGAAGGATAGGTGTTAGCTCTTCTTTAAATGTTTGATAGAATTCACCTGTGAAACCATCTGGCCCTGGACTTTTGTTTGTTGGAAGATTTTTAATCACAGTTTCAATTTCATTACTTGTGATTGGTCTGTTCATATTTTCTATTTCTTCCTGATTTAGTCTCGGCAGTTGTGCATTTCTAAGAATTTGTCCATTTCTTCCAGGTTGTCCATTTTATTGGCGTAGAGTTGCTTGTAGTAGTCTCTCGTGATGCTTTTTATTTCTGTGGTGTCCACTGTAACTTCTACTTTTTCATTTCTAATTTTACTGATTTGAGTCCTCTCCTGCTTTTCTTGATGAGGCTGGCTAAAGGTTTATCAATTTTGTTTATCTTCTCAAAGAACCAGGTTTTAGTTTTATTGACCTTTGCTATTGATTTCTTTGTTTCTATTTCATTTATTTCTGCTCGGATCTTTATGATTTCTTTCCTTCTACTACCTTTGGGTTTTGTTTGTTCTTATTCCTTTGTCTAGTTCCTTTAGGTGTAAGGTTAGTTTGTTTATTTTAGATTTTTCTTGTTTCTTGAGGTAGGATTGTGCTGCTCTAAACTTCCCTCTTAGAACTGCTTTTGCTGCATCCCATAGGTTTTCAATCGTCGTGTTTTCATTGTCATTTGTCTCTACGTAGTTTTTGATTTCCTCTTTGATTTCTTCAGTGATCTCTTGGTTATTTAGTAATGTATTGTTTAGACTCCATGTCTTTGTGTTTTTTACTTTTTTTTCCCCGTAATTGATTTCTAATCTCATGGCATTGTGGTCGGAAAAGGTGCTTGATATGATTTCAGTTTTCCTAAATTTACCAAGGCTTGATTTGTGACCCGAAATTGTAATCTGTTTTTTTTGGACGGAATGTCCTATAAATATCAGTTAAACCTTTCTGGTCTATTGTGTCATTTAAAGCTTGTGTTTCCTTATTAATTTTCTGTCTGAATGATCTGTCCATTGGTGTAAGTAAGATGTTAAAGTCCCCCACTATTATTGTGTTACTGTCAATTTCCTCTTTTATAGCTGTTAGCAGTTGCCTTATGTATTGAGGTGCTCCTATTTTGGGTGCATATATATTTATAATTGTTATATCTTCTTCTTGGATTGATCCCTTGATCATTATGTAGTGTCCTTCCTTGTCTCTTGTAACATTATTTATTTTAAAGTCTATTTTATCTGATATGAGTATTGCTACTCCAGCTTCCTTTTGATTTCCATTTGCATGGAATATCTTTTTCCATCTCCTCACTTTCAGTCTGCATGTGTCCCTAGGTCTGAAGTGGATCTCTTATAGACAGCATATTTATGGGTCTTGTTTTTGTATCAATTCAGCAAGCCTGTGTCTTTTGGTTGGAGCATTTAATCCATTCACGTTTAAGATAATTATCAATATGTATGTTCCTATTACCATTTTCTTAATTGTTATGGGTTTGTCTTTGTAGGTCCTTTTCTTCTCTTGTGTTTCCCACTTAGAGAAGCTCCTTTAGCATTTGTTGTAGAGCTGGTTTAGTGGTGCTAAATTGTCTTAGCTTTTGCTTGTCTGTAAAGCTTTTGATTTGTCCATCGAATCTGAATGAGATCCTTGCCAGGTAGAGTAATCTTGGTTGTAGTTTCTTCCTTTTCATCACTTTAAATATATTGTGCTACTCCCTTCTGGCTTGTAGAGTTTCTGATGAGAAATCAGCTGTTAACCTTATGGGAGTTGCCTTATATGTTATTTTGACATTTTCCCTTGTTGCTTTCAATAATTTTTCTTTGTCTTTAATTTTTGTCAGTTTGATTACTATGTGTCTCAGCTTGTTTCTCCTTGGGTTTATCCTTCATGGGACTCTCTGCACTTCCTGGACTTGGGTGGCTATTTCCTTTCCCATGTTAGGGAAGTTTTAGACTATAATCTCTTCAAATATTTTCTCAGGTCCTTTCTCTCTTTCTTCTCCTTCTGGGACCCCTGTAATGTGAATGTTGTTGCATTTAATGTTTTCCCAGAGGTCTCTTAAGCTGTCTTCATTTCTTTTCATTCTGTTTTCTTTATTTTGTTCCGCAGCAGTGAATTCCACCATTCTGTCTTCCAGGTTACTTATCCATTCTTCTGCGTCAGTCATTCTGCTCTTGGTTCCTTCTAGTGTATTTTTTATTTCAGTTATTGTATTGTTCATCTCTGTTTGTTTGTTCTTTAATTCTTCTAGGTGTTTGTCCTTTAATTCTTCTAGGTCTTTGTTAAATATTTCTTGCATCTTCTCGATCTTTGTCTCCATCCTTTTTCTGAGGTCCTGGATCATCTTCACTGTCATTACTCTGAATTCTTTTTCTGGAAGGTTGCCCATCTCCACTTCATTTAGTTGTTTTTCTGGGGTTTTATCTTGTTCCTTCATCTGGTACAGAGTCCTCTGCCTTTTCATTTTGTCTATCTTTCTGTGAATGTGGTTTTCGTTCCACAGGCTGCAGAATTGTAGTTCTTCTTGCTTCTGCTGCCTGCCCTCTGGTCTTGTTTGTTTTCTATGTCTGTGAGTCTGTTTCTGTTTTGTAAATAAGTTCATTTGTATCATTTTTTTAAATTCCACATATAAATGATATCATATGATATTTGTCTTTCTCTGTCTGAATTACTTCACTTAGTATGATCATCTCTAGGTCCATCCGTGTTGCTGCAAATGGCATTATTTTATTCTTTTTTATGGCTGAGTAATATTTCATTATACATATATATATATATATATATATGTACATGTATATATATATATATACACCACATCTTCTTTATTCATTCATCTGTCGATGGACACTTAGGTTGCTTCCATGTCTTAAGTGTTACAAATAGTGCTGCTCTGAACATTGGGGTACATGTATCTTTTCAAATTAGAGTTTTCATCTTTTCCACATATATGCCCAAGAGTGGGATTGCTGGGTCATATGGCAATTCTATTTTTAGTTTTTTAAGGAACCTCCATACTGTTCTCCATAGCAGCTGCACTAATTCACATTCCCGCCAACAGTGTAGGAGGGTTCCCTTTTCTCCACACCCTCTCCAGCATTTATTATTTGTAGATGTTTGATGGTGGCCATTTTGACTGGTATGAGGTGATACCTCATTGTAGTTTTGATTTGCATTTCTCTAATAATTAGCGACACTGAGCATTTTTTCATGAGCCTGTTGGCCATCTGTATGTCTTCTTTGGAGAAACATCCATTTAGGTGTTCTGCCCTTTTTTTTTTTTGCGGTACGCGGGCCTCTCACTGCTGTGGCCTCTCCCGTTGCGGAGCACAGGCTCCGGATGCGCAGGCTCAGTGGCCATGGCTCACGGGCCCAGCCGCTCCGCGTGTTCTGCCCATTTTTTGACTGTGTTATTTTGATATTGTTTTGATATGAGCTGTTTGTATATTTTGGAAATTAATCCCTTGTCAGTTGCATTGTTTGCAAATATTTTCTCCCATTCTGCACGTAATTTGCATACTTTTGTGAATGTAGGTTTTATTTCACCATAAAAAAATAATTTAAAAGTAGTGCCTTCTGCATTCTCATTTCTTATCATGTCACCTGGAAGCTTGTTAGAAATGAAGAATCTGGACCCCACCTCAGACCTACTAGACCTACTGAGCCCCAGTGGTTTGACTGCACATTAAAGATTGAGAAGCACTGTCCAAGCTTAAAAGACCATAAATCACTAGTCCCAAGGTATTGGGAAAGTCACCTTATCCTTGAGTCTTAGTTTCTTATCAGCAAAATGGGCATAATAATACAGATGTGGCCTCCCTTCCAGGCTGCTCTGAGGTGGATGTGTGATGATGAATGCGAAAGTACTTTGAAAAAACAGTAAAGCACCATCTAAAAATTAGGTATTTTTATCACCTTGGGGTAGAGCCCTGAAAGAATCGATTACAAAGAAGCAAACAATTATCATTTCCTCAGTTTCATACTTTCTGGAATCTTTTCAACTCTAATTTCCTGGCAGCCTCACGCTTCTTGGTTCTTCTTCTTCAAACTTGCTTTCCTCCCTGCCCTAGGACCCAGATGCTGGGTCCTCCAGGCCCTTTACAACCTCTCTAGGACAGTTGGCCTCTTTCAAAAGGCACTGGGGTTGCCAACGTGACTTTCTCACAAATCAAATTGTGCTGTATAACAACAGTGTTCTGGCCTCACCTGGGCGGAAGCTGAGCTCCAGAGAAATCTGTGAACAGTGTATAGGCAGGCCTCCAATACACTTTCCATTGCTCATGGCTCTTGTTTTTTAGGAAAAAAAAGCGGAAATCCTGTGGCCTACATGTTGGAAAAACTCAAAAAGTGATGAAAAATACATGCATTATTTTGTAAGATATTAAGTCTTCTAAACTTTAAAAAATACACAGCAATTCACAGAAGGTCCAAATGGACAGGTAAGGAAAGTACTTATGCGTGTGGCTGGCCCAGGTTTCTTGCATTGGGCTCCTTCTGCTGAGTTTCAAGAATCAACATGATGTTATTTTTAAGGATGAATTTCATAAACACTAGGCATTCAGTTGTTAAGGTTAATCATTTGTTCATTTAAGTATGTCTTTAAAGGCTGGCCCACACCAGGTTCTGTTCTTGGTTGTCCTTGTGACCTACTAGTACAACATGGAGAGATATAGATGTGTGTGTGTGTGTGTATGTGTGTAGATTTTTCAATGACCACATTAAAGAAAGAGAAGATATCGAAGTGGTATAGTGAAATTTTTAAGAACTCCCCCTAGAGCACATGTTCTAGAGTCAGACCTTCCTGGCCAATCCTAGTACTACCAGTTATTAGTTGTAAGAGTGGGTAAGTTACTTAACTGCACTGGATATAAATGTTTTCATCTGTACAGTGGGGACAAAAACATGACCTGCTTTTTAGGTTTACTGTAAAAATTAAATGACTTAAACCATGTGCCTAGTATGTGATAAGGACTCCATAAATGTTAATTACATAATGATCAAAGAGAGGAACTAGACATCAACTTAGGGGAAAAAACTTCAGACTTATTAATGTCATTATCATGCTTATTGATGTTCTTCTGATGATATTTGTGCAGAAAAGAGTTAACATAGCAGGCTCTTTTATTTTCAGACAAATTATGCTCAGAGACTGAGAATGTGTTTGCCAATAATTTATTTAACATAGGTTCACTGTGGGAATTATAATAATTTCACAAGCCAGTAGCATACAGGATAAGTCTCTTAATAAGCCAGTAAAAAAATAACATAGTCCAAACCAGTGATAGATTAACTACAGTATTGTTCCAGGTAAGGGGGAGATGAAATGAATAAAGTCCAAATTTAGGTGAGGTGTGCCTTTACACGAGCTGGTTCAGAATAGTCAGCTTAGCCAACCAAGAGCTGACTTCCAGCTGCTAGAGAAGCGGAAGTCCCTTGTTGCTAGGGATGAAAGCATTGGTGTTGGCGGGCAAGATGCTTCCCTTCATGAGGCTGCTGCACGGTTTTCACCACTGCTGGCGAAGAGTCACCTTGCCGAGGCAGGGGCTAGTGCCCCAAGGTCTTCAGAGAGCTATTAAGATCAGCAAAGGGTAGCCTTGCCCAGACCGAATGGTCTTGGTAAGTCCTCACCCACTCTTGGTGTTTAAGGCTGAAATGTCCCCTAGCCAGAGTGGCTCCTCACGCGTTCTTATCCATAGGCCCCCAGCAGTGCCTGCCGACAGCTGAGCTACTGAGCGCTTAGAGACGACAATAGATGTTTATGACATCAGGACACAGCTTCCTCAATGTAAACAACTTCACTCTTGGATCAAAACTTCAGTGTTAGATCAAAAAAAAAAAAGTGGGTTTGAAATCATGTGAAACCAATACACAGGCCTAAACTGCTCTACAAGGAGAGGTCTGCTTGCAAGGTTGGCCCTTGGCTGGTGTCTGGGAACATAGATTTTAAGGAGGTTCCCACCCTTAACTGATAAGACCGGCTTGCTGTGTCCAAACTGTTTATACAAACAACGTGGTTTATGCTCAACCCCCGCTTTCCTTCTGAGAGTCTGGAATTTGGGCTTGTTCCAGGCAGAGGCTGCCTGCGTGCACAATCAAAACCTTGGGCACTGAGTCTCCAAGGAGATCTGGTTGGCGTCTCTCTCACGTGCAGAATTCTTTGCTTAATCAGAGAACCAAGTGTGTCCTTTGGGACTCCACTGGGAGAGGACCCATAGATGCTTGTGCCTGGCTTTCCCCAGACTTCACCTACCTGGTCTTCCCTTTGCTGACTGTGCTTGGTGTCCTTTCACTGTAATAAATCAGAGCCATGAGCAGGACGGGATACTGAGTCCTGTGAGTCCCTCTCATAAATCATCAAACTTGGGAGTGGTCTTAGAGACCTCCGGATACAGTGGTAAACTAGTTGCCTCTGAAGGGAAAATATTTTTTTGGAAAATACTGGTACCAGGGCATTATCTAACTTAACGTCAATAAATGAACATATCATTTTCATAAAAAGACTCAGAAACATAGGACTTGAAAAAATGTTCTTGAAAGAGTAAAGGATAAAAATGCTGCCAAGCAGCATTCTGTCCTCAATAACCCCTCTGTAAAATTGTAAAGCTATTAGGAATCTTTCAGCGCTGTAAAAGTTAACTGCAATGTGTAGAGGAAGGCAGAACATGGCAGTGCTGTAATTGATAATTTTTAAATCATCACACTTTAAAAGTCCGCCTAGAGGCTTCCCTGGTGGCGCAGTGGTTGAGAGTCCGCCTGCCTATGCAGGGTACATGGGTTCGTGCCCCGGTCCGGGAAGATCCCACATGCCGCGGAGCGCCTGGGCCCGTGAGCCATGGCCGCTGAGCCTGCGCATCCGGAGCCTGTGCTCCGCAACGGGAGAGGCCACAGCAGTGAGAGGCCCGCGTACCGCAAAAAACAAACAAAAAAAGTCCTCCTGCTCCCTTCACACAATTTACCCCCTAAGGGACTTGATTTCATTGTCAGTATAAATTAATTTTGATATTCACTCACAAGTCCTGTGTTTTAAGAGATAAATGTAAATGTATCGTGTTACAGATATTTCTAGACTAACTGCTTCAGCATCAGTTTTGAAAAGTATTCATTCAACAAGAATTGATCGAATACCTTCTATGTGCCAGGCAGACATATAAAATCTTTAGTTTAACTTCCATCCTGCTGTTTTCATTATGATACCACGGAATGCAGCTTACTGGCCCTGGTTAGGCGAGCCTCTCAAAACCCCTTGCTTCATTTTCTCTTGAAGCTGATCATCAAACCATGTATTTGGGTATGTTGTTGTGCTGGGCTTTGTATCAAATGAATTAGTCAGAAGTATTGTTTTCCATCTTTTTGATGACAGCAGCTTTCCCAGTAAAAAAGCAAATCCTTCGTTTAAAAAAAAAAACAAAAAACATTTAATAGCATGGTACTCTTTCCAGCTGGTTAAATTTAGAACACTGAAAAAAAAAAGTTTCATAAAAGACTCTTCTCCAAGACTGGGCTGGAGTATTTTCAATTTGAGGGTGAGCTGGATGAGTTTGCATTTAACTCACATATCTACAATCGTTTGCCCCTTCACACGAGGGGCCCAAGCCCTGCTGGTCCTCCCAGTTTGCATAACGGTGGGTGAACGCTGCTGTTGCATTATTGCCGCTGATGACGGCACCTCCCTCTGAGTGGTGACAGATTTCAGGGAAAGGCCTGTGCCAAAGCTGTTAGTATTTTCCACTTCAAGCCTCAAATTGAAACATTCCCGATCCCCTCGGAGGCCCACCCTTTCTGTTCTCTGAAGTAATTTGGAAGCCTACAGCCTGTAACTGGCAAAAATGATGGAGACAGACAGTCAATACATCCAGTTGCAAAAGGAAGCAATACATTAAGTCAAATCAATGTTTGTCTACTGAGCACGGAAGCTGTGGAAAGGCTGAGTCAGGAGTAAGAAAGTAAAATGTTGCATTCATGGAGCATATAATCTGGTTGACTGTCTAAGACAAGGCTTTTTGGTGTCAGGGAACAGAAAGCACCCTTGGGCTGGCTTATGCAAAACCAAGCCTTTATTATAAGTGAGAGAAAGAAAGTTGCTGGGTCTCACTAAGAGCCTGAAACCGAGGACTGAGTGCCAACAGGAACCAGTGTGGCTCTCCTTGTAGGTCTCAAGTCTCTCGCTGCCTCCTTTTCTCTGAGTTTCTATTTCGTGGTAACTCCATGCTGACCAGCTGTGTGAGCTTGAAACCAGCTGAGACTGCTTTTTGCACCTGCGAGATCATTCCTCCCGTTCCATGGGAATAGCGTTTTAGCTGGACACAAAGCTACCAGCCAGAGGCTATGCTTCCACGCCTCCCTTGCTGCTACCTGCAGCTGCTGACTAGGCTCTGGCCAAATGCGATACAGACGGGAGTGACGTGCGTGTACAACTTCCAGGTTATGCTCTTACACAGCAAGGCGTGAGCTCCTCTCCTCATTTTCCCTCCTCACTGCCTAGGTGTGGTTGAAGATGGCGGACCTGAAGCTATGTCTTCGACCTGGAGATGGAAGCTGCCAGTAGAAAGTGGCAGAGACACGAGGTAGAAGGAGCCTGGGTGTCCAACTCCGTGGAGTCATCAGGTTAGCCTTGGACAGCCTAGGTTCAGACACTTTTAGGAAAGAGAAACATGCTTCTATCTTGTTTAAGCTGGTGTTATTTTGGTCTTTATGAAAGAAGCTGGAGCCTGGAACCTAACATATAAACCTGCTTTCTCTGCTTTTCTACATATAAAATGGAAAATGACCACCTCATATCTTCTAAATTTATAAGACCTAAGTTGAAATGACCAACGAAGGATCAAACTCCCAAGCAAGAGAATTGATTGCCCCATCTTGGTTTTCTAGTCAGCTAAACTGAGGGGGGAGAGTTGAAGGATACAGGCCTAGGGGCTGGGCTCACCCTGTGGGTGGGGCGGATTTCAGGGGTCCTCAGAGATGCCCATCTACTTTATTGACCCAGGCTTCTGTACTGAGACTAACCATTCCTAGAGGCATATATGTACTGTTTTAGAAATAAATAATGTGTAATATGTAAACGTAAAGCATATGCATTAAGTGGATTAGTGAGTGAGAAGGAAAGCTCAGAAATTGGAAGGGGAACCAACATCTCTCTCCCAATTAATAAGGTCTCCCGTGGACCCGTCCTCCCACGTGGATCTTCCAAAGCTGCTGGTACTGCCAAGGAGGAGAATGATCCCAAGTAGAGAAGAAAGACTCTTCAGTGAAGGGTATTCCAGGAGCTGTGTTCTCCTGCTAGACCCTCAAACCAGACCTATGAGGTGTGTTTAGTAGGTAGGTGAGAGCTTGGGATGAAAGGAAAGGATGCCAGAGTGGAGAGCAGCACTTTGGGTGGGTGTGTCACCCCCAGGGACTGAGATAACAGCAAGGAAGAATGAGGCCGGGGATTCTTCGTGTTCATCATCTTCTCTCTTCCCCTATTCTCCCTCTCAGCCAGCAGCCAGCAGCCAGCAGCAGGGCGTAATAGTTAAGGGAATGGACTCTTGGAGCCCCCCTGAGTAAGCTGGCAGGTCGCCCTCTCTGGGCCACAGTTTCTTCACTTTCATCTGTAGAAGGAATACAATAGCACCCACCTCACAGCATTATGTGAGGACTAAGGGAGGTAATAATATGGGGAAAGTGCTCAGAAGAGTGCCTGGCACAAAGTTAGTGCTATGGATGTTAGCTATCATTATTAAGCCTGTAATAATCATTATTAATCTTTCATTAAGCAAATGCTTATTAAGCCCCTGCTTAGCGCTGAGAACAAGAGACCCAGCTGAGTTAAGTAACTTGCCCAAAGTTTCGCAACTAAGAATTATTGATGCTGGGTTTGGACCAAGTGGGTTTGGACCAAATGGGCTCTGAGGGGAATTCTTATCAGTTTCGCCCCACATGTTCCCTTTCTTCTTTCTTTTTCTCTCTCTCTGTCTCTTTATTTAAAATATTTATTTATTTATTTATTTGGCTGCACCGGGTCTTTAGTTGTGGTATGCGGGATCTTCGTTGCAGTGTGCAGGATCTTTAGTTGCTGCATGCGGGATCTAGTTCCCTGACCAGGGATTGAACCCAGGCCCCCCTGCATTGGGAGTGTGGAGCCTTAACCACTGGACCACCAGGGAAGTCCCTTTTTTCTCTTTTTTTTAATATGGTCATCAAAGATGTAAAAGAATTAATCTCTAAATTAAAGGAGCACACAGTCTAGTGAAAAGAGAGGCTAGACAATTATAATATGCAATAATTTCTATGACAGAGGTTAAAAACTAAAAGTCATAGGAGCCCAGAGGAGGTACTTAACCAGATTAGGGGGAGCCAGGGAGCCTTCCTGAAGAAAATGACTAGTGAGCTTAGTGAGAGAGAGAGAGCATGTAAAGCAGAAGATGACATGGAAAAAGGCTTTCTGGACACAGATGGTTTACTAAATAACTAAAAGCAAGTCATTGCCTAGAACAAAGAATGTGAAGGTGAAATATATGAGGCTCAGAGAGTGTCCCCCTCCCCACCCCAGTAGTTATCAGTGAGACATTCCACGTGAGGAGGGCTTTGTAAACTCAAAGATGTGTGCATTCATCCTGGAAGCACAGGTGAGTCCCACAAGAGTAGGACGAGACTGGGTGTGCTGCCATCTTGGGGCACGTGTGTTTTTCGTTAAATCAAAGATATAAAAACAAACATCTTGACTTTTCATGAATCAGTTCAAATAGTAAAATCCAAGCAGGGAAAGCCATGACTTGGAAGGCATGTACTGTGTCTTGCACGCTGCTGTCTCTCTAGAGTCTAAAACAGAACCTGGCACACAGTACCACCCAACAGATATTTGTTGAGTGAGTAAATGAACTGGATGAAAAGATGTGTGCATTTTAAGAGCACTGTTTGCCAACCTTCAGTTGTCCTTTGTGGACTGACGCCGATTAGAACAGTAGTTTTGGCTTACATCTGAAGGAGCTGCTAAGTTATATATTAATCACTCTTTTGGATGGTTATATAGATAACTCAGTAGTCTTCAGGAGGTAACCCTGCATTTTTAAACTGAGGTGTATGCAGTATAATTGACTATACTGCAATTTGAACTCATAAATAAGAAGTGGGCACCTGCCTTGCACTCAGAACTCAACTAGGGATAAAACATGACCCCATCCCATGGATGTACGATGTAATAGAAAGATGGGGATAACATGTGAAGAGGATCAGAATATGCCGCCCCCACCAAATATGTTGCTTTGGCATGAGGATTATTTTGAAGTGAAGGCAATTAAGAAACAACAGACACAGGAGGAGCCTGCTGCCTTCCCGTTTTCTGACTAAAATCAGGGCATAAGTTTCCCTTTGTGAAGGTGTCACCCCCACTTCCCTCTCCTGTACTAAGAAGAGACCCTTAATCACAAGAGATTCTTATCACTGGAGTTTGCATAGCAAGCCTTACTAAAATAACCCTTATCTGCATTCATTTCCCCCATATACTTACCTTCCCCCAATTTTATGCCACTAGAAGCCAGAACCTCTTTACTTTTGTCATGTCACTCTTCCATATTCATGGCCCTACGTTAAAATGGTATATAAGCGGGCTTCCCTGGTGGCGCAGTGGTTAAGAGTCCGCCTGCCGATGCAGGGGACACGGGTTCGTGCCCCGGTCCGGGAAGATCCCACATGCCGCGGAGCGGCTGGGCACGTGAGCCATGGCCACTGAGCCTGCGCATCCGGAGCCTGTGCTCCGCAACGGGAGAGGCCACAACAGTGAGAGGCCCGCGTACCGCAGAAAAAAAAAAAAAAAAGAAATTGAGTTATTTGTAGTTAGGTGGATGGACCTAGAGTCTGTCATACAGAGTGAAGTAAGTCAGAAAGAGAAAAATAACATATGCCAACACATATACATGGAATCTAAAAAAAAAAAAAAAAAGGTTCTGAAGAACCTAGGGGCAGGACAGGAATAAAGATGCAGACGTAGAGAACGGACTTGAGGACACGGGGAGGGGGAAGGGTAGGCTGGGACGAAGTGAGAGAGTGGCATGGACATATATACACTACCAAATGCAAGGTAGATAGCTAGTGGGAAGCAGCTGCATAGCACAGGGAGATCAGCTCCGTGCTTTGTGACCACCTAGAAGGGTGGGATAGGGAGGGTGGGAGGGAGGGAGACGCAAGAGGGACGAGATATAGGGATATATGTATATGTATAGCTGATTCACTTTGTTATAAAGCAGAAACTGACACACCATTGTAAAGCAATTATACTCCAATAAAGATGTTAAAAAAAGAAAGGGTGATCATTATCAGTGCTAACTGTGTGATAATGACTAATGGTGGTTTAACTGATATGCAAAGATAAGAGGATGTGAATAAATGTAAATAACTGAGGGATAGTTTTTAATGAAGTACGTGCAATTTCACCTTGGGAACATATGCTTCAAAATAATAGTATATGATCATTTAAATCTCATGAAACCATTGGAGGAAAGTATCCTTTTTTTCTTGTATAACTTCTGGCAGGACAGTAGTAAAACCGAATAATTCAAAGGCAAATTACAACAGCTGAAATTGATTTTTGTTTTTGGATTTGGAATACAAGAATGCATTGTTTTATTGCACTTCACTTATTGTGCTTTGAAGATACTGCATTTTATATAAATTGATGGTTTGTGGCAACCCTGCATCGAGTAAGTCTATGGCACCATTTTTCCAATAACATTTGCTCATTTCATGTCTCTGTGTCCCATCTGGGTAATTCTCCCAATATTTCAAACTATTTCGTTATTATTATATTTATGATGGTGATTCTTGATGTTACTATTGTAATTGCATAACATAAGACACCCATATAAGGCGGTGAACTTAACTGATAAATGTTGTACGTGTTCTGACAGCTCCACTGACCAGCCACTCCCCAACACTCTCCCTTTCCTTGGGCCTCCCTATTCCCTGAAACACAGCAATATTGAAATTAGGCCAGTTAATAACCCTGCAATGGCCTCTAAGTGTTCAAGTGAAAGGAAGAGCCCCACATCTTTCTTAAAGATGTGAGACTTTAAATCAGAAGCTGGAAATAATTAAGCTTAGTGAGGAAGGCATGTTGAAAACAGAGAACGGCTGAAAACTAGGCCTCTTGTGCCAGTTAGGCAAGTTGTGAAGGCAAAGGAAAAGTTCTTGAAGAAAATTAAAAGTGCTACTCCAGTGAACACACGAATGATAAGAAAGCGAAACAGCCTTATTGCTGATACATAGAAAGTTTTAGTGGTCTGGATAGATCAGACCACCCATGACGTTCCCTTAAGCCAAAGACTAATCCAGAGCAGGCCTTAACTCTCTTCAGTTCTGTGAAGGCTGAGAGAGGTGAGAAGCTGCAGAAGAAAAGCTTAAAGCTAGCAGAGGTTTAAGGAAAGAAGCCATATCCAATAACTTAAAAATACAAGATGAACCAGCAAGTGCTGACGTCGAAGCTGTGGCAAGTTATCCAGAAGATCTAGCTAAGATCATGAATGAAGGTGCTACACTAAACAACAGATTTTCAATGCCTGGCTTCAGAGCTTCAAAGGCAGGCTGACTCTGTTAGGGGCTAATGCAGCTGGTGACTTTAAGTTGAAACCAGTGCTCATTTACCAATCCCAAAATCCTAGGGTCCTTAAGAATTATGCCGAATCTACTCTGCCTGTGCTCTATAAATGGAACAACAGAGCCTGGAGGACAGCACATCTGTTTACAACATGGTTTACTGAATATTTTGAGCCCACTGTTGAGAGCTACTGCCCAGAAAAAAAGATTACTTTGGAAATGTTACTGCTCATTGACAATGCACCTGGTCACCAAGAGCTCTGATGGAGATGTAAAATGAGATTAATGTTGTTTTCCAGCCTGCTAACACAGCATTCATTCTGCAGCCCACAGATCAAGGAGTAATTTCAACTTTCAAGTCTTATTATTTAAGAAATACATTTCATAAGTCCATAGCTGCCATCAATAGGGATTCCTCTGTTCTGGAGAGGATTCACCATTCTAGATGCCATCAAGACCGTTGTGATTCATGGGAAGCGGTGAAAATACCAACACTCACAGGAATTTGGGAGAAGTTGATTCCAACCCTCATGGATGCCTTTGAGAGGTTCAAGACTTCAGTGGAGGAAGTAACTGCAGTTGTGGTGGGAATAGCAAGAGAACTAGAATTAGAAGTGGAGCCTGAAGATGTGACTGAATTGATGTAATCTCAAGATAAAACTTGAATGGATAAAGAGTTGCTTCTTATGGATGAGCAAAGAAATTAATTTTTTGAGATGGAACCTACTCCTGGTGAAGATGCTGTGAAGATTGTTGAAATGAAAGCAAAAGATTTAGAATATCACGTACACTGAGTTGATAAAGCAGCAGCAGGGTTTGAGAGGACTGACTCCAATTTTATAAGTTCTACTGTGGGTAAAATGCTGTCAAACAGCACTGCCTGCTACGGAGAAACCGTTCATGAAAGGAAGAGCCCATCTGTGTGGCGAACTTCATTGCTTTATGTTAAGGAGCTGTCACAGCCACTTCAGTGTTCAGCAGTCACCACCCTGATCAGTCAGCAGCCATCAACATCGAGACAGCATCCTCTACCAGCAAACAGATTACGATTCGCTGAAGGCTCAGATGATGACCAGCATTTTTCAGCAATAAAGTATTTTTTAATTAAGGTGTGTACATTGTGTTTTTAGACATAATGCTGTTGCATACTTCATAGACTACAGTGCAGTGTAAACGTAACTTTTATATGCACTGGGAAACCAAAAGAATTGTGTGACTTGCTTTATTGCAACATTTGCTTTATTGTGGTGGTCTGGAACTGAACCCACAATATCTTCGAGGTCTGCCTGTAAGGCCTATAAATCATACCTATACCTGCTTCAAGCTGAAAGTAAAGAGTGCTTCCATCACTTTACAAAGCAGTTTCTCTGAAAACTTTTTGAAACAAAGGCTGAGTGAGGTCAAAATATTGTTAAAATCTGTGATCATGATCCAAGCATTTTAAAATGCACAATTGGAGAAAGAAATGGAAACTAGTAGAGTAGCCAATTCTAAACACACAAAAAAGAGTGGAAAAATGTTTTCCTGTTATGTTGACTACATTCTCCCCTAAGTAATAAGGATTTTACTTGAACAAGCATTATAATGTAATAGGTGGTTATTTATCTAGAATGGCTGGGAAATGGGCCCACCTACTTAATTTCATTTTTTGGATGAGGTATCAGATAACTCACTCAAGAATTTCTTTCTTTCTTTTCTTTTTTTTTTTTTTTTTTTTGCGGTACGCAGGCCTCTCACTGCTGTGGCCTCTCCCGTTGCGGAGCACAGGCTCCGGACGCGCAGGCTCAGCGGCCATGGCTCACGGGCCCAGCCGCTCCGCGGCATGTGGGATCCTCCAGGACCGGGGCACGAACCCGTGTCCCCTGCATCGGCAGGCGGACTCTCAACCACTGCGCCACCAGGGAAGCCCAAGAATTTCTATTTTTAAGTCACCTCAATTCTTCACTTCTCTGGGCTTATTTTAATCTTCCTTTAATTCAGAAAACAAGCACAAAAGAATTTTTAGGGCCTTAGATCACCATTGTTACTCTTTTAAGGCCAAATTCCTCACAGCCTTCAATACCTTTCTTGATCTGGCCCTCTGCCTACCTCTCCCACGTCATCCTTCTCCCTCTTGCTCCAGACCTCCAGCCACTTCTCTCTGTTTCTTGAATCCTCCAGCTCATCTCACCATTCAGATCTCAACTTAAATATCACCTGCTCCCTGACCACCCTCTCGGAAGCTGCACACAGACTCTCTAGCACAATATCGATTTGCTGTCTTCATGACTACAAGAAGTTATCTTCCCTATTGTATTTGCTTGATTAAGGTCTGTGTCATCGTGCCCCCCCGCCCCGCCCCTGCCCCCTCCCAGGAGACTGAAAGCTCCTAAAGAAGGATTTTTTTTTTTGAGCAGGTTTTGGGGTGATTTTTATTTTATAAATTTTTAAAAATTTTACTTAAAAATTTTTTTTCTATTCTTTTTCAATTTCTTTTTCCATTGGGACTTCCCTGGCTGCCCAGTGGTTAAGACTCCATGCTTCCAATGCAGGGGGCACGGGTTTGATTCCTGATTGGGGAACTAAGATCCCACAGGCCGCACGACACGGCCTAAATAAATAAATACATAAATAAAAAGAAGGATCTTAACTGTCTCATTTACCATTGTATTTCCTGGGCCTAGAAGAGCCCCCAGTACAGGATGGGCACTCAACAAATAGCTAATGAATGGGGTGAAGGAAAGGTTGATCAAATGGCGTACCTTCAAAAATGCATTCTATAAAATACATTGTTATCAGCTTATTTTTCATTCATTTATTAGATATTTATTGAATAGCTACTGTGTATAAAGTGTGGGAGATACAATGTTGAACAGATTGGTTCCTGCCTTCCTGGAGTTTATAATCTAATGAGAGGTAAAAGAAAAACCAGTTAGTTTAGTTTACTATATTAATGTTTTTAATACTATTGAATAAAATGCCTCTTTCCCAAATGCCTTCATTGCCAAAGGTAAACATGTTTATTTCAAGAAACAGGTGCTAAGCAACTTTCTGTGGAAATACTCTCCTTTGTTAGAATAGCTGTGTGCTGAAATTCAGACCATTGAGAAAATGATTCCTGCTGCCTCAAAGAGTGAAAAGGAATTGCATTTCAATAGGGAGCTCTGGTCTTTGCATTTCTGAGTGAACAAGTTTACAGAGGAATTAAACTGCATTAGTATTTTGATACCATCTTAAATTATCTAAGCTTTCCGAAAAGCAACAAAGATTGGAATGTGAGTCATTTTGCACTTCAGAATGGTTGCTTAGCTGCGATTCTTGATGTTTACCCTACTCGCTGCAAACAGAAGCTTTTAACTACATCCTTATCAAAATCAAGAACACAATCATTAAAAAGAATCTCAAAAGAAGCAACTGTATTTGATGAAGGTGAAAGGCAATGAGACTCTGAAACTTTATGATCCTCATTCCCTTTGAGAATCGACGAAAGCAGTAGGATCCTCTCCCAGAAAAGTGTCCCTGAGCACATACACAAAAATCACTTGCATAACAGCCTTGCGAAGGTTATGAATCCCTGATTGGGACCTCACTGCTCTTCCTAAACTCTTGCCACAGACTGCCAAGCTCTGGCAGCTGTTGAAGGATTGGTTTGATTTTGAACACCACAACAGTCGGCAATTTCTTTGATCCTGAATGACAATAGATAAAATGACTGGGATTTAGCAGTGGCTTCGAGCAGGAATAAGGCAAGAATAAAGGCCAAAGGAGAGAGAAGGGCAGAGGAGACACAGGGAGAAAATGAATGAGGAGTGAATGAATGAGTAGTGAATGAATATGGGAGTGAAGAGAGGAAGGAGAGAGAGAAAGGGAGACAGAGGCAGGAGGTGGGGGATAGGGAGAGGGGGGCAGCCCTCCCGTCCGGACCTCCAGAGGAAGCACTTACTCCCTCAGCTCCTCCTGGCCCCTCTGGTCCATGACCAGTCAATCTGTCCAGCTCTCCCGGGCCCCTTCCATTGGAAGCCTAGGGTTTCTTTGCTCTGCTTCTCTCAGCCCACCTGCCTTATTATTAAGGACCGCTGCACTTCTCTGCTTCTTCCCGCGAGAGACGGGGTTTCTACTCCTGCTGCCTCCGTTTCTTTACCAACCCTTCCCTGTCTTACCTAATTATTTGATTTCTACCGTGGTCTTGGGGCTTCTCATCAAGAAGGACCACAGTGAAAAATAAAATGTTTTTTCTTGTCTTCACTTATTTTATATATAGTTACTCACCTTTGCCCTTAAAACTCTCTTCTATCTTGTTTTCTGGGTTCATTTTAGTGACTTTTTTGCACTTCTTCGTTGTTTCACTTGCTCCATCTTTTTTTTCCCCTCCAAAACTGAGCAATCCCAGAGTTTAGCTCTCACTTTTCTGTTTTCTTTACACTCCCTCCCTGAGGAAACTATGGATTATAATGATGTAGTGTAGTGTGGTAAGAAAAACATGGGGTTCAGAAGCAGAAAAATCCCCTAAATTCTGGTTCTAATATCACTGCTGTGCAACCTTGAACAAGTCACTAACCTCTCTGAGCCTCTGCTTCTTCCATCTGAAAAAAACTGAGGACAATAATATATCTCTAAAATTCTTGTCGTGAAGATTCAATGGGTTAAGATTTGTAAGAAAGTGCTTGTCATAGTCCTTCACTGAGTAAGCATCTTGACCATCGAGTATATGCCAGCCTCAATATAAGATGGTGCAATCAACAATACACAGTTTTCTGCCCTAAATCTACTCACAGTCTAGGAAGATGATTGGCATGTAAACACGTAAATTAAATACACTGTGTCAGGAGCAACAATAGGAATATTTACAAAATATTTAGAAAGAACACACAGGAAAGGGAATAAATAAATCTACAGGAGGTTTGTGATACAAGGAAGGCTTCTGGGGAAAGGTGATATTTGAGTTGGATTTTGAAGGATAAATGTTAAACAATAGAAGCAGAAAAAATCAGGTTATGTAGAGGCACCTAACTGTGAAACAGCATGGACTACTCAGGCTGGAAAAGTATGGAGAGGCCAGATAATACTGCGGTGATGATAATGGTGATAACACCCAATTATTGACAGACTGCTTTGTGCCAAGCACTGCCATATAATTAAGCACTTGCACACATGATTTCTTGAAATCCTCATTACAGCAACCCTGTGAGTGGAAGAGCTTGGGGCTTGGCCCTGTGGCCAAATGAAGAGCCACTAGACTTTTAAGTAGGGCGGATACTATGATCATAGTGTATTTAGAAAAGTGATTAAGGCATCAGGGATTTTTTAATCATGGTGAAGTACACATAACATACATTTTATTCTTTTTTTTTTTTTTTTTTTTGCGGTATGCGGGCCTCTCACTGTTGTGGCCTCTCCCGTTGCGGAGCACAGGCTCCGGACGCGCAGGCTCAGCGACCATGGCTCACGGGCCCAGCTGCTCCGCGGCATGTGGGGTCCTCCCGGACCGGGGCACGAGCTCCTGTCCCCTGCATCGGCAGGCGGACTCTCAACCACTGCGCCACCAGGGAAGCCCCATTTTATTCATTTTTAAGTATACTGTTCAGTAGCATTAAGTATATTCACATTGTTGTGCTACCATCGCACCGTTCATCCACAGAACTCTTCATCTTGTAAAACTGAAACTCTGTACCCATTAAACAAGAACTCATTTCTCCCTCCCTGCAGCCCGTGGCAACCACCATCCTACTTTCTGTCTCTGTGAATTTGACTACTCTAGGTACCTAATATAAGTGGAATCATACAGTATTTTTCCTTTAGTGACTGACTTATTTCATTTAGCATAATGTCCTCAAGGGTTGTCCATGTTGTACCATGTGTCAGAATTTCTTTTTATTTTTTTTTTAAGCTGAGTGATATTCTATTGTATGTATATACCACATTTTGCTTTTCCATTCATCCATCGATAGACACCTGGGTTGCTTTCACCTCTTAACTATTGTGAATAATGCTGCTGTGAATTTGGGTGTACAAATATCTCTTCAAGGTCCTGCTTTCAAGTCTTTTGGGTATATACACAAAAGTGGAATTGCTGGATCATATAGTAATATTCTATTATTATTTTTATTTTTATTTTTTTGGCCGTGCTGCATGGCTTGCGGGATCTTAGTTCCCCCAGCAGGGATTGAACCCAGGCCCTTGGCAGTGAGAGCATGGAGTCCTAACCACTAGACCACCAGGGAATTCCTAGTAATATTCTTTTGGTTTTTTTTGAGGAAATCCATGCTGAAAGGCATCAGGTTTGAAGATAAATCTGGGAGAGGAAGCCTGTGGGCAGGATGCCATTCCCTGACTAGAGATGGTAAGAACCTCAACTTCAGGCTATTGGGAACGAAGAGAAGGGAATGTAGGTAAGCAATTGGCAAGATCTTGGTGCCTAACTGGCGGTAAGAGAAGGGGATTCTGGATGACTCCCTTACAGGGTATCTCCAGACTTTTTGCCTGAAGTGTATATAAGTTTAGGGACCCCCTTTGAGAAAAAGAATTTTTAAAATGAATTAAAAAATTAAGTGCAAGGTTCTGAAAGGGGTTCAAGGAAGTGAGGGGGCCCTTCTAATGTACACCTGAGGGAGAAGGGCACGTGCAGATGACATGGGCATCATTTTATCTGGCCTGCCGACATCCTTTTCCTCTGGGGTTATGCGTCTCCCTTTTCTCAGCTCCTGTGGTGATGGAGGAGCTGCCTACTCACCTTCCATACCATCTCAGGTCCAGACCTCCCAGTCAGGGCTTTTCTCCCTGGGGCTAAGACATTGCTGTGGAGAGGGGCAGGTGACCCAAAGCAGGTCAGTGAGACTCAGTTCTGGGACTTTTGTTGGAACTCTTGGGAAATGGTTCATTTTTCTGTTATGCCTTTTTTTTTCCTTTTCTTTGTGGCTACTGAGAGGTTAGGATGTAAGCCTCAACCTTTTGGTGGTAAATCTGACACCAAAAGGGAAGAGTCAGTGGAAGAGAAGAGGTATATGGAGATACACTGGCTTGTGATACACTTTGATTGAGTCCCTGGGTCCAGTCATGCCTAAAGTTAGAACGACTTCAGCCATTTTTGTCTATGTCACTTTGAGTTAGTTTTCTGTCTGCTCTAACCAAAATATGCAGCTTCTGTATCTGTTCACCAAAAAGAACAATGGTGGGCCCTGCTTGGATCACATGCCTCCTTGGACCCAGTAACTGTGCCTCGGGGGATAGGGCAAACCCTTTGACAAGTCTGCCACGTGAAAGCCTCTGGTGGCGAAGGAGGTGGCTCTGAGATTGAGAGACTGACAGTATCCCATGAAGTGAGTGGTGGGTACTCCCCAGATGAAGCCAAAACTTTTTAAAAAGGAGTAGATTCGTCTTACAAAGGGTGATTTTAGATTCTTGAGGGATCTAGGAAGTTGGTTCTTCAGAAATCATCCTAAAGCAAGCCCAGTTTCAAATCCTAATTTTGCTCCCTATTAACCATCTGCTTTTGGCCAGGTTGTGTATCCTTTCTTACTGAGTCAGTTTCTGAGTGTAAAATGGGTATAGATAATATTTACCATTTCAGGATTGTTGTGAGGGATGCCTATAAATGAATGACCATTTTATTTATCATCTAAACAGGGACACTTTTGAGAGCAAAAAGGAACACTGTCAAGCCTTATCAGGACTGTCTGAGACAAAAAATATTAGCAGTACCCCCTTTCACTCTCAAAGGTATCCCTATCTGGGTGATAAATTGTATGATCTCTCTGCCCATAATGCACCTCTAATATTGTTTAGCACATAGTAGCTGCTTAAAAGTCGCTTAGCCTCCTCTGAGCCTTCTAATAGAACTGACTGTTTCCTTCTTATTATACTTCTTTGTAATTCTCTGGCATTGTGCTTCTACAGGGGATATTCTCCAAAATATTTTTTACTATTGTCCTGGTGGGAAGGTACATGACAATACGATCTACAGATTTGTATCTGCGAAAGCGCTTTCTTAAAGCTCCCCACCAACTGCTTTTAATTAATAGGTATTTGGAAAGGTAGCATTGACCTCTTTAAGAGCATTTATTTCAATTCAAAGTGTTCTGCATATTAAAGACAGCTCCAGTTAAAATACTTGAGATTGTTGGGACATACCCTGGTAGCTATTTTGTAATGTGAAATTTTACTTAAACTCTAACATTTGCTGACACATTTGATTGTTAGACTTTGGTCAGGATTTTCTAAATCTGTCCTGGCAATGATAAGTTAAAGATGTATACTATAATAGGAAAACACAAAAAATGGAGAAAAGATTGAACAGATACTCCATGAAAAAGATATACACATGAAAAAATAAGCACATGAAAAGATGCCTAACATCATTACTTATTTGAAAAATTAAAATTTAAGCCACAATGAGATACCACCTCACACCTATTAGAGTGGCTAAACTTAAAAATATTGACCATAATAAGTGTTGGTGAGGATGTAGAGAAGCTAGAACTCTCATACACTGCTGGTGGGAATGTAAAATAGTACAATTATTTGGGGAAAAGTTGGCAATTTCTTAAAAAGTTAAATGTATAACTTTCATATGATCCAGCCATTCCACTCATAGGTATTTATCCAAGAAAAATGAAAGCATATATCCATAAAAAGACTTGTACATGAATGTTCATACAGCTTTATTTGCAATAGCTAAAAATGGGAAACAACACAAATGTTCATCAATAAGGGGATGGGTATATATATATATATATATATAGTGATATATCCTTACAATGGAATACTACTCAGTAGTAAAAAGGTATGAACTACTGATATATGCTACAATGTCAATGAATTTCAAAATAGTTTTGCTGAAAGAAGCCATTTGAAATGGACACACTGTATGGTCCCATTTATATAAAATCCTAGAAAAAACAAACTGATATATAGAGACAGAAAATGTATCCGTGGTTGCTTGACCAGGTTGGGTAGCAAGGAGGAGAAAGAGGGAGGGATTAAAAAAGACCCATTTTTAAGTATGTACTGGCATTAAGTACATTTTCATTGTTTTGCCACTATCACCACTATCCATCTCCAAAATTTTTTATCATCCCAAATTAAACCTTTGTACCCATTAAACAATAACTCCCGTCACACAAAACTCACATTTCTGTCAAGTGTTCATGACAAAATTGAATATGATTCTTGTACATTCTACAAGGAATGACCTTGAAGCAGAGTAAAGTGATTTTGACCCTATGTTCTCCGTCGCCACTGGAGTGAGACAGGCTTACATCATAGCAGGAATGGAATGTGATAGAACTGTGATTTGTACCTCAGATCTGGCCACCATTTCCCACACTCTTTACTCCCAAAGAAAAGTGGGTAAGGTCTTGTCCATGACACACGCCTCACTTATCCTAGGTCAACTGTGTCATATTTGTGTGGGAAGACTGAGCTAATTATCAGTCCTACCTCCTTACTAAATTAGCAAATCACATATAAATCATTCACCTTCCTCCCTATCAGCCTCCTTCACCTTCTCCCCCCACCCCCCAGTCATTCAAAAGTCCTTGATAAGCTAATAGCAGTCTTGTGCATTTTCTTTTAAAGTTGACTTATTCATTTCTGCTCCAGGATGGCTCAACTACGGTAAAATATTTGGTTCCTCTTCTCAAGCAGGTTGCCACACCTGGTTCCATGGTCTGTCCTGGCACAGTAGCTGGTGTTTGATAAACAAAACTCTTATACTAGGGTCTCAGGGATGGAAACATGTCCTAAGTGTGCAGGAGAAAGTGATGGCAGGAGGCACAGCTTTGGAAGCCGGCAGACCTGGGCCAGGATACTTAGGTCTCTGAGTTTCAGCTTTCTCACCTCTACAATGGACATGATGTCTACCTACCGGTTGTTTGGGGGTAGTAAATGAGAAAGTGTTTGGAAGGCATCTAGAACAGTGCCAGGCGCTCAGGCGAGTGACCAAAGTTCTGTTCCTTTCCTCCTCTCTATCAAATTACTTCGAGATCAGAGGGAAAGAAAGTGGTGGGTTGGAAGCGGGACCACTAAAGAATGGAGGCCACTTTTGGCTTAAAGGATACAAGGATATTTATCTCTATACAAAGATCTGGTTCAAAGAAGCCTACAGATTTTTTTTAAAAAAAACAGCCACCTGGGTTTTTGGATTAGCTGAACCCCGTATAAAGATGCTTGTAAAAAGGAGCTGGTGCGAATACAGAAAAGGACTTGAAATGCCCAGGCTCTGCCATGGCACATTCCCCAGTTTTTTCCGCACGGCACACACAGAGTGAACTCGAATTTGGCCCAAAGCCTTGACTGTTCCCATGGCGGTAGCAGGGGAGAGGTCAGACCAACAGGCGTGGGAAGCTGCTAGGTATGGGAGGAAGAAGCAGGTGTCGGAGGACGGGCCCCTTTTCTCAGGCAGAGGGGCCCCAAGGCTGCTCCTGGTGCTTCCCGCAGCGGGTGGAAGGGTCCTGCCGCCACCTGCGCCCGCTGGGCCTGGAGGCGGGGAGGAGGCAGAAGGAGGTGGCGGGTCGGCGGCGGGCCAGCCGTGGTGGGCTTCCCTCCCCTCCGCCGGCCCCCGAGCGAATGCCTGGAAGTTGACGCGAACTCCGTGCCGCTGGGAAGCCCCCGGGTGCGGGGGCAGGGCCGGCTCCCATCGCGGGGCTGGCCTCCGCCTGCGCTGCCCCGTCGGCCGGGTCTGGAGGAGGGGCAGCCTCGCCGTGGGCCTGTATGGCGTGAGGGCGGGGACGGGGTCCAGGGACCCGCGCGGGGAGGGAGCGCCGCGCCCGCCGCCCTTCAATTGGCCGCGCCGCCCCTTCGCGGGAGAGGCGGGAGGAGGAGGCCCTCCATTGGTCGGGCTAGTCGGCCAATCCCTGAAGGTCCGGAGGAGGCGGTGGGGGGCAGTTCGTGCGGGACTCCGGAGCCGACCGGGAGGCTCTGCAGGACCTCGTCCGACTGAGTAGCGGAGGCACCGCCCGTGACCCGCCGCCGAGTCCGGGCGATTCCTGCGCCGCCCAGGGGAGCGAGCTCCGAGCATCCTGTGGTGCGGCCACTCCTCGGGGCCAGGAGCAGGGAAGCCGAGTGCGAGAAACCCCCGGACCAGAGCTCAGCCTCTTCCCGCCTACCGAATCATCATGACCCACTTCAACAAGGGCCCTTCCTATGGGCTCTCGGCCGAAGTCAAGAACAAGGTACGCCTGGGCAAGGGTGGGGCGGGATCCCGAGGCCAGAGGTGGGATGCAGGGCGCCGCCCAGGGGACCCTGGGACGGGGGTGGCGTGGGCACTTCGCCCAGTGCGTCTTGTCTCTGGCGGGCTTCGCGGAGAGGAGATGTCGGAGCGGCGCGAGAGTCGCCGCGCGTCCCCGACCTATCCCCGGCTCCAAGCGCCGCCTCCCGGGCTCTCTTCTGGCTTTGTTCCAGCGCCGCGGGCCGGGACTGGCGGCGGGCGGTGGGTTCCTGGGCTCCTGGAATCCCGCAGCGCCTGCCTTCAGCTCCAGGAGCGGGTCTGCGGCTGCAGGACGCACCCTTCCGGGAAGGGGGCGCTCGTGCGTGGTCATTCGCCCTTAGGTGGGGTCAGTCCGCGCGGCTGGGTCCCAGCAAGCCGCCTTCGCCACCCGCTCCGGCCCGGGCTCCTGGCGGACCCTGAACCTTTTCGCACTCCAAACCCCAGGCCGAATTCAAGTGCGCGAGTAAAGTTAGGCGGTTACGTGGCCCACCTGGGTCCCCCATTGTTCCTCGCCTCTTCCCGGGTGGGAGACCGCTGAGCATCCCACGCACAGACCTCAGGGACCACCGGAAGAACGGGAGCCGTCCAGAACCCTTCACGGTTGTCGAATACCGGTGCCAATTGCTGCTGCTTCTGCGGGAAGCGGAGACAAAGCCTGAGTGCGCCGCTTTGGGAATATCTGCTGTAGACTTGAGATTTATTTTTATAAAACACTGAGAAGTTTGTAGTACGTTAGACTTCAACGATATCAAGGAAATCTTTGTGGGTTGCTTTTGTTTAGGGTTTATTTGCTGAGGCGGGCTGTAGTTTGGAGTGATTGGGCTTTGGTAACGCTCGGTTCTGCCACTTTGCCCAGCATAAGAATGCGTTGGGTTTATCTTTAGTACTTTCGGTCTGGGAAAGAGATGAGAGGCGTCCCCCTCCCCAAATCCTCTCCTTCCTTCCTCCCTCCCTGCATTCCAAGCCCATGACATCAGGGGTTTCTGGGGGGAGAGAGCAGCCAATCGGCGCGGAACTGCTCACAGAACGCTCATTGTCTCCTTTCTGCTGTTCTGGCCAAAGCGCCACAAAGGAGGGCTGCTGTGGTTTAATTCCCATTAACCTCCCGGGAGCCGAAGCATGTCAGGATTGCCACCGCACCGTCCTACCGCTTGTAGAATTCACTGGCATTGTCAGAGCTGTAACATCCCAGCGTTGGGGGTGTACGCGCTGTGGAGTGAATTATGTAGAGGCCAAGAAGCGCACCATTGTCACACCCCAAGGGAGAATTGTGGCTCTTCTCACCCCGTTATATAGTCTCCAGATCATATTATAATTCAGTTGTTAATAAGTTCTAAACAATCTCTGAAGCAAGGAGTTGATTTTAGTCTAGGCGTCCAGAATTGAAATTTAGATCTTTTACCTTGTCAAGTGTGTTGCCCATTTTAGAAGACGATTTTCTGAACATTTTTGTAAAGAACAGAAAAGTGAGTGGTTTGTGTATGACTGATTACAAACCCCACCAATTGAAAACTTGCAGAATATTGTTCACTTCTTTCCAAGGTTTGCAAGCGGAGCTTTAGGAATCCTTTCAGAGTACTCAGCATGTCCAAACTGCTGGATGTGATACCCTGGCCTGGCTTGTGCACATTAATTTTAATTTGCCCTTGTGATTCTTGGCTGGCAACAGTTGAGTCTCTACCTTTTGCCTTGTAAATGAGGTACTGATAACTTTGGCAGTCCTTTTAGAGACTTAACTTTTCTTGGACGTTAATATCCATGTTAATTTCTTTTGGCTGACTAATGAAGCAACTTCTGCCCTTTGCCTACTTATCATTGAGCAGACTGAAGGAAATGCGTGGACTGAGGCTAGATCATTGTAATTATTATACGTTTTTAAAAATAGTAAAACCTCAGCTTTCAGAACCTTTGGAAAGTTAGTTTTAACTTTAGGTTTATATAACTGTGGGTTTATCCCTTTAAGCATCAAACCATCCTTAATAACCCCTTTCATTTATATGGTTCTTTCATACAGTATTCTTTCATAGGAAGTCTTTTTTATATATATATAAATTTATTTATTTTTGGCTGCACTGGGTCTTCGTTGCTGCGCGCGCTTTCTCTAGTTGTGGCGAGCGGGGGCTACTCTTCGTTGCGGTGCGCGGGCTTCTCATTGCGGTGGCTTCTCTTGTTGCGAGCACGGCTCTAGACTCGCGGGCTTCAGTAATTGTGGCTTGCGGGCTCTAGAGCGCAGGCTCAGTAGCTGTGGCGCACCGGCTTAGTTGCTCCGCGCATGTGGGATCTTCCCCGACCAGGGCTCGAACCCGTGTCCTCTGCTTTGGCAGGCGGATTCTCAACCACTGCGCCACCAGGGAAGCCCCATAGGAAGTCTTTTGATCTCAGCAGCAGTAGAGCAGACCTCCGAGGATTCCTGGGATTATCCAACATTTACAGATCAGGATGCTGAAGCTCAGAAAGATGGGATTTGCTCAAGATCACAGAAAAATGTTGGAATATTCTAAGAATTTTAATTCTGTGAAATCTTAGTTTAGTGAGGTACTTAGGGATGTTCTGCTACATGTCACTATTGTCCACCCTCCTCCCTGCTATTTTTACTGTTCACCTGTCAGTTCCTGGCATCATGATTATTCATTTAATGCTGTTTTAATCTCTTCTGGGCTTGGAAATCAAATATCCATGTTTGCTAGTCCTTTGTATGAGATACTGCATTTCATTTGAGGGCTCAGAACCACCTGATTGAGTGGGTCTGTGGAACATGATCTTTGTCATTGCTTGGTTTGGACACCTTTTGATTTCTTCCTGCTTTTTCTTTATGTATTGCATCACTGATATGTTGCTTAAATATTAATTTTTTTTCTTAAAACCTCTTTAACAAAGTGGGGGGAGATAGTGTGGAATGGACCTTGGAGTGATGCAGATGTGGGTTCTAATCCCCCTTCTGCCACTTACTGCCTTGAATGATGTTGGGCAAATTATTTGGTATTTCTGTCCTAGTTTCCTAATCAGTAAAATGGGGGAAGTGATAGTTACCACCTCTAAACTCTGCATTGTTGAGATGTATCTGGCTTGCAGTAAGTACTCAATGACTGTGTTGTGGCTATCAGTTCTTAGTAATAGAAAACTAGTATTGGTATTATATTTCTTAGACTTGTATGTCACTGCCTCTTTAAGTATTCCATTTCTATTAAAAAAGCCTTTGGTCTTTTTATATTTGAATTGAGGAAGTATTTGATCTTAGATAGTTTTAATTAGTAAAATTTCAGGGAAAAGTCAGTAAATTTAAGATACTTGTTTGATGAGATAATAATACCTGGTAGAACATACAAACTTACTTTTTTTTTTAATAGGCAAGAAGATGTTTGAAAACAGCCTAAAAAATGTAGAATCCTTCAGCCTGCGATATAATCAGTATGTCTCTAATGACAAGAAAAGGATCATAACTTGCAATCTACAAAGACTATAATGGAGTAGAAGGTCAGGGAATATATAGAAGCTGGTGTAGATAGTTCAGTGAGGGATGGAAACACTCGTAAAGTAGTAAGGTCTTACATGTATCACACAGGTTACGCCAGGCCCTTGACTGCATCTTGGGGACCAAAGGTAAATACCTCTGTGCCTTATAAGCCATGGAAACATGACAGGCCCCAAAAGGAAGCACAGCGTTTCCTGACACTTGGCTCTGAACAAGATGTTGGAGTCAGGCGCTTTCTTGTAGAGCTGAGCATGCAGTGAAGCATACCCTCACCAGTCTTAGAGCACATGCTGCCGGGAGCTTCCTTACAGGTCTCAGGGAACGTGGAGGAAATTAGTTGTGGGGTGGGAGTGGGCGGAGCTGAAATGATCTTACCTGGGCATGTTTCTTAGGAGGAGTCTAACTGAGATACTAAGAAGAATGGAGTTGGAATGCACATTCTAACAGTTTCTGCTCCCAGGGAATGTCTGATTTGAGCAAAGTAGCTTCTCACAGAATCTTGGTTTCAAAATGGTATCCCTCAACAGATAAAAACCATTTTGGAAGGCTAATAAGCCTTTTGAAGTCTTTACTAAAATTGTAAGTCATTGAAGAGTAAGTTAAACAATCATATAGTAATAATTAAATAGGACCAAATGTCCCATGAGGCCATGCCGGCCTACCAGCCCAGTGCCACTTGGACAGCCGGTCTGCTCTGCGGATCAGAGTAACCCCAGGGTGTCTGTGGACTCCTGTTGTAAACTGTATCCGAAGATAGTCTGCCTTGTTTTCTGCTAGAGGAACAGAAGCATGGTAAAAATGTATTGATGGGTTTAGCTTTAGCTTTTTTTTTTTTTTTAACTTTACAGTTCAGAAATAGTTTTTTTAAGATTTTTTTTCGTGTGGACCGTTTTTAACGTCTTTATTGAATTTGTTACAACATTGCTTTTTTAAAAATTATTTTTGGCTGCGTTGGGTCTTCTCTAGTTGTGGCGAGCGGGGGAGGGAGGCTACTCTTCATTGTAGTGCACGGGCTTCTCATTGCAGTGGCTTCTCTTGTTGTGGAGGACCAGCTCTAGGCGTGCAGGCTCAGTAGTTGTAGCTCGTGGGCTGTAGAGCGCAGGCTCAGTAGTTGTGGCGCATGGGCTTAGTTGCTCTGCGGCATGTGGGATCTTCTCGGACCAGGGCTTGAACCTGTGTCCCCTGCATTGGCAGGTGGATTCTTAACCACTGCGCCATCAGGTTTTGGTTTTTTGGCTGCAAGGCATTTGGTATCTTAGTTCCCCGACCAGGACCAGGGATCGAATCCTCACCTCCTGTATTGGAAGGTGAAGGAAGTCTTAACCACTGGACCACCAGGGAAGTCAGTCCCCAGAAATAGGTTTTTAATTCAGAACTTTTTGTTTATTGTTTCTTTCCACCAGCAATAAGATCTCGGTCTTATTCACTGATGAGATATATCAAGATCTATATTTTAGAATATAACTTGGCACATAGTAGATGCCCAATAAATATTTGCTGATTTAATGAATTTACCCATCAGGAGTAGATTTTACCATCTCTAGAAACTGGAAAGTAACCATATTTGACAAGTCTGTGTAAAGGAATTCTGTGGTGCAAGTGTGATGTTTTTGAAGGACATGGTGATTTTTATAGTTTGCTTTTCTTGAGCAGTTTCTTTTATTAGTTAATATTACACTGAAAACTTATCAGTAAGATAATTCCTTCTTTGTTGCTGAAGTTCTTTCTTAGACTCCCAGATTAGGGAGGAACAGTAGAGGCCCCTTCTGCAAGGCTCTGTCAGATGCATCTCCCAAAAGACCTCCTTCGAAGTGGCCATTAAGCCTGCCAGGGTACTGTGCTCCTCCAGGTAGGGATGTGCCATTGTGGTTTGCCTGCTTTTTTAGTTTGTTTTCCTGTCTTGACCAAAACAGTTAAAGAAATAGACAGTTTGCTGAATTGAGAAGAGGTACCATGCTACCTCTTTAAAGATACTCAGGCTTATTTATTCTGGAATAGTAATGGGGATCATTATCAAGCTCTCTATCCTGTGATCTACAGCTTTTTACAGTCTTTCCTTTGCCTCTGTTCTTTAAGATTCCAAAAATAAGCTTGACAATGAAGACCTTGCTGCTACCATCATCAAGGAGAGGCATATCCTCTATTTCCCTATGCCTTTTCCCCTTCCAGGTGGAATCATGAGGTTAGTGTCTTTTCACTTAACAGTATATCGGGAACTACAGTTAATATTATCTGTTACATTAAAAAAAAATTTAAAGAAGAAGAAGCACAATTGGTTTTTCAACCAATTATGACCATTATACCTAAGAGAGAGAGGAAATGTTTATTTCTCGTCTCAATATGACTAGCTGGTGGAAAGGAGCTTGTTCTTAGAATTTTCTGCAAGTTTCATTTTCTTCTAGGCATTAGCCTTCTATAGCATATACCACGTGCATTGGCTTTCCTTAACTCTGAACTTGTAGCCATGGTGGGCTCTTAGCTATTATTCATATGTACTTGTGCTCAAGTTTTTGTTAAGGGTTTTTTGAGCCTGGGGTTGATACACACTGTTTGTGGGGCCTGAAGCTTATATAGTTTAGGGTTTATCATTACAAAAAGTACAAAAGAATTTTGCACATTTTATAAAAATATGACCATGGGAATCTTTGTGAACTTGAAGATGTCGGGTAGGTCCCCTCTAGGTTCCTCTCAGTGAGAAAGTAGAACCTGGGGGCCTTGGAGACTGACTGGGTTGTAATCTTGGTTCTGCCTCTTACCCTGTGAGTTTGGGCCAATAACCTGTCTGTGTCTCATCTGTAAAATGAGGATGTGCTAGTTCCTACCTTTATAGGGCTTTGGGGAGAAATAAGCAAGATAGACAATCCACGTAATGTGTTTCAAATAATGCCTAGAACCAAAAGTACACATTATGTAAATGTTAGCAATTGTTCCATTTTGCTCTGCTGGGTAGGTTCAGTCCCGTGTTCTCCTGATTAGTCTTCTAGATTTTGAGATTATCGCCAGGACTTGGACATTCAGGCACGAATCTGTTTGTATCTGAATGAGGCTTCTGGCAAATAGGGGACTAAGGAGCCAAGCAGTACCTCTCGATTTCACTTCTGTGTCAGGACTGTGATCTGCCCCCAGAGTCCTGATCCAAGCCTCCTACCCCGGCAGCCTGTGATGCATTCCTGCAGTGAAATCCTGGGGTCTCTCTCCCTGCTCTCACTCTGTCCACATTGCCCACAGGGCCACGGACTTCTGTGTAGAGCTAGAGGCCTTGTTTTCTGGGCGTGCCATTACTTGGGTTTTTCTTCCTAAGAAGTCGATTTCTGTTAGACAAGACACATCTTTCATTTCTTGGTTCAGACAGGGCTCGTATTCCTCCACAGTGGACTGATAAACATATTTACCTTGTAGTGTTGTCACTGGAGGCCTTCAGTTTTAAATGGTCTTTGCAAGGATCTACCTAGACCTGTGTGGACCTGAAGCAAGTCCATGAGTAGAGAAGCCTAATTCCTAGCTTTTCCCCAGGTGGTAGGGAGGGGACCTCTTCAACATCTTCCTTCCTCCCAGGACCAGGAAGCTTCAGGGTGTGAGCACGGGCACTGTAGGGCGGGCACATCTGCAGTGGGAAGGTCAGAAATTAGGGATGTGAGTGCAGAGAAAAGAGAAGGCCCTCTGGGCTGGGAAGGACTCTTCTGGGCAAGTCATAAGCTAAGCATTTATGGCCCTTTTCCTCTCTTCCCCCACACATTTTCTAGGGGATCCTAGCTGCTGAGTGGTGGCTAGGCATGCTGGCTATGATATCATTGTTGTTTCTTCTCTCCCCTTCTCAAATGTTTGCACACTAAACTTTCATTATCTCAAGCCTCTCTGCCTGCTTAGCGCTGCAGAAGGCTCTACAAATGGATAGAGTGCTTTATCATTGCAGTTTTCCCTCCTTCCTTTCGTTTCACGTGGGAGGAATAGAGAAAATAATCAATACCATGTGTAGCGAGTCTCTCATCATTCAAACATGTGATTCTACTTTGGATGCAAAAATAGCAACAGCAATCATACTTATAATCGAGTATAGAAATTATACTTATATTAAATAGCATATTTTGAGCTCGTTGGAGTCCTTAGCCCTTAGCAGCTGAGCTGGAACCTTAGGGCTGCTCTTCAGAGTCCACACACAGCCAGATCTCTCCCCCTGAATGGACATGCATTTGTCTCTTCTTTTCCCTTTCTTCAGAGGCCTGGATGTTGAATAAACCCCCGTCCCCCAACCTCACCTCGGCCACACTCACACACAGGCGTGGGCTTTGCCAGTCAGGCTTTCGTTCCTAAATTTCTTCCTCTGTGGGCTTCGTTTTTCCATTTTCTTTTCCTCCTTTCAGTGACAGCTCTGCTATTGACATCCTCTTCTGCAGTCAGTCTTACAGCATTTTCTAAAACATGCGTGCGGTAGGAAGCTACTTTTTATAGGGGCCAGGGGAAGAATTAAACTCTGAGGCATCTCTGCCAAATCTCTTACTGTGAACTTTTGAACCATGCTGGCAACGCCCTTTGAGACTACAGGTTCCGGGGCTGGTTTGAATCAAAGCCGCAGCAAGTTCACGGTGTATCGGTCTGCTACAGTGATGGTGGTGGTGGTTACTTTTGGTTGCACTCTCATTTCTCCATGAGTTGGAAGGACTTTATGTTAAGCCACAGTGTCTAAGGCACCACCCTGTTCCTGGTTCTTGATCCTCTGTCTGCAAGCCTGTGCTGTATTCTCTGTGTATAGCTTAGAGTTCCTATCTCAGTTTGGTTAGAGGGGTGGGGTGAGTGGGAGAACGTCCAGTGGTGGAAAAGCCTTAGACTTCGGAGCCAGACCTGGGTCCGAGTCCCTGCTGAGCCCATGACCACGGACAGGTCATCTCGGCATGAAGATGATGCATCTACCTTGGGATGCCACCTTCCTTGCCTATGAGAACCTCCTCTCTTTTTTGATCCTTATTTTGTGAATGAAATATTTGTCAGGAAGAATGCAAACCGTACCAAAATACAAAAGTAAAGAAGTGAAAGCATCCTGCATCCCTTACGCCTACCCAACTGCTTGTACAACTTTAAATATCATTTGAACATTTTAGAAAGTGAATTATAGTTTATTGTGTGGATTTCCACTATGTATTTATTCATTACTTCCCTACTGGTGGATATTGTCTTAAAACGTACTTGTGTGGAAAAGTGTGTAAGTTTTGACGTAACATTTAAATGTGTTTATAGGTATTACCAACTTGCTATCTAAACAGTTGTATAATTCCCACCAAAGGTTCAGAAGAGAAGGAAGATCTCTTCTTGATGTTAAGAACAAATAAAACTATCAAAGCAGCCTTGTCAAAATTCAAGTCACTTGCTTTAGTTCTTTATTTTCAAGCCTGGGGTCAGTGACATTTGTGACCCCTACGCCATCTGTCACCCCCACCAGACTCAAGTGGGAGTTGGCAATGAGATGAGGCCAAAGAATGGGGCGAGGGCAACTCTATATGATGAGATAATTTTTTAAATAGAAAGCTCAGAAAGCATCACAATGATCTCTCATCAAAATAGCTATCAAATAGTAGTATCAAGTAAATGGTTTTTATGGTATATTGGATTTGAAAGAGGAAATCTTTCTAGTATCTGGACAGAAGCGGCCAGTAAAGTGTAGATAGAACGTTAGGGGTGGACATTTATTGAGTTCTTAAGATTTATGTAAATTAAGTCATTGATTCTTCTCAGCACCTTCTGATGGAAGCGCTATTAATGATCTCTGATTTACTGGTGAGGAAACTGAGGCATGGTGGAGATGGAATTCTAAACAGAGCATTCAGTTTCCAGAGCCCACGCCCCTAACCATTTTAATTTGAGGCCAGAACTCGGGGAATCGGCATCTTTCAGGGGAGGAGGAGAAGGCAGACCAGAGAGGGAAGCTCCAGGTCCTTTAACAAGAAGCCAGAGGGAAGAGAGATGGGAGGGGGCCCCAGGAGTACTGCAGAGAGGCCAGGAAGAGGAAACAGGCCACTGGACTTGGCCACAGAGAGATCACTGGTGACCTTTTAAGAGATTGTTTTCAGTAGAGCAAATTTCCGGTGGGGGTTAGGAAGGAGTACTAAGTGAGGAAATGGAGAGGTTTGTCTTGAAATAAAAGAGAAACAGGACAGTGTTGGAGGCTGGCAGCAGGTTCAAAGATGTGCTTGTTTCGGACAAGATAGGGGGTAGTCTGTGCCCACTGACGGACCAAATAAAGTAAGGGCTCGATACACATGGTGGGTGGGAGCAAAGCAGCAAAGAAGCTTCTTTGCCCTGAAAAGTTGGGAAAGGAAAAGGAAAAGGACCAGGGAAACAGAACTGAGGTGGATAAGACATCCCCTTTTCTGTTGCAAGTGCTGTGTTCCTCTTCTCATGGAACCACTGATGTATGATGGTGTGTGCAGCCAGGGGTAGGATGAGAGGGTCCAGGCCAAGGCCTGCTCGCGGAATACACTGTTGATTCAGTTGCTTCTCTCTGCTGAGTACTGCTGGGGCCCCTTTGCAGCCTGGGTACTGCTGTCTCCTCAGTCCCTCGGCCCTTGACCTGGAAAGGATGCGAAGCTGGGCTTATTTTGTTCTTTGTGCTTGGGTGTCCCCTAGCAAGCCTTCATGACATCATGTCCAGGGGACCTTGGTGTTGCGGTGCAGCACTCTGATGGAGGGTGCAATGCTTCCAGAGACACTCACTTTCTCCCCACATTTCTGTGCTCTCAGATGACATTACAATCAGGTAAAATGTGGAGTTAGTTTTTACTGTTGAGATGTGGAGAGTAGCATGTGACCTCACTGAAATTTCACACCCTCTAGTTTTCATTGGGGAGAAAACAGCAGTGATATCTAGCACAGTTAATACCTCTGTAAGACTCCATTGAAATCTCTCTAGCCAGCATCTATCCTACATTTAAAAGGAGGTGTTTCAACTCTGTTCTTCGCTGGTTGGACAAAGCCATCTCGCCTATGGGCAGACTCGGCTGTAGTAAGCAGAAGAGGGTCCCCAAGAGGAGCTCCAGATGTACTGAAAGCTGACTGAGATGCTGGGATCTGTTCCTCCTTTGGCCTCCTTTCCACCCTCGTCTCATCAGTAGTTCAGAGTCAGGGGGCAATGTGTGTTTTGACTCTGTTCTGGGGTAGACAGCTGGGAGCACTTGGATGAATGTGGTCAGTGGTCTGGGAGCGGAAAGGGTTTCCCAGTTCCAGAGAGATGAGTTTACGGTTGACACTTGGGACAGTGGGGGTGGATTTCATGCCTTCTTCCTCAGGTCATAATGGACTCTGAGACTCATCCTATGAAGCAGACTTGCCGAGTAATCGATGAGGAATGAACAGACATTCCCAAGCTACTGCCGTAATTTTCCTTGTAATTATGGAAAAAGAAAGGAAGATTTTTCAGTGCTATTCACATGCCCAACTCAGATTGTTTAGGAGGCATCTAGAGTCCTGCTGAGGAGACAAGTGTTGAAAACCTGGATAGCAGCAAAAAATCTGGTGGATACCTGCAAATACTGTGATGAGTGAGGTGTAGACCCTTAAATATTCTAGGGGTGAGGCAAAGCAAACAAAAACTTGAAGAGCATCTCTGTTTTCCTTTATCTCTGGGGGCTTTCGTTAAGATCCCCTTTCTGCAAGATCTCTACAGTGACATAAAATTCAAGACCCAGCCGGCCTCCTTCCCGAGTGAGAGGATGTCCTCCAGCAAGCTTTCTCATGGGTCTCCTTCCCACCGTTGCTGCATTGGCACATGTGCTCTCTCCACTCCTGTGTGCCTCTCTGGTCGGCTCCCTAGGATTTCTTCGTTTTTATCCGTGGTCTGCCCTATGTGTGGCATTCAGAATTTCTGTGTGACTTCCATCTAAGTAGTTAGATGGTACTAAACTGTTTCTCCTGCCCCCAAAGTCCCTTCTAGGCCACATGTAGCCATTCCTGGCTGACCAGTCTCTCATGATAGGCTGTGTATGATTCTCCTAATCTTTTCTGCACCCAGTTTGCTGCTTCTCAAAACTGATGCCAGTTTGTAAATGTCCCCTTTTAGAGTGTGGCCCACAGAATTGACTACTAGGTTACAGTGGGATTATTAACTAGCTCCTCTGTTTGACTACAAAGCACTAACTCATTCTGTTTTGATCAATGCCGTCACCTGGTGAGGTGGTTCGAAGGAGGATTCCAATCCTTGCTTTGGCAAGTTGATTTTCTGAGTTTAGAGGTGACTAATTGCCTAAGATTTTATAGTTCACATACTTCTCTCACACCTGTTTCATTTAAATAATTCTTTCCTTGATTACCTCATGAGGCTGTTTCCATCAAACAAATAAGATGAGCAATAGTATTTTATAAATAATTGTAGACCTGTGCAGACCAAGATAGCATTAGCTTTTTTAGGCTCACTGAGTAAGCATTACTAGTTAGTTCTAGAACGTTGGACAGGATCTTACATATATCTTGAAGAATTTGTTTATTAAGCTAGGATCTTTCTGAATCTTGTTTCTTTTTAACTATTCCCAATTTATTTTTTATAAGTTTATTAAGTATGCCCAATAGTTTCAGATTGTTAGCTACCAGAACAGAAGAGCACAGATCTAAATCTAAGCCTCCGGGTACACATCCCTAGGAGCTCCTCCTACCTTGACGTAGATCAGCACAGTGGGCATGGTTGTTCCTTCTGACCAGGCCCTACTTCTAGGGTTACGAAACTGGACTTCAGGAGTGCCATAGACATAAGGGACTTTTATCAGAAAGTAAAACAGATATGTCCCTAGTGATCCATCTAAGATGAGATCTAGGAGATGTGACGCCCATAAAAACCAGGCATTCAAATGCAGATGCCTTTCCGTAACAAGAGAGATCTTTAGATCTGTGGCATTTCCCTAGTCTGGTAATACTATCGGTAAATAAAAAATCATTTACTGAGTACCCGCTATGGGTCAGGCATGGGCTCTAGGGGTAGAAAGATGAATGAAGCCTGTTTTGACCTCAAGAAGACATAGGCAGGTGTTCTTGGATATGCCTCACATACCTACCCTGGCTCCTGGTGATGACTACCCTGCCCCTCCCCGAGTGCACACCCTCTCTCTGTAGTCCACTCGAATATGACAGCCAGGTTCTTCAGCCTGTAGTGGAGACACCCTTGGCTTCGGGTGGGAGTGGGGAGGAGTGGGCCCCTCTCTAGGTTCCTGTTACTACTGTTTGCCAAGATTTCTCACATTGTGAGCTATTCAACGTGCACATCTTTATTAATCATTATTTCTGAGTCTAGATTTTTCTGGGAATCCAGCCTCTATGATTACTTCCTCATTGTTTAAGTTTCAACTTTCAAAATCCACCTTTAACTATGTATGTTCTAAGCTTTGTAGTCTGATGGTCATTTTCTAGATAGAGAAGACAAAGTTGACCTATTGTTTCTGCATTTTTCCTACCGTTTGTTAGTTACAGTATTTGCTTTATAGACACTGGACCAACTCCTCTTAAGTTATTTTAACATCTTTCATTTCTTGTTAGTTTCACAATATTCATACATTGAGTCATAGTATCGTTGTATTTATTTGACTATACATGTTTGGAGGGAAAAATTTGCTGATACCTTGATCTGAAGATGTGGCCGTACCTCTCAGAGAAGGGCCAACATTTAAAATGCCCTTAGACGTCACTCTGGTTTACCCCAGGCAGATGTGATTTTCTCTAGTTTTGGAATATATAGTCATTTCCTCTCAAATATTTAGTAAGTTCATGCCATAGAATGAGTCTCGGATTCTATAGTGAACTTGAAGAAGGCACGCAATCTACCTTGACATAAATGTAAAGTGATTTTCTCTAGAATTCCTACCCCCTACTCCCCATAAAATACAAACCCACTTTTAATTTTTTTAATTAAAAATTTTTTTCCAGTTTAAAGAAAAAATATATATTAAAAATACAGTTGCTCTCTGATCCCATTCTTTCTTCCCTGTAGAAACTGCTGTCTTACATTTGGTATTTACTATTCCCACAGGATCTGATTTTAATCCAGCGTTTAAAGTTGATGATAGTAGACTGAACATTTGTACTAGCTACTTCTTTTTTTTCTTTAATTTTATACTTTTTATTATTATTTATTTTAAAAGTTAAAAAAATTTTGTACAGTTTTTAAATGTTCCTTTCCATTTACAGTTTTTACAAAATATTGGCTGTATTCCCCACGTTGTACAATACATCCTTGAGCCTATCTTACACCCAGTAGTTTGTACCTCCCACCCCCAACCCCTAACTTGCCTCCCCCCCCATAACTACTAGTTCTCTATGTCTGTGAGTCTGCTTCTTTTTTGACAAACTTACTTAAAAAAAAAAAAGTTACTTCATCTCTTTCACCAGCAGTAATCTGGAAGAGAATGAGAATTTGGGATGCAAACACAGGCAGGAAGGAGAGTGGAGATGTGTGGTGATGGGAACGGACAGTGGGGATGGGCAGTATCTGAGGTGAGCCTGTCTGTGGTGGAATGCTTTTTGAATTGTAGACGGTAAAGGGAACAGGTTGCGGTGGGGTTTGGTTCATACCAGTTCCGTACTCAAGCTGATACAAAATGGCGAGTGTTAATTCTGAGGTGTGTCAGGCACTGAGATGGTCTTCCTCCTCACAATGGCCCTGGAAGGAAGGAGACAACTTGCAAGAAATGAGGTCACCAGGGTTAAGTTACTTACTTATGTCACTCTGGAACTGGGAACACAGTTTTTGGAAGTTTTTGAAATTTGACTTCAAAGCATGTGATCTTTGGTTTGTTGTATCCCCAACGTGAATACCTAAAACTTTGCAAAGGTATTTTACATGTTTGGAGGATCTGTTGGGGGAAGGGTTTAAGGTAGGTCAACCCTGTTAAAGCCTGTTCATTCTCTTGCATGAGATATCAACAAGGACAAGTGATAAAGCAAAGGAAGGGAAGCGGCATCTTGATATTTCAGATGGAAATTTACCATTCGTTTCTTGTTTGAGTCTGTTGTGGACCCAGTCTTTCTAGTCTCCCCTTATTTTAAATACCCTGCTTTATTCTTTTTTTGACAAATAACACACCTTATTTAATATTTGTCTCTTTCCACTAGAATGTCAGCTTTTAGGACAGAGACTTTGCCTTTGAACCATGCTTGTTACAAAGTGGCCATTTGAATGAAGGACAAAAGGAAGGAGTAATGCAGAAAGAAGTTGAAGGAAGAAACCAAGACACGCAAGGATCACTTGAAAGAGAGGGAAGCTGACACTGAATATGATTTTACTCAGAGAGTTTGGGGTAATGCTGGACTATTCTGGTGGCTCAGAGTGGCATCTAGTGAGAATTCAGGCACGACTGACATTTGGGGGACACTCTTGTAACCACCAGAGACAGTAACCTGTCTGTCTGCTTCAGGTTTTAACGACTGCTGGGATAAAAAATGTATTGTGGGAAGGAATATAGAGGAAAGACATGTCTTAATTCTTTAGCAGACTCTACAATATCCTGGGTGTAAGCCGGCTGTCAGACAGTTCTCGTACATATGTGATCATCACTCAGCCTCATGCCAGGTACAGCCCCCTCTTTCTACTAAATCGCGTCTTGGCCAAATGCTCCATAGAACAGTGTGGAACAGCACTGTTTGGGTCAGTTTGTGGAGATGTTTTTGAAGCTCGGTTTCCCTCGTTACTCAGTATCCCCTCTTAGGGATTCTGCGAGGGAAACTTCTCAGACCTCAGTGCCAGGCAGGGCTGGGCAATTCTTAACAGCCAGAAGGAGCGGGCTTTTATCTGATCTAGTGTCTCCCTTTACTGCTAGGAAGTTTAGGCCCTCAGGGCTTGTGTTGTTGAAGGGGATCTTTTTCTAGTGCTGTTTTGTACACGATTCACTATAAGACATGTGCATGTGGTCTGGAAGAAGACTTGGCAGACAGCAAGGAGCTTACTTCTGGGGAGGTGGGAAAGGGAGTAGGATTTGGAGGAGGGGTGAAGAGAGACGTGTGCTTTTTTGCTCTGTCTAGTGTTTCACAACTTTGTTTTCCGCATCTCTTTCCCAAAGAGCCTTTTTAGACGTTTTTCCTAATTGCCTCCCGACCTCCACCAAATTTAAAACAAAGGAACAGAGTTTGTTGGGGAGGGTCACAAATTATTGTAATATCTAAGGTGGTCTTCACTCCCTTGGGGGGCAGTATCACCCCCACTGAGAACACGTGCTCTACATACTTATACCTGTTTAATTTTTTAAAAACAAGTGCTATGGGACTTCCCTGGTGGCACAGTGGTTGAAAGTCCACCTGCCAATGCAGGGGACACGGGATCGAGCCCTGGTCCAGGAAGACCCCACATGCTACAGAGCAACTGAGCCCGTGTGCCACAACTACTGAGCCTGCGCTCTAGAGCCCGCGAGCCACAGCTGCTGAAGCCCACGTGCCACAACTACTGAAGCCCGCGTGCCTAAAGCCCGTGCTCCGCAACAAGAGAAGCCACCGCAGTGAGAAGCCCGCGCGCAGCAACGAAGAGCCAACGCAGCCAAAAATAAATAAAATAAATAAATTTATTTTTTTAAAAAAAAGGTCCTCAACAGGTGGCCTAAAAAAATAAATAAAAATAAACAAGTGCTGTTTTAGAAATCCAGAAGAAAGGCCTTTGTACTGGAGGGTGACTCCAGACTGGTGCTCTTAGCTGCTCTGAGGAGAATGCAGGGACGAGCAGAGGCTGCAGCCCCTCTGGGCATGGGCCCTGGGCTCAGAAGCACTGGATGGCAGGAGATGGTCAATCCCATCAGATGCCCTAGAGGCTTTTTTCTTAGTCTTCATTTCTTTGCTTTTTTATTGTATTTGAGAGGGGGGAGGCGGTTGGTGAGCTTTAGCGAAAAGCCTCTGGCAGGTGTTCTCAGCGACCATACAAAAGTCATTTGCAAGTGTGTCTTGATGTGAGAAGAGTTGGGAGGCCCCGCTGCAGAGAATTCGTGGGTGATGAGGCAAGGAGGCAGGGCCATGTGAGGAAGAAGGGGCTGCTGTGGACTTGAACGCACCAGGCAGAAATTCTGAAATCCACTTAGGAAGGTCAAATAAAATAAATATTAAAGAATAGTAAAGAAGTGAATGTTTATAACCAACTTGGAGGAGTGATTTTTAAACAGACTGGAGTGAAATTTCCATGCGGTGTTAATGAGATAAGATTAAGTAATTTTTGAAGCTAACTTTCTTGTTCTGAGGAGGAAATACCTGCATTTACTTCCTGCCTGATGTTCAGTAATTAAGGCTTTTTAGATGAAAATAGTAAATAAAGTTTATTGGCCAAAGCTTACATTTATTTTTAATTGCTCTCAGCCCCTTGATTTTAAAAGATGTGTATAACAAACAACTTAAAAATAACCTGTGTAGTTAAAGAATATAATTATGTTAGCTTGGGTTGTATTCTAGTATACATCTAAAGGAAACTTACGATTTCTGTATCCTGTGGAGCAGAGCTGCAGGCCAGAAGCTAAGAGACAACTTGAAATAGATTTTTTTCTGTAGATGATTTTGGAGAATTTTTTTCTATTTTAATTTTGAACTTAAAAAAAAAGGACGGGCTTCCCGGGTGGCGCAGTGGTTGAGAGTCTGCCTGCCGGTGCAGGGGACACGGGTTCGTGCCCCGGTCCGGGAAGATCCCACATGCCGCGGAGCGGCTGGGCCCGTGAGCCATGGCCGCTGAGCCTGCACGTCCGGAGCCTGTGCTCTGCAATGGGAGAGGCCACAACCGTGAGAGGCCCACGTACCGAAAAAAACAAATAAATAAATAAATTTTAAAAAAAGGACACATTCCTAAATCTTGAATTCTATTTAGCTGACGTGACTTCAGAAAGCTCACTTATTAGCAGTATTTGGGTAGAAAAATCCTTGCTGCTCCTTCACTTAAAGGAAAACTCTAAGTCAAAACCAATATGATGTGGAAGCATACCTAGTTTTCATTTTTAGTTTACCACCTGGTCTCTTGGCTTTGCATGTACGTGCTTAAGAATTTTTTCTGTGCATGTGCTATTACATTAAGTCTCAGAGACGGAGTTAGTGAGCCACCCAGAGCCCCACATATAACTAGTCAGAGTCAGGGTTTGAACCTGGGTTCATCTGAGTCCAGCCCTTGATTTTTCTTTCATCATTCCCTTGATTAGAACAGTGAACAGAGAAGATGAAAATTCTCCCAGGCGTTCCTACTTGGACATTTCATGTTAGATCTGTAATCACTCCGTGGTTTGGGGCACGGCACCGAACCTGTCAGAAACATTTTGAACAAAGGAAACATAAATACGCTTTTATGCTTTTTTGGTTGAATAAAAATAAATAAAAATTAAAAAATTAAAATGGTTGAGAATTACCACAACCACTAACCAACACCCCCCCCAAGAAAGACAAAACTCCTCCAACATAACTTCCAACTCTACATTTGAAAAAATGAAGAGAAAGAATTTCTTTACAATTTTTGCTGATTGACCAAGTTATTTAACACACAGCTTAGAATGGGAGGAGACCTAGTGCCCTTATTCAGCCAGCCTTCCTGTCGTACAGACAGGAACAGGTTCGGAAGTGAGACGAATGAACCGGTGTCCCATGGCAAGATGGGGGGAGCCAGGCTATAGCCAAGGCAGAGCCCCTCCTACCCTAGCATATTGTGTTTCTTTAGATTTATTGAAATGCATCTCCTAGTTGAGAGTGCTTTGCTTTCGAAAAAAATTCAACTCACTCTTAGATATTGCTTTTCATAGCTGATGCTTAAGGAGTACTACTTCCTACTTTTCTTCCTTGCCTGTGCCTTTCTGTCTGTTTCCCCCTACCCCCACATTCATATAGAGAGAATTTCTTTTTCTAGCCACCTAGAACAAGACTCCAGTGTGAAAATATAGCCGTCTTAAAATTTTTCTAATGTATTATTTATCCGTTTTCTAAAGGTGCCGTATGTAAGTGGATGCGTTTGATGTGTTGAGGAGGTACATTATCCAGGACTGTTGTCTGGGATGTAATAGGAACGATGGCTCCCTCCTGTGCACCAGAGGCTGTGAGTCCCTGTGGCAGAAGCTCCGCGCATCACTACCTCCTCCTTCCCTGTCCACACATCCAGATGCCAGTGTAACTCAGACTGGCAGGAAGTCAGAATAGATGTGCGATTTTTAGGGGTTGGGGGTCCCCGGAGCAGGAAATTAACACATTAACGTTTTGCCTGATCTCTCTCATAAACTAACCTCCAAGCCAAAACTTGATCCAGGAAACATTGCACAGTGTTAGTTATCTTAACATGAAAATATAAACGCATTGAATTTCCATTTGTGATGCTGGTTAAGTAAATCTACAGCTTAAATAAATTATCCATTATTCTTCAAAGGTGTAGAGCCATTTCTCTAACTTGGAAAGCAGTGCACACGGTGAGGACTTGCTGTCTCCTTAAATGACACAGCACTTAGTGAAGTCATTTGCCCTCTGGTGAAGCAGAGGCCCCTCCCCCACACTTGGTGGGAGGCAGGGGGAAGGTTTCCTCTGTGACTGGGGTAGACTGGAACTTGGAGGGCCTCTCCATGACGAAAATGTCCTCATGCCATCTCATTTCTTTCGGTAATTAAACCTAATCGTGTGTTACAGAAGCAAACATTTCTACTGATTACATTTCCAGCAACGCTGCAACCCTGCTCACCGTGATTACCGTCCCCCTGGGCATTGTCTGTGGCTTGTTGGCACTTTCACCTGTGCTAATGAGAAGAAAAATGACACATAATCTTTCCTTCTTCCCAGGTGTGTTCTTCTCCTTAATAACTCTGATTGATAAGGACTGACCCTGGGACAAGGAATAGCATAAGAACTTGAGCGTGTGATCTTTAACAGTACTTAAATTGTATTATTATTTTTTAATTGAGGTTTATGGTCTTATTATGAAGGGATCTTTCAAAACCTGTGTTTAGCAGGTAGTTTTAGCATGTATGATAGTAAAGCAACTGTGTTGGTAATGTTGCCTTTATTGTAGAATTCTGTAAGTAAAGAGTTAACAACTTTTAATTTTATTAAATGTTTGGGTGTTAGATGCAATGCTGGGTGGGTACTAAGGGTCCAAAAGTGAATCAAATGCTTTTCCTTCCTGTGAGGAGTCTAATATGATACAGACTACACATAAGCAGAATTTCAGTACTCTAGTGTAAGTACAATAATTATTACAAGGAAAGCGTGTGTGTGTGTGTGTGTGTGTGTGTAGGGTGCAGTGTGTTTTTGGCTGAATAGAAGGCATAGAAACACCAGAGCTTTCCAGGCAACAAAACTACTAGACTGGTAGGTATTGCAATACTGTGTAAAATAGTTGGATGTATCAGAAACCTGCCAGTCTCACTCCCTCTCACTCGTTTTTGGAATGTGGTAACCGATGACTTAATCTTTAACATTTCCTGTGGCTGGTGCCATATTGTAATACACTATTAGCCCCTGTCACTTCCTGTCATGAATGGGAATCTGTTTTATCTTGATCCATATTTTCTCCCCCTTAGTCCCAGCTTCCTACCATGTGTTGCTCAAAATGTGTATGACGCCTCCTTAACCAAAAACGTTTATTAGTTACCGAAGCTGTAATGGTTAGGTTCGCCAGTGAACTCCAATGAGTGTAATTTACTGCAGGTCACAGCTGTGGTCTTAATGGATCATTAAACCAGAAGAAGCCAGCAGTTCCGGGTGCTTTAGTGAAACTTCTAAAGTTAGTTAACTTGTATTTCAGATTGCTTCCAAGTATGATCATCAGGCAGAAGAAGATCTTCGCAATTGGATAGAAGAGGTGACCGGCATGAGCATTGGCACCAACTTTCAGCTGGGCCTAAAAGATGGCATAATCCTCTGCGAGTGAGTTTTGGTCCTGATGTGGCCACTCTTCCAGTCCTTTCCACAGGCCTCTGTCTTGCCCACCTTGCCAGTCCAGGGTGTCAGACCTTGATATTCTGCACATGTTTTTAATGCTTTCCTTTACTGATGTCAGAAGAACCAACTTTACATTCCAGTCCTTGTTTGTTGTTCCAATAAATATGGTATCACTTATGCTTTTCTTTTCAGACTCATAAACAAGCTACAGCCAGGCTCAGTGAAGAAGGTCAACGAGTCCTCATTAAACTGGCCTCAGGTAACATACAAACCAGCAACCCCTGATTCCAGTCGGTTACTCTTTATGCAGTGAGAACTTGATAACAATTTTAAAACAGACATTTTAGCAGAAATTTGTGCACATGACTATATTGTTTTTTACAATGTTATTTTTAATGTTTCCGTAATTACTTACAATTAGTTCTGTGATTATTAGATGTTTAGCTTAGAAGTTTTCTTATTATGTATTTAGTCTGTATACTCTCAGAGAGGATTTGACACAGCTTACACAGAGAAATACAACCTGTGGTCTAGGTCCTAGAACATAGGATAAATGAAGGAAAAAGCAAGGAATTTAACATAACAACTAAGGGTTGACTGTAGAGCACTGTATTAAAAGCACAGTCTTAGTTCATGAATGTGTATGATAAGTAAAATTGGATATTTTGTCTTGAGCATATGCTTTGAGTTATGAGGATAAACATTTAGTAACCACACATTTTTTTAATTAAAATTTAAACATAATAAATTGTGCATTAATTTTGTACCTTTTGACAGAAAATTCCAGCCCTGGATAGGTCAGACACAGAATTCTTTAAAACATGCAAGGAAGATCTTGACTTTAAAGAACTGAAAAAACTTGACTGCTTAAAAATATTAAAAAGACCATTATGTGACCAACTATGAAAATACTCTTCCTTTTCCAGAGAGAGCTACACACACCATGTATCTGGTTGAGAATCCTTGCCAAGTAGCTTTCTGCCTGGCATCTTGTACCTAGTCATAAAGCCTTAGAATTCTTAGATAATATGAATGTCAGTATTTAGCTCCAAAAGTTATATGCTTTTCTTTCTTTATAGTTGGAGAATATTGGCAACTTTATCAAAGCTATTCAGGCTTATGGTATGAAGCCACATGACATATTTGAAGCAAATGATCTTTTTGAGAATGGAAACATGACCCAGGTTCAGACTACGCTGGTGGCCCTAGCAGGTCTGGTACGTATATGTCTTTAATGACTGGTTAAAAAATTCCCCACTATGTTGGTGATTAATTGCATCTTTGCTCTCATAGGAGTTCAGACTAGGCAGGGAGGAGCCTGTCTCTTCCGTAATTATTAGCTTTGTGGAAAGGCTGCTGACATCAGCTGCCTAGTACTGGATAGCTTAATCAGAGTACTCACATTTCAGAGGTCTGGGGTGTTTTTGAATGGCTTTGGATGTGTTTTTACCCCTAGCTTGGGTCTTAAATGAAACCTTCACCTATGGACAGTATCATTTCTTTGTTGTTCCTTCTGTAAAACTCTGTTGGCAGAATCACTAGTTAGTGTGTATATTTCTGTCTAGGCTAAAACAAAAGGATTCCATACAACCATTGACATTGGAGTTAAGTATGCAGAAAAACAAACAAGACGTTTTGATGAAGGAAAATTAAAAGCTGGCCAAAGTGTAATTGGTTTGCAGGTAAGTAATGCATTGCATATCAGTTACTTATTCAATGTCATTAATTCTTACCATGCAAAGCATCTCTCATAAGTAAGGAACAGATAGATATACTATAGTGTATATTTTGGGATGGATCTGCGGTTTATACAATTTATGTCCATTTAAAACCCATGAGACGATGATGGTTTTAGAAGAAGCCTCAGGCGTGCCATCTGACTTAGTAATTGTTTCTCCAGGAAATGATTTTTTTTCCTAATTACATTGTCCTATTTTTTTAAGAAAATGTACTTTATAAATTCCTAAATGTTATTGACCAAATGAAGCAATTTTAGAAAACCTCAATACCATTTTTTTACCCTAGTAAAGCATGATTTATCAGTCCTGCGGAATACTTTGTTCAGTTATTTTTTTCCCTTCGTGTTGTTCCCCTGCAGAGTGTCACAAAAACACCACTGCTAAATGCCTAATATGCTAAGGGCTTTACTGTCTGATACCTGCTGGATACAATGCCTCACTGTTGACTGAGTCTACATGAGTTGGGTTTATTTATTTATTTCAGCTTTATCGGGGTATAATTGACATATGGATTTATTTTTATACAGTACAAAATCATGTCAGCGGCGAGAAATTGGAAACCCGAATTTCCAGACAGTAATCAGTTGTTTAAATTGTGAGAGCTCCATAAAAGGAACTAGTAATGAAGAAAATGATACACAAGGTTCAAAGATTAAGGAAAACAAATCAGGTCATAAAATATTGGGTTGGCTAAGAAGTTTGTTTGGGGTTTTTCAGAAGATGTTACGAAAAACCCAAATGAACTTCTTGGCCAACCCGATACTATATAGTCAGTGTGATCCCAATTTTATTTTTTAAATGAACATGCATATTTTTTATGTATATGTATGTGTATCTGGATATGTACACAGAAACATAAGCTAAAAAAGCTAGATGGTTGGGCATCCCTGGTGGCGCAGTGGTTGAGAGTCCGCCTGCCGATGCAGGGGACACGGGTTCGTGCCCCGGTCCGGGAAGATTCCACATGCCGCGGAGCGGCTGGACCCGTGAGCCATGGCCGCTGAGCCTGTGCGTCCGGAGCCTGTGCTCCGCAGCGGGAGAGGCCACGACAGTGAGAGGCCCGCGTACCGCAGAAAAAAAAAAGCTAGATGGTTATACACAAATCTTTACAATGAATGTCTAAATGGTAGGATTTCAATGATTTTTTTCCCCTCCCTTCCTTTTTGCTTATATGTGCTTTCTTTCTCTTCTCCAGTGACAGGTTTGACTTGTAGGAATAAAGTTTTCCTTTAATAAATCTTGTTTTTTAAGGAAAAAAGACCAGCAGTAGAAATGTGTCCCCAACCAGTAGAAGAACAAGGTGTACTGGTTGGTCCTGAAGCCGTGTTATTCTCAGTGGGGAATAAAAGTTAATTATTATTCCTCTGAATATTGCTAAGTTCAGATTCTCCATTCTGCCCCTCTCTGACTCTGTCTAGTGACATGAGAATTAGAGGAATAAAATGTGGTTCTTTTCCCATGAAAATGTTGGTGATTTTAATGAAACTTAAGCCCTTGCTAAGCTGCCAGAGAAGACACCTGGCATTTACTGTCACGTTTTATGCAAAACATGTTCGGAGTAGAAATGCATGTTGTTTAGCCAAAGATTGCTCTGTCCCTTTAAATGGCTGAAGCAGGTACCCATAAATTTGGTTATTTGTGCTAAAGAGGGTAGGGGAAAGAGTTGGAGAGGAAATTATTCATAATTCTGCCACTCTAATAACTTTTCGTGTCTGTCCTTCTCTTTCTATGTGCATATTTGTATCTGATGAATTATGTTGTGAGGCTTTATATCCAGTGAAGCTTTTGAAATTTTTCTTTTTAAAGTGAGCCCCTTGAAATTTATTTGTAAAAGCGTAGATTTTGTATCTAGTTGACTGCAACCTCAGCATTGGAAGGGACTTGTCAATTGCATCCCTTCTAAGAAATCTCTTCAGTAGAACAGAAAGTTTTGTTTGTGTCATATATATTGGTGACTTCTGATAATTAGTGATTTTATTTTTAACTTAAAAGATGGGAACCAACAAATGCGCCAGCCAAGCAGGTATGACAGCCTATGGGACTAGGAGGCATCTTTATGATCCCAAAATGCAAACTGACAAACCTTTTGATCAGACCACGATTAGTCTGCAGATGGGCACCAACAAAGGAGCCAGCCAGGTAAGCAATCCCTTTTTGTACTTGTTTCAAAGAGTACAAAAGGGCTATTTAAATTCACACTTACCTTATTCTTATTAACTGAGTCCAAAGCGGTTATTTTTTGTACGATATATATATATATATATATATATATATATATGCATGCCTTCAGGAAAGTAAGATTTGCTGAGAAAGCAAAAGAGTCAAAGGGCCTTTTCTGTAGCCACACAAGTATGGTGTGGCCCATGGCTTTTATTGGCAGTTAGAACAGCTGGCCTTTCTACCTAACCAGAAGAAAAAGATACGTTTATTACAGTGTTCTTGTTCCAAATTCAAATGAATTGCTCATTCTAATGCTTCTTTCAGTTTTAAAGAAGCCCTCAACTAATTTGGTAGGTAAAATTATCTGGTGTTTTACAAAGAACTCTAGCTAGCATCATGGAAAATGTGTGACTCTAAGGAGATGGAAATACAGCATGGTGAGAATGCTAGTATTCTACCACCACACGAGATGGAAGTATTTCCTGGGAAGAATAAATAGATCACCAGCACCTCGCAAGGCGGTGTGCACGTAACCATATCAGAGCGGGACATGTCTTACATCCAACAGGAGTGGGGGTAAAGTTTGAAAAAGCTTTTCATCATGACCTCATGAGGTGTGGTGGTGGTGCCCTTTATGGAATATGTCCTGCCACACGGGGCAGTGTCTCAGAGCTGCCACTCAGGTTTGCTTTTTTACCGATTAAATCTGAAAGCATGTGCTTGGCGTAAGTGGAGAAACGAGGTGAGTTACAGTACCCTGAAAAGGAGGGGAGTGGGAGTAGTTGTTCTGAAATAGCTGGCTCTTTGGTGTCTCAGAGCCTTCCGAAAGACTCAAGTCCTTAAGGACTGCTCAGCATAATTTTTGTTGAATGTATTACAGACCTTTGAAACTGGTAGCCTGGATAGCGTGTATGGTCATAATAGGCACTCAGATGTAGCTTTCAGGTATGCCAGCATTATGCTTTGTTTTTATATTCGTTATGTCCAATCTTCTTATTCCAAAGTAGGTAGTATTGTCTCCAGTTTGCATATGAGAAACCTAAAACTAAAAGTAAGTTAACTCGTCTGAGGCCACATAGCCATTTTATAGCAGAGCAAGGATTTGAAGTAAGGGCTGACCTTAGCTCGAAAGCCAGTGAATATTGCTTTGTAAGAGAATCAGCATCAGGCTATTTTGGTAAGCTAGCTTTACCCCTGAACCGAATGGAAGTTATTAGTGTTCACATTCGATGGGGATTTCATAATTCATAAAATACAAGAAACAAGAATAGATTTTAGCTGCTGTTTTAACTTTTATACTATGTTTTAATACCAGGCGGGGATGTTAGCACCGGGTACCCGAAGAGACATCTACGATCAGAAGCTAACATTACAACCCGTGGACAACTCGACAATTTCTCTACAGATGGGTACCAACAAAGTCGCTTCCCAGAAAGGAATGAGTGTGTATGGGCTTGGGCGGCAAGTATATGATCCCAAATACTGTGCTGCTCCCACAGAACCTGTCATTCACAATGGAAGCCAAGGAACCGGAACAAATGGGTCGGAAATCAGTGATAGTGATTATCAGGCAGAATACCCAGATGAATATCATGGCGAGTACCAAGATGACTACCCCAGAGATTACCAATATGGAGACCAAGGCATTGATTATTAGATTCACAGAGGAGCTCAGTATTTAGCCCGTTGTTTTTATTCAGTGAGAACCAAGCTAGCCTTGAGTAATTTTTATCTTGTCTTCCTAAAACACTCTTATGCTTATTGTACCTAAAGGAAATACTGCCTTACATACATTCCTTTTTCCTTTTTCTGCCTCTTCCCTAAATAGTTGCCTTTTAGTGCTGTAACAGTTAAATCCTACAGCATAACCAATAACTCACATATGAAGTAAAAAGGAATACTGTGAAAGGGGAGTACTCTTGTACAGTCAATTCTTTTATTAAAGATCTATGCATTTTTACAATCCTCTACTTAAATTGGTATTTTCAAACGATAGGAAGCTTTGTTTTTTTACAGTTTAGTATCTGGTTTCTCCGTGGAAGACTAAACTCATGCTTATAGCTAAATGTGGTCTTTGCCAACTAAATTTAAGATGCAGCATTTTAGAAATTTATATATCAATGTTTCTACAGTACTGTTTGCTAATTTTTAAATAAAGTCCTGATCAGTGTGCATTTGTGATTATATGTGTACTCATTCTTACCTAAGCCGACAAGATCTTTTCCGAGTGGTGTTTCGAAAGGAGCATGTACAAAGCTGGCCTGCAGACATCGAGGTCTGGGGGGTGCGTTTGCTCTGCCTGTTTGTGCCAATGTATCGATGTAGAGTTGCTCTGTTTTCTTCCACTGTATTTATTGCTGCATTTCTCAGCATAAACTTATCCCATTGTATTTTTTATAAATAAATATTTTTTTTGAACATTCCTATGAGCCACAGGCTGATTATTTTCTGGCTAACTTCCAGATGGGTAGAGTCAGATTTTTTTTTTTTAAAGTATTCTTTCCCAGGTACTGTTTGTTATAAGATACTGGAACATTTCTTTACTGAATCTATACACCAGTGCACTGAGTACTTGAGAGGGAGGCTTAGGAAAACGAAGGGACCTGCCCATCGCACACAGGAAATGCCCGCCGGGATTCAGACTATCATCTGACCTTTGCTTATTCCATTGTGACTCATCTGCCTCCAGTTCATTCTCAATCCAACTTGGAATAATCTTAAAACCATCTTGGGGAACATTGGTGGGGATGGGGTGGAGCGATTTTATATTCATATTCTAGCGTGAATAAATATTAAGAAACATACTGGATCAGGAATAGGACACGCTGTTTGATAATGAACTAGGATTTATGGTAGGAAGTGTTAGCAAAACCTAACCCTCAGTTATGATCTAGAGGAGGTCAAACAGCTAAGTGTTGTAATGATAAACAATTCAATCGCTAACACACTTTGTGACATTTTCCCAGCCAAGTGATTTCCTCTGATAGCACTGGTTCTATTAGGCCTTGGGGGGTGAAATGTGCCTGCTTGTTTTTTGCTGAGGCAGATAATGAGGACATAGCGGTGTTTGATGAACCCACAAAAGCACAGTTGACTTGCTCATCGTGCTGCAGTGACTAAGGTTAATGCCTTGGAGAAACTGCTCTGTCGTAAATCCTTTTCCTAAAGGAGACTGTCAGAGCTCAACTAATAGTCTTGTTTAAGAGGAAAGTTGTAATTTGCATTGTTAAAGGGGACCTGAGCTAGCATGCTGTTTCCTGCCCTCCAGGAAGAGGGGTTTAGGGAAACCTTATATCGATCGCACTGCTTGCCCTGCCAAATAAGCCAGATTGGGCGTCCTGTTAGGAGAATGAGTAATTCAGTTTACCTGTTATCTAGTTGAAACGAGCCTGCCAATCAACACGTTAGATGTTCCTATTTGTTTAAAGCTTTAAAAAGGAAAAGCCGCCAGTGCACGCCCACCGTGGCCCTTTCCTCTGACCCACCACTGAATCTAAATCTGGGAATGGGGTCCAGGCAGAAGGACTTTAAACCTTCCTCCGGGCAATCTCAGGTGGGGCTGTGGTTGAAAACCCGCTTCTGCAGAACGTTTGCTAATTTGTAAGACTTAGCCTTGTGCTTTTAACAAAATTTAACTCTTCACATCTGGTTAATCTTCTGCCCGTTCTATACCACGCCCATCAGGTGGTAGTTCCTTTTACACTTTCGGTTTTAATTGTCCCTAAATCTAAGAATTGTACTTTGAAAAGCTATAACATATTTAGCACATTTCCAGGAGCGGAAGAGTAGGGAAAAGTCCTCTGTACTAGGGCAACATTCCAGAGATTTTTGCTAAGGTTTATTGGTTGTGAGTGAGGAATTATCCTTTAAATTAGTTTTTACATAATGTGCTTTTTAATTGACCACATAAACATGTTGTTAAAAGGTCTTTCAGTCCCTGTTGGTACAAAAAAGGTTGTATACTTTTATGGTTCTACTATTGTAATGTGGTCAAATAGTGGGGACAAAAACAGGAAGAATAGGGTCCACGTTGGGCCCTGTCGTTTATTCTGCACATGGCTCTTAGGAGAAGGAAACTTTTTCCAGGTACAAATACCTGATGGGCGCGCTTATCTTACAGAGGCCGGAGTTCTGTTCCCTCTTCATTCGTTAATGAGTTCTTGTCTCTCTGTGCCCTTGCATTGTTTAATTTGTTGATCCTTTTTATAAAACTCTGAAAAACAAAAGAGTGAGTTAGACCAGTGTTCTGTATCTGCACGGATTGGCAATCATATACTTGGCCATATCATTTCGGGGAATTTAATCCTTAAAGTTTTCCCTGTTGAACTAAAATATCTTGGGGGGGGGGATGGGTAGATTTCAAAGTAGGTTTTTAATCAGAAAAGTGTAAATTGGAGAAAGAAGACCTAGTTAGCTTCCTACCACCATCAGAAGTATTTTCTTTGGAGTACATACCAAATATGTTAAAGTGCTACTGTATTTTTATGTTTTATTTGGAGAAGAATGAGGATACACTTAATTATAAAACTGTAGAAGTGCTTGTTAAACTTCAGTGCCTGGCCGGACTAAGGAGTGCTTTGCATGCTCTGTTTAAAAGCAAAAGGGCCTATGTTTTAGGGTAATAGAATGAAAGAAAATTGTTAAAATGTCACTTGACCCAGACAACAGAAAGAGATGAGAGACCTCATTCAGCTGTTAAAATATGCCTGTCTACACAGGATAAGGCAAATCAGCAACAACTGTGTTGCAAAAGCTGTTGGAAACAGCTGCCTGCTATTTCCAGATAGCAGTATGGGGGCTCTGATGAGGGTGTGACATTTCTCAACATTGTGTGCTGTGGTTAATAAAGGGCCTCAGAATCGCAGATCTGTCATACTGGCGCTGAAGGTGATTGGTCTACACTGGAGTGGGTGTTCCCTAAAATACAACGGGTATGACATGATGCTTGGGGATGCAAAAATGCCTTAGAAAAAGATCAACTGTGAAATCTCCAGACCATCCGAAAGGCCAGACCAAGCCATTAGCACCAAAGGAGACTTGCACTGCTACTCCACCCAGACCCTCCTACCCTGGGTCATTTGCTTAGTGATAATTGCTCAGTTTCACTTCTTTCCAGGGAGAAGGTTTCAATAAGGGAGGTGGGGTCAACCTCAGAAAATACAGCCCAAATCTCACTCTCAGGACATTGGGGTCATGTGGCCCTCCGGAAGAGAAAATAAGCTGGGAACCAGCCTCCTTTATGTGTGAGTCTTCAACGCTTTTGAGATTGTGAGGATGGAGTCTAAAACAGGAAATGAGATGTTTACTTACCAAAAACTCTTGGTCCATAAAGTAGGGCTTTTCTGATGATCCATCATTTGTTTCCAGATCAACAGCAAAACACAGGAAAAGTGCATCCAGCACAGTTTCAAACATAGATAAAAAACTATGGGCTACTAAGTAGGCAAAAAAAGCAACCAATAGTAGTGGGATTGCCCACACCTGGAGCACACGGTGGTAGTTAAATGCCATCAGTCCTCCAAAAACTGTGAAACACACCACTAGCACCTGTCCAGAACAAGAGTTTGTTGAAAATGTTTATAAGTTGGTTGGTTAGGATATTTTAGAAAAGACATTTGTCAGGTATAAGCAATAGTTTTCACGTATGTGCATGTGTGGGAGTGTATGTGCCTTACTGTAAAGAGTGCTTGTCAGAAAATTGGGTACAATGAAATAGGAAGAAGAAAAATGAAAAGCTATGATACCAAAAGAAAACCCAGCTAATTTGGAGGATGAGAAGAGTATATATACTTTCATTTTATCTGTGCCCAGTTTTTGTATTTATGCAGACGTAATGGTACCTCACAAAGTTTTTAGTGTTTTTTTCACTAAATGCTACAAAAAGCATCTTCATTAAAAAAAATTTTTTTTTATAAATGCTATTTTTCTATTTTTATTTATTTTTGCGGTACGCGGGCCTCTCACTGCTGTGGCCTCTCCCGTTGCGGAGCACAGGCTCCGGACGCGCAGGCTCAGCGGCCACGGCCCACGGGCCCAGCCGCTCCGCGGCATATGGGATCTTCCCGGACCAGGGCACGAACCCGCGTCCCCTGCATCGCCAGGCGGACTCTCAACCACTGCGCCACCAGGGAAGCCCTATAAATGCTATTTTTAAAAACAACAGCACAACAACCCACTGAGTGAATATACTGTAGTTTAATATGTGAGTACTTTTACCCTGGGGATTAAAGTGGATGGGCTTTCCAATGCTGGTGTAGGGAGCTAATAGGATAATAGGCTTTTGCTATATGTAATTATTATATTTCCAGGAATGATTACAGGCCATGATGTACCTAACTGTTTAACAGACAAATTGGAGCCCCTCTGGAGCCCGCACTGCACTTGGGTATCCATAAAGACGGACGTGAATGTCTGCATGCCACTTCATTCAAAAAAAAAAATCAGCAATTATGCGTTCCTTTTGGGAAATATAGGAAAATGAATTACTGCCTAAAATAAAATACAAGTCTGTTATAGAAGAGTAGCTCCCGCTCACTGCAACTAGAGAAAGCCCGCACGCAGCAAGGAAGACCCAATGCAGCCATAAATAAATAAATAAATTTATAAAAAAAGAAAAAATGAAACCTCCTTCCAAAAATTCTGGGAAGTAGTTATTACAAAATATATCATCCACAATCCGACCAAGCTAACGTGAACAATACCACTTAGATACAACTACAACTTAGATTATTAGGCTGTTTTGAAAGGCATAATCAGTTTGTTCTTCTAGAGCTACTGTCCCATGAAAAGTCTCTGGGTCCCAGCTGTGCCTTAAAATATATGTGCAATTAACACACACCTGTGAAGTCCATGCATGTTCTAACTTGTTACTGACAGCAAACCATGACAGTAACGCACCAGAGATATACACCAAATGCCACAGAAACACAAAATGCTAACAAGGAGCCCAGGGTCCCCATATTTGGCACTGGCACAACTGGAGCCTGATAATCTTGTTCATTTTAGGGCACCACGAATGTCCCTGGCGTTCGTGTCCTATGTGGAGGACTGGCTGGAAGAAGCGAGGATGTCTATCTTAGAAGAGGGAAGATGTGGAGGGAGGGTCAGGACATCTGTGGTCAAGAATTTGAAGGGCAGTCAACTGGAAATAGGACCAAACAGGTGTGTAGAATTAAGCCCAGTGGGTGACACGGAAAGAGACACGCTAGCACAGTATAAAGAATCTTCAACTTGAGGCATGGTCAAGTAGGGGCTGCAGCACCACTTTCATCACTCTTTTAGGGATTCTTCCCTGTAACCCAGAAAGGGGATGTGTTATCTTTAGTTCACAGATAGGAAAAATGAGGTTTTCACAAGACTACATACAACTCCTTGGAAAAAGATGACAGCAGAAATGTAACTGGCTCCATTTGGGACATTAACCATTCTATCTTTATATTTATGGATTCAATGCTCTTAAATCATCAGGTTGCAATACTATTTCCATATATTTTTATGACAAACAACCCCTATAAAACATTCATTTTCTGAGGTTAGTAGCATTTTCATTTTAGATATGAGAAAGCAGTATTCAGAATGGTAGAAAGAAATGATCATAGCTAAGAGTAAGACTAGGATTCGAATCCTAGCTCTACCTATTGTGGGATCCTGGACAAGTTATTAAACCTTAGTTTCCTCATCTGTGAAACAGGGTTACTTCACAGGATTGAGGATTAAATGAGAGGACGAGGCATAGCATCTACCACAGAGTAAGCACTCGGGAAACAGTAGTTCTCCTTAACGGTCTTGTTGTATGGCTTAATTTTTGGATCCCAAGTTCCTTTATTATTTTAGTGAAGACATCTCACCTTTCCTAGAAAAATTACGAAGTCTCCAAAGCAGTTAACAGATGTAAAATGACTTGAATTCTTGGATAAGAGCTTGAGTGCATCTTTTGCTGATGTACAAAAATCTGTCCCATTAATGGCAGTTGTAGCGTATGCATTCTGAAACAAAAGGCCGTAGTGAAAAAGATGACCAGTCTGACTGTTGTAAAGACAATATAAATGCCAATGCAGAATATTTTCAAAATAGAGAAAAATAGTTACTATTAACCCACTCTCTCTGCCCGTAACAGGTCATTTCATCTTCAAAGTCCCTTCCAGTCTCTGGAATACATACACATATATTTTCATATAATTGTAATAAATGGAAAAGATAAATAAGTATTTCTGGTCAGTGTGGTGGATTGAGCATCACCACTACAAACACGTGGAAACGATGCGGAGAGCGTAACTATCTTAATGCACAGCAGAGTTTGAGGGGAGGAAAGAAGTTTAGGTGCTAGAAACAAAGCAGACCCTAGCTAATGGTGAGCGCTGAACCCGAAGACTCAACGGGCAGGGAATCAGTAAAGGCTTTAGGAGTGAGGGGCTGGGGATTTAACACCTTGGGGCTAAGAAACAATGCTCAGGCCCATGCCAGGAAACTGAGCTGTCTGCATAAATACAGAATTTATATTCAAACTGAATCAGCCATTCCAGGAAAGTGGTATAGAAATGCAACATCTGCCTAGGACCATTGAAATTACTAGGGTCTGGCCACAGGCAGAGCAAAACCACATCCGCCCAGGCCAGGGAATGGTGGAGGCCCACAGACAACCATCCTTGAAGAAGATGAAGAAGCCTTCACAGGAAAAATGTGCAGGTGACTCAAGGAAATGAACAGCACGTCAAACAAAAGAATCTGCACCTTGAGAACAATCTGAAATAAAGCATTGAAGGAAGCATGTTTAAGATGTTAAGGAGATAATAGAAGGAAGAGTGACCATAAAGAATGAACAGCACGGTGTAAAAAATGAAGAGGCAGTGTAGAAAACAAACGGAACAGAAATTCTAGAAATGAAAAGATATACAATTTAAATGGTTCAGTGTCATTGTTATATATCTGACTTATTTTCCTTTATATAGAAAATAAGCATTTTCATGTTGCTCCATGGCTTATTTATAATTTTAATTTTTAATAAATACATATTTTATCAGGGGTGTGTGTGTGTGTAGCTAGGGCATATTTAGACTATTTCAAATATTTGGCTGTTATAAATAACTATGCAATGAACATCTTAATTTCCTCATTTTGGATAATTTCTTAAGGATAAATTTCCAGAAATGAGATTACTAAGTCAAAGAGGACAAGTGGGTATATGTGTTCATATAAGAAGATTTCTTTGGTAATTTTTCCAATATACCTTTTCCTTATAACTATACGATAATTTCAAAACCATCTATTTCTTACATTTCCCTTGAAATCTTTAAAATGCTACTTGCACTGCAGTTTACAATTTATAACTTCCCTGGGAAAATACACTGGAATGCTACCTGCTTGGGTTTTGCCTTGCCTTTTGGCTTAAAGGATGAAAGTTTTATCTCATGATATAAAAGTAATCCTTTCATACACCCATTCAAAAACATTGTAAAGAAACCAATTTGGAGCCTACTGCAGTAATTTAGCCCCAGTGATGCAGGTCTTAAGCAAGGTGAGTTACAGAGGAGAAGGAGACTAAGGCCGTGGAATTAACTGACCCTCTCTTGGTAACCCCCTCTTCCCCAAGGCCAACTAGAGAGGAATATTTGGCTCTTAAAGATGAAAGGCTGGTATTCACCTCCCCGCACAGGGTACCCTGCTTGCCTCAGAGGGGATATTCTCAGTCAGATGTCAGATGAGGTCCCTGCAGAAATGCCTTAATGGGGCTTCCCTGGTGGTGCAGTGGTTGAGAGTCTGCCTGCCGATGTCAGGGGACACGGGTTTGTGCCCCGGTCCGGGAGGATCCCACATGCCGTGGAGCGGCCGAGCCCGTGAGCCATGGCCGCTGAGCCTGCGCGTCCGGAGCCTGTGCTCCGCAACGGGAGAGGCCACAGCAGTGGGAGGCCCGCGTACCGCAAAAAAGAAAAAAAAAAAAAAAAAAGAAATGCCTTAATGGTATTCCACAAGAAGTTTTGATTTCTGACTTATGTAGAATGCATGTGAAATTGCTTTTAATATCCCAAACTGGCTGTTGGTGGACTTAAGTCTTGAGTGGGGACGTGGAAACTCATTGCTCATAATTTGATCAAGCATTTTTGATCATCTAAGGTTCTCAGAGCCCTGACTACCAGCTCATTATCCTGAAGACACATGTGCAGGGTGGGTAGGTACAGACTGGAAACCAAGGTCAAAGGCATTGTCCCAGGTGCTCTGGGAAATCAGGGAACTTCTGTTTTTTCATTCTAACTTTATGGACATGACACTAGCAACTTTAATTAGAACAAAAGGCTATTTAAAAGCATGGTGGTTAAGGTAAGCACAGGCCCTGTAGCCAGTCTCTGGGTTCCAATCCTGGTTCTTTTTTTTTTTTTTGGCTGCGTTGGGTCTTTGTTGCTGTGCGCAGGCTTTCTCTAGTTGCGGTGAGCAGGGGCTCTTCGTTGTGATACGTGGGCTTCTTATTGTCGTGGCTTCTCTTGTTGTGGAGCACGGGCTCTAGGTGCGTGGGCTTCAGTAGTTGCAGCACGTGGGCTCAGTAGTTGTGGCTCGCAGGCTCTAAAGCGCAGGCTCAGTATTTGTGGCGCACAGGCTTAGTTGCTCTGGCATGTGGGATCTTCCTGGACCAGGGCTCGAACCCATGTCCCCTGCACTGGCAGGCGGATTCTTAACCACTGTGCCACCAGGGAAGTCCCTCAAATCCTACTTCTTACCACCAACTGCCTGTCGGTCTTGGGCAAATGATTTAACCCCTCTCAGATCAATGTCCTGATCTGTAAAGTGAGTTATAGCACCTACTGCAAAGGGTTGTTGGGAGGATTAAAGAACAGATTCCCTATAAAGCATTTAGCAAAGCGCAGGCACATAGAAAGCATGTAATAAAGGGTGGCTATTTTCCTCCAGACCTCACCAATGATGAACTCATTTACTACTGGGAAACACAGAGGCCATTCTTTAAGCGCGGAGGAGGTGCGGAAAGGACCCGTGGTTTCTTCATCTGTAGACTTTAATCCCTCACATTTTCAGGGACCCAGGAGGGGCAGGACCTGCTTCCCAGACCACGTCCCAGGCCCCCACGTGGTCTTGCTCCACAGCGATACCCCATGCCGCTCAGCCTCTTTCTTTGCATTCGGGCTCTGTCCCCAGCCCCCCACGGCCCCACTTCTGCCCTCTGAACTGAGGTTCTTGGTGTTCTTCCTGATTCAGGCTGGGAACAGAGTTTCTGCGGGACTTCCTTTACCTACAGATCGTAACCTCATAGTCAGTTTAGCACAACTGCTTATAAGCAATAAAAATAGATTTTGCTCCCTGGCTAAAATGATTAAAGGTTAAAGTAGTACTTTCCCATGCATGTGTTGACTCCACAGATCTTGGGGGCCCATAACCATTTGTCTTTTCTTTAATGTATCATGCCCAGTGAAAGACGGCATTAAAACCACTCTGACAGGGAAATTATATATACGCCTTCCTGCAGCTACTACACCACTAGTATTTGACCACAGGTTCAACCCTGATTGCCGCAGAGAGACCTAGAATTAATGTCTGAATGAAGAACTGGAGGAGGGAAGAATTGCTCATGACACAGGATATGGATTGCGAATTTCTGCAGTTTCAGCATTAGCTAATTTATACTTATTCTGAGGAGAAGTGCTTCCTTGCCAGGCAGCTGGAAGATGGACTGCAGTAAATGTTCAGTGTTGTAAGTCCTGGCTCGGAGCATTTGCATTTGCCTGGCATGACAGAACGCTAAGGCAATCTGCAGACCCTCACAATATGTGGAAAGGATAGATATAAGGAACAGGGAACACGTTTTGTTGGTTGTGAAGGTTAATCAGGAGGTCCTGAAGCAAGAAAAAAGGAGGTAGAGGTACCAGGCTTTTATTACCAGACAAAATTCAGTGTGTCTGTTTAGCAACACCAAGCAAGTGGGCACATCTGTGCCTGAGACTGAACCCGTGAAAACACAAAATCGATACAGGGAAGGATTCCCCGCTTGACTATGGAAGCACCTCAACACTAGGTTGCATTCTCATTCCTTTGCCTGGGACTGAGGACTCCCTGCACGTACAGGTGGCTTTGCTTTCAGATGCGCATGGACTGTCCACCAAGGTCTGTCACAAGCTGCAGGGGAGGGTGGGTGGAGGTCTTGTGTGGCTGGGAGGATTCGTGAACAATGAACTACGACTCAAGCTCAGGTGAGACAGCAATGTGGAGTGGAAGCCCAGCCTGGGGTGAGGGAGAGAAGAGAGCATGGGGGAGGGGAGGGGGTAGAAGACGTCACATCAGTGGCATTAGGCCGGGCCCCTGCAGGGAACGTGGGGCGGATGGGGCCAAGGCAGCAGCAGAAGGCAGTGAACTGAGACTCAGGGGTCGAGCAGAGAATTGTGGTGGGACTCCTCCAGACCCAGATCTCGGCGGGGCTGAAACGCCATGCTGTGGAGCAAGGGGAGTGACAGGAAGGTTCAGCCTGTGCTTCTGGAAGCTCTCCCAGGCTGCCCTGTGAAGGTTCAGGGCAGATCTCTCATTACTGTCTAACGCTGAGCTACAAAGCCCTGCACCTCCCAAAGCTCATTCTCACCAAAGCCCTTGGGGAGCCCCCCAGGCACTTCCACTGTGCCTCCTGGGCTCTGCTTGAGTTGCACATAAATGCCCTGTGACCACTCAAACATTGTGTGCGTTGGTGTCATTAGCAGTCATAAGCCAGGGGCCAGGCCCAAAGAAAATGAGCTCTTCTGTGGGGAGAAAATAAGAGTACTAGGAATTGTGGGACTTCCCTGGTGGCGCAGTGGTTAAGAATCCACCTGCCAATGCAGGGAACACAGGTTCGATCACTGGTCCGGGAAGATCCCACATGTCACGGAGCAACTAAGCCCGTGCGCCACAACTACTGAGCCTGTGCTCTAGAGCCCACGAGCCACAGGTACTGAGCCACGTGCCACAACTACTGAAGCCCACACGCCTAGAGCCCGTGCTCCACAAGAGAAGCCACCACAATGAGAAGCCCGTGCACCACAACGAAGAGTAGCCCCCGCTCACCACAACTAGAGAAAACCTGCTTGCAGCAACAAAGACCCAACGCAGCCAAAAATAAAATAGTAAATTAAAAAAAAAAAGAGTACTAGGAATTGTAACTCTTTCCAGGTGCTCTGCTCCCTTCCACCCCACTTCAAGAGATGCCTTAGTGATATGTCCCGAATGGCTTGCCACAGACCTGGCAGTAGCTTCCTAATTTGTCCCTGTGGCCTTTTTTTCACTTTCACTATCAGTAGGCAGGTGTGCAACTTCTGTGTGTAAATAAATAATAATAGTAACTAATAATGGCAAGAATCACGGAATGCAGACTATGTGCCGGGCCCTATTCTATATCCCCCTGAATGCATTCAGTCCTCTTAACAACCACAACTGGACGATGAGGTAGCTGCAGAAACTAGGGTGCAGAGAGGCTGGGTAGCACACCCCCGGCACACGCATGCGATGGAAGTTGCATCACTTACAAGAAATGGACCTCTGACTCATTCAGGCCCATCAGGAAAACATTTACTTTGAGCTGTACTCTGTGCTTTTCCTTCCAAAACGTTCAAAATAATAAAGTGGTGCTCTTAGGAGACATGTCATTAAAAAGAGCCAAGGATGCGGTAGGATGGTTTAGTAGAAAGAGGCTGGGTTCCAATCACGTTGCCTCCAAAGACTGGCTGAATGGCTTCCACTAGGTAATGTCACTTCGCACTTACACGAGCCCTCAGGTTCTAGCTAAAGATGCTACACGTCTGTGCGGTACTTCAAAGTGGACTAGGCACCCTCCTGCTATTGTCTTACTTAATCTGCTCCTCACCACGACTCAGTGAAATAACCACCATGGGTATATTATTCCTATTTGACAGAAAATTCTAATCTTTGAAGAGAAATGAAAGAGATTTAAGTGTACTTTTAGGTAACAGAAAAGTTGGATTACCTCTTTACTTTGAGAGTTGTCCAAGAATGTTAATTGCAGCTTTTACACAGAAAGAACATTTTTCCTCCTTAACTCAAGCCGGAAGCCAGCCCAGTCTACCCTGTGTCCTTCATCAGCGAAGGGCAGCCATTCGTCCTCCCACGAAACTGAAGCGGGCCTTTCTTTTGGTGGCAGAACTGTGAACCCGAGCTTCTGCTGACTCTTCAAAAAGGTAAACAAGAGTTTCCCTCCGTACAGGAGGGAAGGCATTTGCCAAAAGCCATGCCGTGAAGAGCCAGCTTTATTTCTGGAATGGCTTCCTAACAAAATTCTGATATTTATTAACTCAAAATAAAACAGGAACTACGAAAACAAACCTGAGAAACTGGATGATGAATAAATAACACTGGTATTCATCCTTTTCTCAGAACCAAAAGTAATACAGTGAAATCTGAGCCCAGAGTGATCCCCGTACATCCAAGGGTCTTTTCTGGTAAAACCTGCAGGAACCATCACAAGCTAGTTTCATCTCAGCCCTGTTTTTATCACAAACACATGCTGAGGGAGGTGGGGCACAGCCTCCAGACCTGGCGCTCGCTGTTTGGATCAGTCCAAGAGCTCACCACTCACCAGTTGCAAAAGTCCGGCGAGACGGCGAGTGGGGGAATCTGCCGGCCCCTCGGGGTTGGGACCAGGTGGGGTGGAGGCACTGTAAAGCCGGGTGCTCGGCAGTGCTGTCCTGTTTGCTCCTTTTAAATGTATTTCCTTTTTGCTTATTTTTTAGAATAATGGCTTTAGCATTTTCATGCTCATCATTAAAGAAAATCAAGCAACATAGAGACAAAGAAGAAAGCAAGAAAATCGCTCTGATCCCACCCCTCAGAAATAACCACTGCTCACATCACATGGACCTCACCCCAATGTTTCCCTGCAAAGATACACAGAAGGGAGACAGACAGAGGGAGGAAGTATGGGCAGGCAAGCAACAGTTATAAAAATGGAAACAAAAAGTACAGTTTAAGTAAAAGCACGAATGTGAATTTGACTTCAGCAAAAGAAACTGAAACTGAAGGAATATTTGAATGTCAGACAAATGTATCTTCACACACAAGACCTAGGTTCCTAAAGAAAACTTTCTAAAATTATTATGAAAAACATTAAGAGGTTAGAGTGCTTATTTTGGTTTTTTTTTTTTTTAACACTGTGGCTTAAGTTTCAGCAGCATGGATGGTGAAAGATGAGTTGTCTTACGCTTTCTCCCTCGTCCCGAATTTAGCGCGTTTCGTTATTATTCTGACTTTGTCAGGCTTTGAACATCTACAGCCTCTTCTGTGGTGACGGCTTTAGTTACTTAATGGAGTGTACCCAGCACAGCTACTGTGGCTGCCGCCTTACATTCCTGCTCTGTGCCAGCTGCTCTGACACTCTCCTGCAGGACGTGGTGGTGGGGTGGGATTCCTTGGCCAAGACGCCCTCCCTGTGAGGCTCCTGCTCATTGAATGGCTACAGGAAGATGCTGTGGCAAACCAAGAATGGCCTCCAAATAATACTTCTTCATGCAAAGCCAAATTCAATTCACCGGTACATTTGTTCCTTCAGTAGAATGTTAGGATTAAAAGGCTACCCCAGACGGCACCCAGGAAAACCCTCTCATTTTACTGATGAGGAAACGGAAGTCTCAACAGGCTAAGTGACCAGACAGAGGTAACCAAGATGGACATGAATCGGATATTCACAGCCACGCCCCTTCCTCCCCCAAATCCAGAAAAAGCCAAGGAGGCCACTGCATTTTGCTGAACTTGGCCATCATTGATGTGCTAGCAGAGTTCTGCCCTCCCAGTGAAAACCCACCAGGACAAGGATGTGATGCTTAGTGATGAGCAGGTCCTGGATACGGGGCTGCACAGCAAGTGCCGCCTGCCTCCCCACGGGCCTACAGAGGGCTCTCCCTGCGTTAACCTCATCCGACCTGGGTATAATCAGCGGAGGAAATGAGAGAGGCGAAGGGAGGCCTGGGCGTCCACAAGGCAAAATTAAAGTTGCAACCTGTGAAACAGAAAACACAGGGGATGGGAAATGCTCGTACTGTATTTTGATCTTAGGCTTTGTTAGAAAGAAGACTAAATGGACGGGCTGTCCCCTGTGAGTGAAGACCATTGGCTTCCTCTCCTCCTTACTCTTACTCTTGACAAGGAACTGCGGGCAGCACAATGAAGCCATTAAGGCTACAGACCTGGCGTCATATGGATCCCCACAGAGCAGCTAGCATTCTAGATAAGCTCTTCAGCCTCTGGGCCTCAGCTTCCTCATTTGTACAGTGGGGGTAATACCCACTTAACACACAGAGTCCTTGAGAGGACGAACTTAGACCGCATATGTAAAATGTGTACCAGGGTTCCTGGCAGACCCGCAAAACTCAATAAATGGCTATGTTATTTACAGACCTGAGAAGATTGGTTCTTTAGTTAAGAGAATGCCAAATATCTCTCATTTGAAGCTCAGCCCGCGGAAACGGCAAGAGGGAGACGGAGGGCAGAAATGGGAATGTTTACATGTTTTCGTATATTGCACATCCGGGGGAATAACTTTTGAAGTCAGGTGTGTGTCCCTCCATGAACACACTGTTGATGGGTGTGGGGCTGGCGAAGCAACAGCCGAGCTGTTAGGCTGCACGAGAAAGGCCTGCTGACAGAGAGCCTGGTAGTCGACTGAAAGGTCGCAGGCTGCTGGGAGTAATTACTGCTTTCTGCATGGCTTAGCTCAGCATGCAATGAAAACTCTTATAAGAAAAAGCATTTATTTAAAGACACTGGCTGTAACAACAGAACTCTTCTTTCTGAAGCTCCATAGACTATCAGCCCTTCCACTCCGGCCTTCTCTAACCACTGGCACTTCTGCTTGGAAAGCAGCTTTTCTTGCAGTCAGTCTTAGGTGTTGTTAGGGCAGCTCCAACAAGAAAGGGCAGCTCTTTGAGCTCGTATTTCCTTTTTCTTTATTGTCTCCCTGCTACTCTTAGTAGATGCTCCAGGCTCTGTGAAGGCAGCATGAAGCAGGGCTGGGCTGAGAAAGTAGGGGCTCATCCTTCCATCCACAGACGCGTATGGAGGGTGTGCCTCTACTAAGCTCGGGGCTGGGCACAGGCCACTGAGCCAGACCGACAGGCTTGTGTTCTTGGATCTCAGGAAGTTTCTTTGTTGCCGCCTTGATGGAGGCAAGACGTGGGCATGGCCAGCAGGCCCAGAGGGCCCTTCTCACCCCCACTGAGATTCATCCTCATGAAGTCATCTGGCCTCAGCTTCTCACTGCTTGGATGAATGCAAGTCTAGCAAATGCTTCTCTCTGCCTCACCCCTATGCCAGCTGAGGCCTTCTATAAAAGGCAAAAGGAGGGGGAAGATGAAACCATTTGAAGAGCATCAAAGACTGGATCCACTTGCTGAAACTTTTAGGAACTTTCTAGTCCTGCCTAGCTAACTGAGCCAAAATTCTTAGTCACTTCCACTCCTATTTTTCACAGACCTCGTTTCTGAAATGTCTATAGAGTTGAGACTCTAAACGGAAGGAGGACTGTCCAGCTATCCCCAGTGTGTGTGTGATCGTTCACTTTGCTATCCTGACTTCTGTTTCGCTTTCCTCATGTATTTCCTCCTTTCTTGCCTCTCTGCCCACCTCATTCCCGCAGGACTCGGAGGGCTCATTCCCCCAGGTGAGGGGAGGGAGATGGGGTGGGGGGTGCAGGAGAAGACACCCAGTCTGCAATTCTTACTGGCTTTTGATTTCTAAAATTTTAAGCTCTTCAGGCCCTTCCTACCAGTGGAGAAGGTGAAGGAAGGGGGTTCCCAACATGACCCGAGTCTGGGAGCAACAGGTGGGTGTGCAGGTCTTCCTCCACCCCCGGATTAGAAAATGAGACTCCCCTGCACTGGGGAAAGAAGCGGGGGAAGAGATCTGTGGGTCCTGACCAGGCGTCCAGCTCTGCTTTTTTTTAAGCAGAACACGGAACAGTGGCAAGACTCTAAAGGCGAGTGCCCACTCCTAGGGTCTGAGTTTGCCAGGAGTGAGGGGGTTCCAGAGACATGGGGGGCTTTCATTGCTAAAACCAGAACAGTCCCAGACAAAGCAGGAGGGTTGGTTACCCTACCACTAGCACATCTAGGCAGACAGGGCCATAGGTGGCCTTCCAAAAGACTCCTGCTTCCCAAGCAGAGCTTGAAGGAGCCATGAAGATGGGAAGATGGATGTCTCAAGGGCAACCTGTGTGTACTGACGCCTGGGGCTACCTGACACCTCATATAACCCCATGGGGGGACAGCCCAAGAATAATGGATTAAACTTTCTGCCAGTCCAGTGGAATGGGAGTTCACAGACAGAAGTTAGGTTGAGAGACGTGATATAGTATTTCTTGCACATCTGAGATTGGGGATGAGGCTCACATCTGTGTGGAGGTCGGTCAGAGATGAGACTCAGGCAGTGGCAGCACAGGGCACTGTCAGACTCTAGCTTTGAGCAGAACATGGAACCCGTAGCCGCTGCACCAAAGTGGCTTTTATTCCCTTGACCACTGTGACTCACACCGCCTTCCTTTTTTTAAAAAACCTTTTTATGAACGCATTCTCTAGTCTCTGGCCAACAATCACTACCTTCTCCCAACAAGTCTAATGTCTAAGACAAAGACAATTGGGGAGCGACAGCTGAGGACCGTATTCACAGTGTCTTGCTTAGAAGGGTATGGAAGGGGATGAAGCATGGGCTTCAGAGGTGGCCACTCTGACAATGACTGTGTTCCAGAAGCAGATGCAGATAAATGACATGAAGAAACCTGCTCTCCATCATGAGGAAGATTAGATTTGGGGTAGGAGCTATTTAATGGTTTAATTTCATTTCCCACACTAAATGAATTTGGGAAATGTCGAAACTAATCTACAGTCTTTCCATTTCTTAAGCACTTAGGGTAATGTTGAGAACTTGGATTGTGAAAGTTCTGTCTTCCATTTGAACCAGCCCCCCACCCGGCCCCCACCCTGGCTGCCATCACAGATGATGGGCCAGCGTCGGTGGTAAGCATGGCGTCCACAGCGGACACTAGAATGCAGATGAGAAGAACACAGGAGAAGCCAATGGGCAGCTGCCTCAGCCCCACGTGGAACACTGTCCATCAGAGCACAGTGGTCTCATGGGTCACCTGCTTCCTCACTTCTGGGGCAACTGAATTTTGCTGACCCCAAAGATAGTTTTCATAGAAAGTTAAACACACAGGCAATCTCCCTCAGCATATTTGCAGCATACCTAGAGCACGTCATGAGAGGAAGAGAAGGACAAAGAAAATTAGGGTTTGCTTGATGTCCTGCGTGGAGCTCAGACTTATGAGAGGAGTCTTACAGATAAGCAAATGGCGATTCCTTGGATCAGATGACCTTTGGAACCAGTGTTGTTGGAAACAGTCCCAGTCATCCTCCCTAGGCTGTGGCATAACTACCCTTGAAAATGGGAGTGAAGAGGAAGAAAATGAATGCTAGATGCAGAAAAGAGGGGGCCAAACCGATGTGCTATGCAGGGGATGTTTCCTTAACCTCGGGCCACAGTCATTTTCTGGTCATGGGTTTGGATTTGAGTACTGGCTTTCCCTCACCATCATCCTTTGTGAGGGGAAACTTAGTCATTAAGTTCCCTGGACTGCCAGGACCAGAAGGGCTGCTCTTAGCAATTCAACTCCCCCCAACAAGTCTTGAGTGCAGTGATTCTGGCTGAGGGCAGTGGGGAAGGAAAGATGTTCTTGGAGAAGTTCCCTGTGGATGCTGATATACCCCTAGCTGAATAATAACCCCAGGAACCCAGCACTGCTCTAAGTGCACAGGATAGAATCAGAGCTTGTACACTTAGTGGGTTGATAATAATAATGACTCCCATTTATTCAGCACATACCTCGACATGCTAGGCACAAAACCAAGGGTTTTGCAAACATTATCTCTTTAATTATTTATAATAATCTTGGGAGACAGGCATTGTTATACCCAATTTGTCTGGTACATGGTAGACTTCCAGTATGTGGTGAATAACTAAGCCTCTCCTTCCCCTCACAGAAGAAACTAACATTTATGGAGCACATACTAAGAGCCAGACACCACACCATGTTTATGTGTATTAGTTTAATTAACCCTCTCAGCTGCCTATGAGGTAGGTGTTAAGAACTTTGCTTTATATACGGGGAAACCAAAGCTAAGTTAAGAGAGGTGAAGTGACCTGCCCAATGTCACACAGTAAGTGGAGAAGCTATGATCCAAACCCCGACCTGTCTGCCTTCTTCCCATTCCATCACACTGCTGGGAAATGAACAGAGGGTCCAGGTCCAGAGAGGGAGGACGGGGAGGAAGGAAGAGCTCTCATAAGAGGTGGACAAACATCTTCCAGAAGAAGGGGAGCGCTAAGGTGTAAGGAGAAGGGAGGATGCTTGGAGAAGGAAGCTGGAGGAGTGGTACCATTAATAAGAGGTGAGATCCCATCCTTCCCAGATCCAAGCGTTCCCCACCCTCTGCCCTGCGAGCATGGGCCCTGACTTCCATGTTGCCCAAGGGAGTGGGGTGATCTACGTATAGTTCTGTTTATGAGGTGAGCCGGGGCAGCTCTCATCGGCATTCTGTGTACTGTGACATACTTGTTTGTCCCCAGTGTCTCAGTGAAGCTCGGGAGGGTGGGGGGAGAGAAGATGCAAGGTAGAGAAGAGGAGAACCAGAAAGAGCCCCGCCCACTGTGTAAGCCTGGTTGAAGCACTCAAGCCCTCTGGACCCCAGATTCTGCTGTAATGAGGGGCAGGGCTTCCATGATCTCTTAAGTTCTGGGGTCTGAGTTCCTCCCTGGGGAAGGGGTACCCTGGTGGACTGGTAAAGACCTGGTTTTAAATCCTGGTGGAGGTAACCCTGTGTTTGTATTTCCATGGCCATTCGTTCCCAGGGGAGGTAGATGACTTGAGGGACTTAAGGGTGAGTTTGGAGGGAAGAGCAGAGCACAGGCTGGCTCAGCCCTTTGTCATTGTCTTTGGGATCTACCTAGCACTGAGGACACACCTCCTCAGCTTCTCAGCTGAGTATGCAGGGGAGACCCCAGGGGCAGGTCTACATTGTTGGCTGGGCCTGGGACAGGGTGAGTTGGTCTCTCCATTTCAAGGGTGAAGCTTTAATAAGCTGCTCCTACACTGTATTTTACAACCCGGCCATTAGGTACTCAAGGTGATAGTTTTAATCTCCATCTGCTGTCTCTTGGGTCTCTCAGTTGTTCAGAACTTTACGAGGAATAGGGGATGACTTATTATGGCTCCCAAACCTTAACACTCAACTCTGTTACTTTCCTCCTGTCTAACCTGGAGCAGGTTGCTACTTAACCTCTCTGAACCTGTGTCATCATCTATCAAAAAAAGAAAAAGGATAATGATTGTACCTTTCTCACAGGATTATTTGTGAGGATGAAGGGAGTTAATACATGTAAAGCAGTTAGCATGGTGCTTGCTGCACAGAAGTGCCCAATAAGTGGTAGGAATTCCTGTCTTGGGGAGCTGCACACCTTGGAGGGAGCCTAACAGTTGCCTCCCAAGAGGTTTTCTGATTAGCTGAGGGCCCCTTGCAAAACTTACCCTCCCTTCCCTATAGTGAGGCAATCATTCATTCGACAAACATTAACTGTTTCTCCGAGAAGGTAGAAGAATTTCAAGTCAGAAAGGACAGATGGCAGCTGCACACTGGGCCTTTCCCCAGAAGGAGAAGAGGCTGCTGAGGCCCATTTAGGGCAGAGGGCTTTAGGGTATAGGAAGTGAGCTTGAGCTCACCCTCTTGAGCCCCAAGCCTTGCAACACACCCACAGCAGGTGGGAGCCGGGCTCCAGAGAGGCTGCTCCCCAGGAAGCTACATAAAGCCACAGCGCTAAGCCCAGTAGCTCCTGAGCCACGCACCAGGAAACATGAGGATACAGTTGGTTTTCTCCCAGACAGCCTGGGGTCTCTGACAAATAGGCGTCTCAATTCCTTTCTATCTAAAGTCAGGACAGTAGCATTTGCCACAAAGCAGCTGGGCTGTGAGGATTACCATCATCTAGAAATGGGCTTTAATGTAAACTATCATATTGACACACATGCGAGTTTCTTCTACAACATGCACACACGGAGGCATCTCTCCGGGGCTCTCAGCATCAGCTGGCTGCCCCAGAATAGCCCTAAGCCAGTCGGTGGGGGCAGGAGAATTCGGAACCGCCGCTGTCATGGAAAGAACAGCTGTCTGCATGCTCTGTGATGAGGCAATGTCAACTACCCCAAGAACTGTGTCCTCTCAAGAACCTTTACATCATTTTCATAATCGAGCTCGAGAAATTGCACAATATTCATGACTTTTCTTTTCTGAGCTGCACACATTTTTCTGGGGAGAGGAGAGGAGTCCCTGGAGGTCTGCCAGCTGGCTGACGATGAACCAAAATCAGACACGGAAAAGTTACCCAGTGCCTTTGCTCTTGATGGACTGTGAGAAAGAGAAGCATTGAAGTCGAGCTAACTGCAAAGGAAGTGGAGGGGGGAGAGAAGGCTTTGGGATATTACAGAGTCAAGTCTGCCACAAAGGCTTAGAAGACAGAGACCGACTTTACGTGCCCTGAAAAACAAGCACTGGCAGGCAGTGCGGGCTGGGGTGTAGGGGTGGGCTATGAAGCAGGGAGGGGAGAGATGTGTATATTTTCCTAGTAGCGGCAAGTTTTTCTCTGCATTGGACTCGACAAGATTATCTGGAGCCTTCCTGACCAGTATATTTGTTAGTTAGGAAGCCAGGAAGCTATGGGCATTTCAAATCAAATGCCAAGAGGCAATAATCTATGCATTTCTTGTTATCTCATATCTAGACGGACGCCACAATAAAGCAGGCTGGCAGCTTGATGGGCTGCATTAAGGCAGATCTGACCAGGAGACACAGCAGAGATCCACTGGGCACCCAGCTACCCTGCATAATGGCCCACGGCAGAAATGGGAGGTGAAAGCTGCGGCACATTACTCTCCGCTGTTGAGAATGACCGAGGTGACTGGCATTTTACCAGCATCTCATCACCCGTTCAATGTACTTATTGCTGTCCCTACAGCAGCAGTGTTGGGAGAATCGCTGTAAGGGGATGCAGATAGCGGTCCACTCACATTCTCAGTCCACTCAACAAAGATTCTGGAGGCTTGAGATCTGGGCAACATAAAGCATCATTAACCTTTGTGATCCCCGGGTAAGTCCTCAACATGGATAAGAAAACCAACATTAAAAAAAAAAAAAAGATCCTGCCATTCAGGACCCAGTGGGAGGACACATCCTGCCCCACATCCCGCACCAAGCGTGTCACGGATATGATGCTGCAACACGGTACCCGTGTGCCCCAGCTCTCGGCCGGCACCACGGCAAGGCTGAGCACGCCCCACGAGGACCTCAGATCATTTAAGCTGATCCTCTTCTGCAGAAGCTCAGTAAGGTGGAGGGATTCACCCAAGTTCCACAAAGACGGCAGAAGCCAACTGCTGCCTCACCTGACTAGGGGCTGCCTTTACCTAAGAGCTCCTCCCAGGAGACGGAATGGAAATCGTCGTTCTCAAACTTGTGTGACCTCAGCCCACGGCTCACTTCCTATACCCATTCCCACTTCTGCTGGAAGAACGAAGAATTGAAAAGGAACGCAATGCTCACCATGATAAAAGTACAACACATTAAACAAGAGCCAAATACTCACCAGAAGTAAGGTGGTAAACAAGGCAAGTATAACTGCAGTTGAATAACACAGCCAATCCAAGGCGACTCTGGTGGCACTCATAGCAAAGGGTTCCTTCCCCAGTCTGCAAAATCCCAGCTCTGCCTGGGCTCATTCACAAGCATTGCATAGTCACCAGGCATCGCCCTGGCAGTCAGAGACATCTT
>NW_021703774.1:97991563-98093379 GCF_005190385.1 Monodon monoceros
TTAACTTCAGCAGAAAGGGAAATGGGTTAGTCCATATTTACTAGCAAAGGTGAAGTAGACCTCCTGGTTCTAGTAAAAAAAAAAAGAATCAATCTCTCTTCCCTCTTCACCTTCCCCTAAGTGTCTTCAATTATAAACTCTGCTTTTTCAAACCAAAGTCTGTATTCATGAAAACTTCACATCCCTGAGACAATAAAAACTAATGCACTGTAGATACTAGTTACGTGTCCACATAAAAAAAGAGTCAGGTTTAAGTTTTTTGGAAATACATCCTAGAGTGAGACTTTCAGGGCTAAATTTTCAGGGATAAATTAGTCCTTCGAAATATAACTTGAACTTGTGTATAACTCAGGAATGAATAATTTAACGAAACTTGTTGGGGGGAGGGGTGATTGAATGTGCCCAGACCCAGAGTGGAGGATCCCTGAAAACAATCCTGAAATAGTTCTCTTTGAGGACCCCAGGAATAACTCAGCCTTACATGGACATTTTCTTGTCTCAATGTTAATTCAATTGGATGAAATTTGACCTGGATACTTTTCAGCCTGGCCATGGTTGTAAATAAGCCACTTAATGTAAGAAGGGTCTCACAGTGGCCGTGTGAAATGTTTAACTTGTAGGTACGGTATGGGGCTGTAAAGCTGCTTAGGAAGACCTTTTTTTTTTTCACCTAAGAAAGGACACATTTCTCCAACAGTGACACCACTAAAAGGGAGTTTGGCCCCTTAGTCCTTACGGGATCTGGCGAGTGATAAATAACCTTTTAGACCTCTGCCGGAGAGGATGACCCAGTAACTTCTCTTTCAGATTTATGGAGGCTGTTTCCCCAAAGAATTTGAGGTGTCTAGCTCTAGGGGAGATAGTCCCCTACTGCTCATTAATTTGTGAGTATCTATTACTAATGCATACATATACCTGTAATACCTAAATATGAATATATTTAATATAGATAAACTATATGAATATATTTAAAACAAAAAAGCTGCTCTGTTCTTCAAGAAATCCTTCTCCTAAGTTTCCCAAGATTGAAGGATCAATTTCAAAATGCAAGAGCCGGAGTACCTTGATTTGTCCTGGATGTGCAAATGCTTCTTCAAGTCACAGACATGTAGCTAAGCAGTACTTCAACAGAAATACAAGAAAATACTCCCTGATCAGGGGCAACGGTTTAGCATGCATTTCAAGATGAGGAAGCTAGATAATTTTATGTGAAATTCAATCAATTGTTCCTAATTAATATACTAATCTTAAATCTTGATTACAGACTTAAATATCAACAATTCAGATTTCTGCTTAAAAGAGCAAACAAAAACAATTCTAAAGTATAATTATGAACCCACAGGTAAAACTTCCCCAATTAACTAAGAGCACACACGTATACGCAAAAGGTTGGACTCATGTACGTTTGAGAAACTCTGACCAAGTCACCAACGCTGAGGTGGGGATGGGGTCGAGATTAACATTGTGTGAGAACAGAAAAGTTGGGGAAAATCCAACCTTCCCTTGTTTGGCAGGCCAGAAATACCATGAGAACAGCTGTTTTCCTGGTGTTTTGGTTTCCACTGCCATTCATAACCAAATGTGCATGGAAATAAAAACCAGGGAGGAGAAAAAACCCCAGGCACAAAAGCTCCACAGTTTTCTGTCTTTGGAGCTGAGATTGAGGTCAGCTTGCTCATTTCTAACTATCAAGCACGTGCGTGTGTGTGCGCGCACACACACACACACACACACACACCAGCAACTTCCCAGGTCACCGTCCAGGAAACACAAAAGGTGGGGAATATTTTAGCATTAAAACAGAAACAAACAAACATTATTCTTATCTCATAGTGTATTTTTCTTTCTTTAAAAAATAAAGCATGATAAAAGTCCATAAAAACTTGCTTAAATTGCATGTTAAGAATTCCTCCCATTTGTTCAGCATTTAAATAAGAAGGAAAACCAGCAAACTCAGAGCTATGCCCTCTCCACCCCACCTCTGCCACCACATTGGAGAAAATCCAACAAACAAAGCTATGAACAAAACAGGGACCGGGACAAAAAGATTGCTGGGGGTGGGGGGATGGGACCTGAAGAACACTGGAGCTTTCTGAACGGCCACTGGCACAGGTCACATTCCTGTCCCGGGACCCAGTGTAGTTTTCCAGCGATTAACTTTTCTGTAACCCAAACACGGAGCGCACTCTGTTTTAGGGTGCTGCCTTACCTTCTCTTTCAGAGTGTTATAGATGTACATGAGAACGGCTCTTGGCATCCTCACCACAGTGATTAAAAATGACCCTTTGACAACTGTTCCCTGATGGTAGCAGAAAAGAATGGAGAGAGATGAAAGGATCGGGCGATCAGGAGGGTCATTTTTATTTCTGGGAACAGGAGAAAAAAAGACAGCATTTAAAAAACACTATTTAGAAAGAAACGAGAAACTTCTCTCTGGTTCAAATCATCTGTGGTACTAACAATTTAGAAAGCAGGGATGCCATCCGCATTTGGCAAGTTTTTTACACTCCTTGGTAGCTAAGGTTAAATGATTTCTTGGACGAAGTTAATTCCATTTGGTGGCGCTCAATGTTACAAACATGGAACAGAAAATTAAAAAAAAATACTGATGAGTTAAACAAGTTTTCCTCTTTACCACGCCTACCACCTCCACCAATCCATTAAATTGCGTATTGATCCCATTTTCATTTTCAGAAGTTTAATTATATAATAATCCCCAAGGTTTAAATTACACACGTGCATCTGTAAATATTGCCAGTATTAGCTTGGTGATTAAAATCACCACCAAATCACATGACCAGGATTGGCAGCCAGAGAGGAACCAGCTTACAGCGAAGGGAGGAAACGTTCTGGCTTTCACACAGCTCCAAGCTCCTGAAACCCAGCTGATTTCTGCTCTGCTCTGTAAAGGTCACTTCACTGTGAATCATTTACCGGACTTGTCATGACACAGCTCTCAAGAATGCAAAAGTCAGTTTCACAGGCAGGAAAAAAAGTGAAAAAGAACAGAATGGGCATATCCCCTACCCAAGCCTGAAAGATAAAACAAAGGAGGGAGGGCTGATGCAACCCCTCCCCCGACACTGATGCCAGTTCTAGGAAATGAGGCCCTTTCCGAAAAGCCACTTCACTGATTCCAAGTGAAGCTTGCTTTCTTCATAATGGATTATTCTACAACTTGCTCTGGTTGCTAATAAGTCACTATGAATTCAGGTTTTGACAAGAATCTAGGTTTTGAGGGAAGAAAAGGAAATTGGCCAGAAATGTTTCAAGAGTTGGCAACAGCCGTATTTTGCTGTTACTTAAATCATCCAGGAAGGAATAGAGAATATGAAAGTAATATTGCGAGCAGAATAACTGCAATCCAGTTGTGCCACAAAAAGGGCGATGTGTGTTTCAACTCAATATTGTTGAAAATAGGAAATACCAGGGAAGCTATTGCTGATATGAATTCATTTAGATCTGATAAACTAGAAAAGTAGCACAGCCAGGAAAATCTGACACATTTTTTTTTCCTTTTCCTCATTCTTTTTTTTAAAAGGAAGAATGTTTACTTTCCCATTTAGGAGATGGATGTGCCTTAGAACGTATTATGGTGCTCAAGGGGGGATGCAGAGAGAAGGCGGCAGCACCTGCTTTCCATCTGGTAGGGAAACAAAGGATTCACAGGCCACTGTGAACTGGGCCTTGGGGGCTGGTCCTCCAGGTACTGAAGTTTGGGGTTAGGCACCCGCTTTCCAAGGCTTTGCTGGGATGGGATTAACCATTTCAGGCCGAGGAGTGTCTGCACTGTCTGGACTGCCCTCATCCATGTGGCATCCCAGTGATGGCTCCAGCCGCTCCAGGGCTTGGCTGGAAGAAGATGTAGACATTCCAGAAGCTGAGTTACCACGTGAGAGAGAAAACCTGAAAAGAAGGCCAGCTTGTGGAGCCAGGAGTCACTCAATACCCGCCCTGAGAACTATAATGCCACCCCACAGGGAAAGGTCAATCAGTGGAGGGTCTTGGAGTCCCCGCTTTCTCTCCCTAGACCTTTTTTCCATGTTCAAAGGTAACATCATCTTATCATCCCTCCTCCACTATGCATGTGGCTGGGGCCTTCACCTCTGTTACCTTCACAACCAGCAAAAACTGCCTTCAGGAAGAGGCTCTGACTGCACCTGGTGGAGCTTAAACTGAGGCTTCACCGTAGTTTGAGAATTGGCGTTTGGGACTGCAGAGCAGCGAGGGGTGTATTGGGCAGCTCAGTGATGGGCTTGTGAGGATGCTAGTAGGGCCTCCCGTCAGGCCTGTGCCTCTGTCTCTAGGGAGTACTGCGTGCTGAGCATCTTCCACCGGGCTCTGTGGGTGGTGGCCGTAGGAAGACCCCGGGCAGTGTGAGAGAGCAGGAGACTCGAGGATGCGCCCCACACGCCTAGCTCCCCTACTTTTAAACTTGTGGCTGCTGAGCGCTAAAGGTGCCTGGCCCTGTGCAGTGGAGCCAGGGCCCCAGGACACTGCATCAGCTCAAGTCACTGGACAAAGCATTTAATGGTTCCATTCATCCAAGTCTGTAGCACCTCTGGGTCATGGTACGTAAGTGCTGTTTTGCAACTACTATTTGCTGGGACAGTAGAGCATAAGTCGAATCCAGCAACTTCGGGGTCCTAGAGGCACGTTTTAGCTCCAGTTAGATCCAGCCTAGTGCTCATTGAGAACTCTTCAACAGTATGGAAAATTCATTTTGTGGTATGGCTCCTGGACAAGGACTGGGCTGCACAGGATGGATGGATGGCCTCCAATGTCAACCTGGTCCTGAGCAAAGGAGCATGGTGTGTCCCTGCAGAGACCCTGTCCTTTCCTGATATTTCTTTCAGCAAAACTACTGCAAGATGGGATTGTGATGACTGTGGGGAAGCTGTGAGATTCATCTTTCCAGTCTCAAAGAAAATGGAAGCTCTTTGCTATGAAGAACAGGTCCTTGGCAGCTCTTCTCAGGGTTAGGAAACTCATCTGTCTCCTACCTAAATTCCTTAGGCTCCGCTGTGATTCCACTTCCTCACTTCCTCCTCAGCAAATCCAAAGCAGCTGGAAACCATCTTTTGTACAGTTGCAAACGATGAAGTCATGCCTCATGCGTCCCTTCTCCAAACTGAGTGGTGCTGGTTCCTTCCTATCACATCTCAGCCACATCTTTATGGCTCTCAGTTGACCCCTCTTCAAGCAAATGGTTGTAAGAGGGAAATTACATAGGCTGCCCATGTCCTGGTACTTGATGGTCTTTGTATGAACTCTTCAGCCCTCTTACTGCTTAAATGAATGACAGAGATGAATGCACTCTGGCTATATTTAATTCTCACCCTGAGTGCAGGCTAGAACATGAGATTAAAGAATTGTGAGCCCTGAGATAAAGAAAAACCTTGAGGTTTCAAAATTAGCACACAGTCAAAAAGAATGCAGAACTCTTTAATAAATGAAATAGTAGTGCTAAAAATAAATCAGCATGCATTTTACTTTGAATTAGTTTGTTTATTTTTATCAAATATATGAAATATCTTAAAAAGTCAAATAGTACTGCTAGGCGTAACAGGAAAAACAAGAGTTTTCTTTCCCCACCACTAATTTTCTCTCCCTGGAGGTAACATTTTAGCTGTTTCTTCTGGAACTCACCCTCACGCTTCTAAATTACTTGTTCTTACTGCTATTTCTTGATTTTTTTTTTCAGCCTCAGAGACTGTCAACCGACCTCCCACCACGGAAGATGCAGGTTTTATTCTCCGACACAGCCTAAACTCCCCAACACACTCATTTTCCCACCCCTCTTCTTCTCAACATAATTACACTGAAGTTTTTAATGTTTTTTTCCCAGCTTTATTGAGATATAATTGACATATAACATTATGTAAGTCCAAGGTACACAGTGTGTTGATTTGATCCACTTATATATTGAAAAATGATTACCACCATAGCGCTAGCTAACACCTCCATCACCTCATATATTTAACCATTTCTTTTTTGTGGTGTGAACGTTTAAGATCTACTCTTTTAGCAACTTTCAAGTATATAATACAGTCTTATTAAGCATAATCACCATGCTGTACATTAGATCCCCAGAACTTATTCATCTTCTATCTAGAAGTTTGTACCCTTTAACCAGTTATCTCCCCTTTCCCCTACCCCCAGCCCCTGGTAACCACCATTCTACTCTGTTTCTGTGAGTTCGGCTTTTTTAGATTCCACATATAAGTGATATCATCCAGTAACTGTTTTTCTGTGAATTATATCACTTAGCATAATGCCCTCAAGGTCCATCCATGTTGCTGCAAATGGCAGAATTTCCTTCCTTCTCATGGCTGAATAATATTCCATTATATATATCACATCTTCTTTATCCATTCACCTTTCGATGGACACTTAGGTTGTTCCCATACCTTGGCTACTGTGAATAGTGCTGCAGTGAACATGGAAGTGAAGGTATTTCTTCAAGATAATTTTTTTATTTCCTTTGGATACACACATAAGAAGTAGGATTGCTGGACTGTATAGTAGTTCTGATTTTAATTTCTTGAGGAACCTCCATACTGTTATACTACTTCCATAATTGCTGTACCAATTTACATGCCCACCAACAGTGCACAAGGGCTCCCTCTTTTCTACATCCTTGCCAATAGTTATCTCTTGTCTTTTTGATGACAGACATTCTGACAGGTATAAGGTGATATCTCATTGTGGTTTTGATTTGCATTCCCTGATGATTAGTGATGTTGAGCACATTTTCATGTGCCTGTTGGTTATTTGTATGTCTTCTTTGGAAAAGAAGTTCAGTTCCTCTGCCCATTTTTTAACTGGATTTTGTTTTTTACTATTGAGTTGTGTGAGTTCTTTATATATTTTGGTTTTTAGCAGCTTATCAGACATACAATTTGCAAATATTTTTTCCCATTCCATAGGTTGCCCTTTCATTTTGTTGACTGGTTCTTTTACTGTGTAGAGATTTTTAGTTTGATGTAGTCTCACTAATTTTTGCTGTTGTCGCTTGTGCTTTTGGTGTCATATTCAAAAAATCATTTCTAAGACTGATGTCAAGGAGCTTTTCCCTTATGTTTTCTTCTAGGAGTTTTATGGTTTTAGTTCTTATGTTTTAAGTCTTTAAACCATTTTGAATTAACTTCTGTGAACAGTGTAATACAGAGGTTTAATTTTATTCTTCTTCATGGGGTTATCCAGTTTTTCCAGAACCATTTATTGAAGATATTAACCTTTCCCCTTTCTGGGATCTCAGTTCTCTTCTATTGATCTATGGGTCTATTTTTATGCCAGTACCATACTGTTCATATAGTACCATACAATACTATAGCTTTGTTGTATAGTTTGAAATCAGGAAGTATGATGTCTCCAGGTGTGTTCTTCTTTCTCAGGACGGTTTTGGCTATTTGGGATCTTTTGTGATTCCATACAAATTTTAGGATTTCTTCTATTTCTGTGAAAAATATAATTGAAATTTTGATAGGGAATGTATTAAATCTATAGATGGCTTTGGGTAATATGGATATTTTAACAATATTAATTCTTCTGATCCATGAACACAGGATATATTTCCATTTGTTTGTGTCTTTCTTTCATCAGAGTCTTGTACTTTTCAGTAAACAGATCTTTCACCTCCTTAGTTAAATTTATTCCTAAATCTTTTATTGTTTTTGATGCTATTGTGAATGGGATTGTTTTCTTTATTTCTTTTTTTAGATATTTTGTTGTTAGAGTATAGAAATGCACCCATTTTCTGTATGCTGATTTTGTATCCTGAAACTTTACTGAATTCATTGATTTAGTCTGTTTTCTGATGAAATCTTTAGGATTTTCTATATATAAGATCATATCATCTGCAAACAAAGGCAATTTTACTTCTTCTTTTCTGATTTAGATACATTTTTTCCCCCCTTTTTCTTGCCTGATTGCTCTGGCTAGGTCTTCCTGTACTGTGTTGAATAGAAATGGTAAGAGTGGGCACTCTTGTCTTGTTTCTGATCTTAGAGAAAAAACTTTCAATCTTTCACCACTATGTTTTAGTTAATGTTTAGGGTTTACATTATCAGTACATAAATAAAATAAAATCAGTACATAAAAAAAAAATACAACTGATCCAAACAGTGTATTCTGATTATATTTCCTTTTCTGTACAACTTTTGGTTTTTCCTTAAGTTAATAATGTTTCACATTTTTTATTTGCTTGGTTTTCCATGGACTTCACCAAATGCTTCACCAAAGTATAAATTTTTTCTCCACATATTCAAACAACACATCTGATATTCTCTCAGTTTGCTTTTTATTTTTCCTTGGAGACATCCCTCCTGGAGCCCACTGCTCTCCAGCTCCTCCTTGGACTGGTTGTGCTCTATACCTGCTGACTAGCTACCCTCCTGGGGATTCCCTTCTTTTCTTCACTGTGTTGGAGCCCATTTCCTGAAACTCATGTTTTCCTCCCTGGCTTACTCATTAGTTTCAGTGGAGAAAGGATGTGGGGAGGAAATCTTTTGGGATGTTGTATGCCTGAACAGGACTTTATCCTCCTTTACCCTTGACTGATAGTAGGAGTAGGTCTAGAATTCTAGGTTGGAAATAATCTTTCCTTAGAATTTTGACAGCCTTGTCCTACTGTCTCCCTGCTTCAGAGTTGCTGTTGAACATCAGATCTCATTCTAGTTTTTTTTTAAGTTTAACTTTACTTTTTATTGAAGTACAGTTGATTTACAATATTAGTTTCAGGTGTACAACACAGTGATTCAATATTTTTAAAAATTATACTCCTTTAAGGTTATTATAAAATATTGGCTGTATTCCCTGTGTTGTACAATATATCTTGTAACTTATTTATCTTATACATAGTAGTGTGTACCTCTTAATTCCCTATCCCTACCTTAACCCTCTCCACTTCCCTCTCCCAAATGGAAACCACTAGTTTCTTCTCTAAATCTGTAGGTCTGTTTCTGTTTTGTTATAGTCATTCATTTGTTTTATGTTTTAGATTCCACATATAAGTGATAACATATAGTATTTGTCTTTCTCTAATTTATTTCACTAAGTATAATCCCCTCCAGGTCCACCCATGTTGTTTCAAAATAGCAAAATCTCATTCTTTTTTATGGCTAATATTCCATTGTATAAATATACCACATCTTCTTTATCCATTCATCTACTGATGGACACTTAGGTAGCTTCAATATCTTGGCTGTTGTAAATAATGCTGCCTGAACACTGGGGTGCATATATCTTTTGGAATCAGTGTTTTCATTTTCTTTGGATGTATACCCAGCAGTGGAATTGTGGGATCATATGGTAGTTCTATTTTTAGTTTTTTAAGAAACCTCCATACTGTTCTCCATAGTGGCTGCACCAATTTACATTCCCACTGACAGTGTACTTGGGTTCCCTTTTCTCCATGTCCTTGCCAACATTGGATATTTGTGGTCCTTTTGACTACAACCATTCTGACAGGTGTGAGGTGATCTCTCGTGGTCTTGATTTGCATTTCTCTGATGATTAACAATGTTGGGCATCTTTTCATGTGCCTGTTGGCCATCTGTATGACTTCTTTGGAAGAATATCTATTCAGGTCTTCTGCCCATTTTTAAATTGGGTTCTTTATTTTTTTTGATATTGAGTTGTATGACTTATTTATATATTTTGGATATTAACTCCTTAGGTCATATCATTTACAAATATATTTCCCATTCAGTAGGTTGTCTTTTCATTTTGCTGATGGTTTCCTTTGTTGTGCAAAAGCATTTAAGTTTAATTTGTTTATTTTTGCTTTTGTTTCCTTTGCTTGAGGCGATAGATCCAAAAACTATTACTATGGCTTATGTCAAAGAGTGTTCTGCCTGTTTTCTTCTGGGAGTTTTATGGTTTCCAGTCTTACATTTAGGTCTGTAATCCTTTTTAGTTTATTTTGGTATACAGTATGCAAAAATGTTCTAATTTCATTCTTTTACATGTAGCTGTCCATTTCCTGGCATTACTATTAAAGAGACTTTCTTTTCCCCATTGTATATTTTTGCCTCCTTTGTCATAAATTAATTGAACATAAGTGCATGAGTTTATTTCTGGGCTCTCTATTCTGTTCCATTGATCTATGTGTCTGTTTTTATGCCACTGTAGCTTTGTAGTTTTGAATACTGTAGCTTTGCAGTACAGTCTGAAGTCATGGAGTACGAAACCTCCACCTTTGTTCTTTTTTTCAAGATTGCTCTGGCTATTCGGGGTCTTCTGTGGTTCCATATAAATTTTAGGATTATTCGTTTTACTTCTGTGAAAAATGTCATGGGTATTTTGATCAGGATTGCATTAAATCTGTAGATTGCTTTGGGTAGTATGGACATTTTTACAATATTAATTCTTTCAATCCATGAACACAGGATATCTTTCCATTTATTTGTTTCATTTTCAATTTCCTTCATCAAAGTTTTATAGTTTTCAGTATATAGGTCTTTTACCCATTCTAGTTCTTGATATTTTGCCTGTGATCTGTTATTCTCTGTAAAGCTTCTGGGATCTTCTCTTTACTCATGTCCTCCAGCTCTGGGAAATTTTGATAATTTCTTCCCTTCTTTTTTCTTTGTTCTCTATTTCTGGAACTCATATTAGTCAGATGTTGGGTGTCCTAAATTAGCCTCTGATTTTTTATCCTTTTTCTCCCATTTTGCATCTCTTTATCTTTTTGTTCTACCTTCTGAAAGAGTTCTTCAGCTTTATATTTTAATCCCTCAATAGAAAAATATCACTTTGCAATCATATTTTTAACTACAAAGAGGTCTTTCTTGTTTTCTCAATATTCTTTTTTTTTTATTCTTATTTTATGGAAGCAACAATTCTTGGTTCTTTCTGAGGATATTATAGTTGTCATTGTTGTAGTTTTCTTCTGCTGCCTGCATTGTCCCTATTTTCCCTAAGTTCTTTTTGATTTTGATCTTTTTCTCTCACTAGAGGCTCCTTCTAATGTTTAACAATCACTGGTTATCAGTTCACATTTAAGAGTGAGGCACTGAAAAGTGAATTAGAGGTTCTATATGAGGGTGACTGCTGACCGGTGAGTTCCACGACCTGGTTCAGAGTCAGGGAAACAGGCCATTTCATTGGGGGACCCCCACATGGCACCATCTGTAGGTCCTTTCTTTGGGTTAGACAATTTCTCCAAAGAAGAATCCGATAATCTCCTGCCAAGGAAATGTCAACCTGGCTGTCAACATCCTGGAGGCTAAGCTGTGGAGTGTGGGTTGGTAGTAGGTAGAACACTATTCAGTATTTAGACTTTCACTTGCTCCCCCTTCTTTCAGTGCAGAGCCTTGCCCCAGCCTCAGCTGTGCCAGATGCCCCACGTCCAGACCCTCTCTGATGACTTCTCCAGAGAGCAAAGCTCCCGTCTTGTCTTCTGCCGGTATGAAGGAGGGGCCCTGGGGCCCAACTGCTCCTTAGGAAGACCTTTTTAAACTAATCTTTGGAAGCACATTTTACACTTGAATTCCTGAGCCTCTCTAGGTTTTTGTGGCTCAAACCAGCCTCCTCTCCCACTGAATGCACAGAGATAGGGAGATATTCACTTCACTGGAATTTAAATAAAAAGCTCTCATTGAAAATGCTTTGATTTTGTGGTACTAAAATAGCACAAAATCACTGCTGTCAGAGAGATATGACCTGCTGGCCAATTTGGTTAGAATAATCTCTGCTCCTCTACTCAGGAGTAAGCAGCACACATCACCGCCTCCAACGGCTCAAAGGTTCTCAATGCCAAGGGCTACAGCCCTTTGTGCATTCTATGGGCTCTCTAATGATGGAGGCTCCCAACAGCACCTCTGTAATAAAACCCACAGTACTCCTTATCATCAGGAGGTAGTTGCTCAATGGCTTGAATCATCCCTGGTTGACTTTCTTACCCCCACGAACCCTCATGTTTTTCTGCTCATTTAGGCTGAGAGATTAGAGGAGGATCAGCCCCATAGGAGTAAACTTCCTGTTCTGAGTCCAACCCTGTCATTCTGCTGGCCGTGTTCTTCTTGCCTGTGGCTTTATCTTTGCCTCATGGAGAGTAGCATACACAAAAGAGGTAAAGGGTTCAGATTGTGTGTGTGTGTGTGTGTGTGTGTGTGTGTGTCCTCAATTATTTTGATGAGGCAAAGGAGGATGAACACTTAAATAAGTATCATAGTGAACAGAGAAGCAAGTAATTAATTCACTAGCACTTAACTATATGAACATGAATTATATTTTATAGTCATGTACAATTCCCTTAGGATTTAAAATTGTTTTTCAGGAAAACATTCTCCTCATTTTGCATAGGATGAAATGAAGCTCGCAGAATTTACTGAAGTGTGCTCCAAATAGATCAGTAATGTTTTTAAAGTTTGAAGTCAGTAAGAATGGATATTTACAGGAGAAGTCAACCCCTTTCTTTTGGATATCTTTCAATTCTAAGCGGTACAAATACTTCCCTGTTGGGCTTCCTTCTGGATTTTCTAGCTTAAAGTAAAAGAGGTTGGAAATGTGACAGATTTAAGATATAACATTTCTTTTTACTACCAAATGAATATCCTTCCTAATTTTGAGCTTGGTCTTTTACTCTTGCCAATCCTTTTTGAGAGGTCATGTCAAAATTTCAAAATATCTTTTGAGATACACACCATGAAGCACATAGACAAATCAATAGGAATAACATGCTAGACCTACCTGTTGAAATAACATGTAACCACTGCCCCAGCTATAGTCATTTGCTGGCATGCAAGGATGAATTCACTAGTCCAGATGAGGCCAATTAAATGGTACCACCACATATACCGAATGCCCGAAAGAGGCTTATATTCCACTTGGCCGCCTTCGATGACCTGTGCAGCTCCTAAAGTTTAAAACACAAACATGCTTTATACCTATGTTTTCCTAAGTATGGAAGAAGGTTCAACAGGCCATGCTTCCTCATACCTGGGCTTTGGCATTACACAAAACACAGATGCCAAAGTAAAGTTTGAAATACCCACCATAATATAAGATCTTCATAGCAAAACTAAAAATTGAGAACACACATTTAACTTATGAATAATATTAACAGGGATAATTATGATGACTGATTGGCAGGCAATCTGCAAGACACTTGACCTATACTCTAACACTCGCCCCACTTTACAGATATGAAAACTGAGGTTTGGAAGAGTCAAGTGACTTCTGCAAAGTCTCATTGCTCATGACTGGTGGAGGGAGAATATAAACCTGGACACACTGGACTCTAAAACCCATGGTTTTTCTGCCACAACACTTAGTGGTACAAACAAAACTTATGTTGATGGAAGCACACCAAGCCATTAGGACTCTGTTATAAAACCTCACTTCACCAAAAGTTTAGACTTAATAAAAGAGACAAGGATCTTCATTTTTTCAAAGGGATTCATTTCAGATTTCATTTCAAGAGCAAACTCTTCTAGGACATTTAAAATATCTACTGGGCCTCAGTGTTAAGCTTCTAGGTTCAAATCTCAGCTTCACCCCTTTTCGGGTAGCTTGGGGCAAGTTATTCGGCCTCTTGGAGTTTTAGTATCCTTATCTGTAATACCCATATGCTGGTGGTAGTTCAAGAGAGAGGAGAGTGGGATTACCTGGTCAGTGCTGGCCCAAAGAAATATCACTACATAAGTGATAACGATTTTTATTATTATTATTAAATTTCAGGAGCACAACACTGTATTAAACCGAGGCCAGTGATGTAATCCCAGCAATGCAATGCCATTCACTGGTTATACCCTGCTTTATTTGCTCTCATCTAAAGAAGCCTTTGAATTAGCTCTGCAATTCAATTCCATTTGGATCTAGTAAAACCAAATCCCAGCTCTGCAACTGCATTTGATCTCTAGATGTCCTCTGCTGTGTATTTTAAATAAACTACTGTAAGAAAGAAGATGGCACTTCAGTCTTTGGCAAAACCTACAACTTGAAGAAAATTTAAAGATAGTTTTATATTTCCTTTCACAGCTATCAATTGCTTTTAGGTTCATAATTCATGCGTCTTTAGACATTCACAATAGGGTCTGTGCAAAGGAAGTGGGAGAAGATAATCATGCTGTAGAGCAAACTAACTCCACAGACTAAGGCTGGTCTTAGTAACTCACGCTCTGTGTTCTGCTGAACAAGAGTCACGTTGTGAGAAATAGTGCAGCAGCTTGGTTTACAGAGAGAAGTTAATATTTTATTGAACAGTGGGCTCATTCTGGCTTGGAAGCAATCTCTGATTCAGGTAAGGCGCTGATAAATGCTTATGCTTTTCCAAAATGGGTGTGTTTCAGAAAAGCATTCCCAATCCCAAACGAGGTGACCCCTCACAACTTAACAAGCAAGTGTAGGTAGATCAGGTGAGTGGAGACTTGGAGAGCCACTCCTGGAATAGCAGAAGCGATGGGGCCAGTCAACATGCACACTGATGCCCCCACAAGGTCACCAGTCACCAGACTACAGTTTGCAAGAACAGGTCTACAACATCACACATGGTTCGGCGGGTGGACGACGTTTCCAAAGAACAGGAGGGATGATTTCCTTGACAGACAAAAGGCAAGTAAGTACAAAAGCCCTGGGTGCTAAGGGGGGATCGTCTCTCCTTGGGGCTGCCCTGTACTGCCAGGGGCACATTCACATACATCCCAGCTTGGCACACTGATGGCGACAGTCAGCAGGTAGAGAATGGCTGAAGGGATAAATCATGATCCACGCAGGCCTTCACACCCTTGGCATTCTGCACAGAAGCAGAATTCATAAATTATTCTTGACTGCCTACTTGTGTTTGAACATCTTTAATAGATGTTCAATAGATGATGAAGCCATCATCTACTTATTTTTCTGGTTCCATTATACCAGACTATTTAAAGGTTTTCCTTTAGGACAGGGGTTTTCAACCTCTCAACGTAGCAACTGGCATTTTGGGTCAGATAATTCTTTGTTAGGGGCAGGAGGGATGGAGGCCTGTCCTGTGCATTGGTAGGATGTTTAGCAGCTTCCTTGGCCTCTACCCTTTAGATGCCAGGAGCTTCTTCCCTCCCCTCCTCCAGTTATGACAACCCAAAATGTCTCCAAACATTGCCAAATGCCAGGTGGGGGACAGAACTGCTGCTTGAGAACCACTGCTTTAAGCAAACATTCTCTGAAGAATCAGGCGCTCTGGCTTCAGGAAGAAGCTTAGGGTGGGGCACGCGTGTTTATGCGCACAGGACTGCCCTCTCCTGGATGGCTGGGTCGGTGCAGGCAAGAGCCTCTCATCAAAATACCAGTTGCTTGGTTACTAAGGACCATTACAATATAGCTGCCACTAAGTGTAGCTAACGGACGTGGGAACTGGATCCCAAGATAAGATTGATCGAGGGGGATGGTGGTGGGAAGGACACTGAACTGGAAGAGGGCTTGGTTCCAATCTCAGCTTTGACGTTTGTGATAAGCAACCCGGGCCTCGGTTCTCTTACTGTAAAGATGAAGTGGGAAGACGAGATGAACTCCAGGGCAGTAGTTATACAGTGTGAGAGTCACGCAGGCTGAGATTCACATCTCTGCTCTGTCTCCTAATGGCGGACCAACGTCAGGCAAGTTATGAGGTTGTGGGGCATTTTAAAATCTGTTTCATCATCTGTATCCTGAAGACACTGATACCACTCCCTTGTTGATTCCATCTAGTCTCACGGCCCTAAAGGCCATACACGTAGCTGTTACGAGGATTAAACAGGTAGGTGCTTAGAACAGTGAGTACAATATAAGGTTAGCTATGGTTGAGGTACAAGTAGATATGATTCCAGTTCTGAAATGAGCAAATATTTATTTAGCATATACTGCATGCTAGAATTATGCTGGACATGAGCTATCAGGGGAAAAGATGAAAAAGGCAAACACAAAAATCAGAAAGAAGATATCACCAGAGTGAATATCACATTTGCTACATTAGTTTCTTCATCTCCCCTTCATCTGGACTGTTTGTAATTCCCCCTCCAACCTCTAAGAGTTTTTTCCCATCCTCGCGCTCAGTCAGTGGCCTCACTTCCGGTTTCTCTGAGAAAACTGAAGCAATCGGAAAATCTCTGCTAGCACCTACCCCCAACTCTACCCCTTATCAGCATGTGTCCATAATCAGACCCACCCTTAATACGATAAACTGTCTGTGATCCTAAGGCCAACCTCTGCACTAGATCCCCTTTCTTACCTACTTGAAGATATCACTCCAGAAATTTTCCCTCTATTTCTTGCTTCATCAGAATATTCCTCTCTACTGAATCATTTTTAATCACCTCACATCTTCAAAAAAAAAAAAACCCTACTTTTTTTTTTTTTTGGCGATACGCGGGCCTCTTACTGTTGTGGCCTCTCCCGTTGCGGAGCACAAGCTCCGGACACGCAGGCTCAGCAGCCATGGCTCAAGGGCCCAGCTGCTCCGCGGCACGTGGGATCCTCCCGGACCGGGGCACGAACCCGTGTCCCCTGCATCGGCAGGCGGACTCTCAGCCACAGCGCCACCAGGGAAGCCCCAAAACCCTACTTTTTGACTCCCTTTCCTCCTCCAGCTTCCTTTCTATTTCTCTGTTCCTATTTACAGCCGAACTTCTAAGACTATTATTCTTTCCAATTCTTTTTTCTCCACCTTTCTCTTAAACTGCTCTAATCCTGATCCAGCCCCCCACGCTTCTCTGAAACTGCTTTGTTTCACTTCCATGTTGCTAACTGCAATGGTCAATACTTAGTTCTTATCTGATTTGTCAGCAGCACTTGACACATTGAACCCTTCACCCCAATTCCAGGACAGCACATTTTTCTCCTCCTGCCCACTGGCTGCTCCCTTTCAGTTTCCTTTCTTTATTCTTCCTCGTCTCCAAGACCTCTTAACATTGACATGCTCCAACGCACAGTCCTTGAATTTCTTTTCTATCTACACTCATTCAAATCTCATGGTTTTAGATACTATTCATGTGTTCCCCAATTCCCAAATGAGATCTCTAGCTGGCCCTCTCCAGAAACTTCAGACTCAAACAGCTAACTCCCTACTTGACATCTCCCTCCAGCCGTCTAAAAGGCATCTCAATGAACACAACTAAAAAAGAACTTCTGCTCTTCCCCGAAAACGCTCCACAGTCTTGTCCCATCTCAGCTGATGGCCATCCCATCTTCCAGTTGCTCAAGCTAAAAAAACCTCAGTTTTATCCCCAACTCCTCTTTCTTTCACACCCTTCATCTAATATCAGGAAATCCTTCAGAATCTGATATGTCACACCATGTCCACCATTACAACCCTGTTCTAAGCCACCATCACCCCCTCCCTGGAGCACTGCCATGAAAATGTAAGTCAGATCATGCCACTATGCTGCTTAAAATGCTGTAATGACTTCCCATCTCAGAAACAAAGTACCTATAATGGCCTACAACGCCCCCAGGATCTGACCCTGTGCTCTCTCTGACACTCACCTGAACCATTCTCTCCCTCGATCAGGTCACTCTCGCTGAATGGGCCTCCTTGCTGTGTCCCCAGCACCTCTCCCTCTTGCTGTTCCCTTTGCCTAGAACATTTTCCCTTCCTTTGCTTAGTCTCATGGCTCTGCCCTCACCCCCTTCAAATGTTTGCTCACAAATTATCTTCTCAACAAGGCCCTCCCCAGTCACTCAATTCAAAATTGGACCCCCCTCCTTAAGCATTTCCTATTACTCTTCTCTGCTTTATTTTTCTCCTTACCACTTATCAACTTTTAATATACTATAAAATTAACTTACTCATTTAATGCCAATCTCCCTCTAGCTTCCAAACTAGAAGGAGAGCTGTATCTCCAGCATCTGTAACAGGGTCTGATATAATAAATGTTCAATAAATATTTGTTGAATGAATGATTGTATGAATGAATGAACCAACCTTCCTCAAGTAATACATCCTATCATAGAGATTTGAGACAACTTTCTAGAAGTCTTCCTAGAGATCATCATTATAGCCTGGAGGAAACGCATCATGCAGCTAGCTCTAAGTCTGGGTATTACAAGCAAGCTTTAAAGCATTTTGAAAGACTGAGGTGATACTGATACCATATTAACGACCAATGTAAATGGCAGTTTCTCAAGGGAGGCAGTCCAGTTGGTTGGGATAATTTCCCAAAGGATGCAGGCCCGACTTAAAAGGGTTCTATGTTCTGGCACATTCTGTGCACTCGGCCTCTTCCAGCAAACGGGCTCAGTGTTCTGCTGACACCCATCCTGCCTGTGCCTCCTGCTGGCTCAGCTTCTGCTCTGACAGCACGAGGGTTAGGGCAAAAGAGAAGAAAATCTCACTGACAGCGCACCTGTGGTTCACCTAGTTCCTTCTGTGTATACATCTCATTTAACACAACATTGATGTGAATTCACTTCCTGACTCAGCACACACTTAACTGAACTCACTCAAGGGCTGTGCACTGACCACAGAGACAGAAAGAAAAAGACACAGTCCAGGCCCTCCAGATGTTCATTCTCTTGAGGGAAGACAACACACACGTCATTATCTTGCATTATTGTTTTTTATAGACCTTATCACTACCTGACATAACCTATTTACTTATTTATGCTCTCTTTCCCCACTCACTAGTACCTTTATCTGGTTCACTGCTGTATCTCAGTACACAAGCCACATAGCAGGCATTTGAGGAATATCCGTTGAAAGAATGAAGAATATAAAAAACGCAGGGAAAAATGAAGAAGAAATATCTAAGTATGCCTGGGCAATTTAGAGGAGATTTTCCAAGAAATATATTACTCAAAACAAATCTTGAATAATGACTAGTTTTCCATGAAGTTTGGGGGAAAAAGTTGGGGTGAAAGTTAGGAAGAGGAGCAGATTCTAGACAAAGACCACAGCAGGTGCAAAGGCACCGAGATGTTCATGGAGATTGTTTTCCCTCACATTTCCCCACAGGGACCATAAACTTCTGAAAAGCAGGGGCTGTTTTAAATTTCTCCTGAGCAATCTCCCTTCCCCCTGTTCTTAGGACAGGACTGGGCCACTAGGAAACTTTTGTGAAATAACTTCAATTATCTTCTAGATCTCTGATAATTTAAAAAAGGATAATTTTCTTTTAGACTGTGTTCTCAAATACACCATGCAGAGCAGAGAATAAACCACAAAGCTGAAGCCAGTGCTAGACATTGTATAGTTGACAGTAGTTCCTAATATAAGGAACACATACTGTCCCTTATCTGCAGAGCAAAGCTCTGGTCCCATCTCAGCCTCCTAACATCATTATGAGGCAGCCTGGGGAAAGCATCATTTTTCCACTGTATAAAAGGAAAACAGGAAGCCCAGAGGATTAACATACAAGGAAGGCCGGAGCCATCCTGGATCCCAGGTCCCTTGACTGGAGACCCTCTGTCTGACCTTGCTGCCTCCTTTCCAAGCATGGTCCTTTGCCTTTAAACACGCTGAGCACATCCCTGCGATGACCTCTTTTAACTGCAGTACCACTGGGAGAGAAAGCCCCCCCTTCCCCAAATGGGCCTCTTTCTTCTACTGTTCCGACTGGGGGGCATCCTAACCACCTTATGGTAACTGGGGGTCATCAGATCAACTGGGCTCTTTCCAACCTGCCAACTGCACCTGCTGGATTCCCAAGGTTATTTCCGTTTTCCTGTAACTACTATTTTCACTGGATTTAGTAGTCACTGTCACATTGCTGGCGGCAGACAAGTCCCAACTGACTCGTTACCGTCATTACTGAGGGCCTGGTTATGCTCCACGGAAACAATCCTCAAACAAGCCAGAGTTTGTCAACTAGCTAAGAGACTGATTAACAGTCACTAGAGAAATAGCTCATCAAAAAACTGGCAGGGCTTCCCTGGTGGCGCAGTGGTTGAGAGGTCACCTGCCGCTGCAGGGGACACTGGTTTGTGTCCCGGTCCGGGAAGATCCCACATGCCGCGGAGCGGCTGGTCCCGTGAGCCATGGCCGCTGAGCCTGCGCGTCCGGAGCCTGTGCTCCGCAATGGGAGAGGCCACAACAGTGAGAGGCCCGCGTACCGCAAAAAAAAAAAGGCAAAAATTGATCAACCTAAAGTTCACTTTTTCTGCATTTTCTTTTCTTTTTTACACATTAAAATATTAACTCATTCAATCATCTGGCACAATAAAAGTCTTACAGTATTTACCCACTGAGGACACCCCACAGCACTGGGAACATTGGGTGGAGACTGAAGAGAGAGCCTGAGGGTCCTGGGACTTCCTGAGGGACATGAAATGAGACAGGCAGGTGCTGTGCAGGCATCTCTCACCACCCGGATCACCTGGGCACCTGCTGAAGATCAAAACACGCAGCAGATGACCTGCCCAGGCCCAGAGCCCATCGTCCTGGCCCTGCATGAAAAGGCCTTTGAAGTCAAAGGGAGTTCTGTGCACCTGGGTCGGCCCCCAGGTGAGTGGAAAGAAGAGGCAGGTGGCCTAAGGGGACGGTGGGTCTGGTTTCTATGACGCCCAGCCCTGGGGAAGGGGGAAGGCAGTCGCTCTGTGCGACACCCTCTCCTGTGAAGCCGAACATCAACCTGCCCACAGACCCCTACAGTAGGTCCTGGGCACCCGGTTTCCTCTTATTGCCCTTCAACTCCTCTCACTTTTGTTCATTTTGCTCCTTCCACAGATAGAGAAGGGCTGTGCTTTAATATGTGACCCTCTGATGTGCTACCTTGGGCCCTGCAGAGCAGCCCATTCTCTCCCGGCCCCTCCTCTCAGTCCTGTGGCTGAGGCTGTTTAATGTCCCCAGGCCCTGGGTCCAGCTGGGGCCGAAGTGGGGGAACTGAAGGACAGCCCTACTAGCAGCTCACCCCCAAGTTGGCCCTGGGGCGTGTTCCTCTCCAGCTATATCCCCAACTCCCAGGACCAGCTCTCGCCTTGTCCCCTGTGAGCAGGCTCCCTCCTGAGCTGGGACATGACCCCACTAAATCCCCTTTGCCTTTTTCTGTACTTTCCGATCTTCTGGTAATTTCCAGCCCATCCTCCGCGAAGCCTTCCCTGACTCGCAAAGGGGGTTGGAGCCTGTGGTGCTCCATAGCTCCCCAAATTTCTCCTCTTGCGATGCTCATCAGCCTTTGCCATCCGCACCGTGGGGAGAGGCCACCACTCTTCCCCAGCGCCTTGCCAGGGCCTCGTCCCCCCAGTGCTCACCTAACGTCTGTGCATTAAAGAATGAAAGAACGTGTCCTGCTCCAAATCATTGAGGGTTTAACCACAGAGACAATTCCCTTCACCCAGACTCATAGCCCATAACGACAGCGGGGCGGGCAGCTGTACCCTGGATGCTGGAGTAGGAAGGTCCCTCCCTGGTCCTGAGCTGTACTTCCCAGGGCCTCACCTCTCCTCTGTGATTGTTTTTTATTTTTATTTATTTTTTTTTTTTGTGGTACGCGGGCCTCTCACTGTCGTGGCCTCGCCCGTTGCGGAGCACAGGCTCCGGACGCGCAGGCTCAGCGGCCATGGCTCACGGGCCTAGCCGCTCCGCGGCATGTGGGATCTTCCCGGACCGGGGCACGAACCCGCGTCCCCTGCATCGGCAGGCGGACTCTCAACCACTGCGCCACCAGGGAAGCCCGCCTCTGTGATTCTTTAGGGCGAGGGCCCAGCACCACAGTCCACCGCCAGGGCGTCAAGCCCTGCCACCTCCTGCCACACCTCACTCCCAGCCTGATCTGGCTTTAGCTTCTGGCCCTGTCATGTTGCCCTCTGGCCACAGGTCCCAAACACCACATTACAGGCACAGCTTGCATTCACCAGCCAGCTGCTGTGGTCACAATACTGCTTCAACTTGAACAGACAAACCTGAGGAGGTCTAATTTGACCTCCTAGCTTTGTATCCCAGACACAAGGGACATGCGACGTAGTGGAAAGAGCACAGGCTCTGTTCTAGAGCTCTGGCGTCAGTAAGAGCCATCACACTTTCTAGCTGGACCTTCAGCAAATTGCTTTCTCAGAACCTCAGTTTTCTTGCCTGTAACTTGAACATAACAACACAGGCATCGAAAGGGGGTCGCGACACTTAAAGGAGAGAACATAAGAAAGCACCTAGTGCAGAGCTTAGAATTTGGGAAATTTTCAATAAATGCTTGCTTTCCTGGAGGCACTGAAGCCATTGCTTCCCTTTCCGCCAGGACTAAGACCACATCAAGGGAATGAGCTGGAAGATGCTTGTTCAGTGTTGCCCTAGTTAAGACTTCCAACTGTCCTGCAATTTCTGTTCTTTCATCTTTTCTCGGTAACAGAACCTCTTATTTTTAGGCTGTGCACGGCCGCCACCAACGAAATGACATTTCCTGTCCCCCCTTCCACAGAGGAGTTGCCATGTAACTGGGATTTGGCCAATGGGTGTAGATGGAAGTGTTGTCATGACTTCCCTGCTACCTTCCTCACAGCCCAATAAGACAGGGTGGTTGGAACTCGAGTGTCTATTTCAGCTCTGAGGTGGAAGCAAGTGGCAGGCTGTGCAACAAGAAAAAAGGTGCGTGGGTCTGTGACCTCTGGCAGCCCATGCTGGCATGGGGTCTCCTCCTGTGGGCTTCATTTACATGAGAGAGAAATTGCCTGTCATCTTGTTTAAGCCACTGTTTTGAGGTTTCTGTCACTCTCACACAAAACTCATCCTGATTGATTACTCTCCTGTAATCCATTTGAACAAGGTTCCCTGCTGGATAATTATTGGAAGTGCATTGCAGGCCTTCAGCAAGCTTCCAGAGACCCCCGACAGAAGAGACTGCCCCTAGAGCATCTCTAAGCTGGAAACATGGGCTTTCAAGGGCTTGGACCTCCCGAGAGCTGGCTGCCCATCCTGAAGTAATGTCCATGGGGTCCGTTGACTCCAGAAGAGAGGTAAGAGAACCTAGTTTACTAAGAATCTACTGCATGTAGTTATTCCTACATATACAACTGGAGCCTACAGGGAACAGAATAAACTTGATAAACATTAAGAAATTATGTTAGCCTGTTGCTTTGACATCTGCTGTGGTTCTTATCTGCCTGGTGAAAGTCTCCAAAAGCAACTTACTCTTTTGTACTCACATCAGAGTATGAGTTTGGGCCTTAACTAAATCAAATTGAGGAGTGAGTGAGAGAAGATCTAGAGCAGTATCACTCAAAGTGGGGGCCACAGACTAGTGGCCTGGGCTCACCCTGTATGTGATTAGTCCACAGTGAGATAAGGAGCTTGTGCCAGAAGTTAGGTCAGCTGCATCACTAGGCCTATCGTCTCATTCTGCTGACTTTTTTTTTCACAGCAAGACTTTCTTGATGGAGGAAGTGATGGAGGGATATACATTCTGGCTTAAGCTCCTTATCCGGTGTCAGACACCCCTTTGAATAGCACTGTTCTAGAATGTGGTTGCTCTCTTACAGGGATCCAAAAAAACATAACCCTACCACAAACCAAGTGAATCAGAGTCTCCGAGGATGGGGCCCAGGCATCTGTATTTTAGTAAAGCACCATAGCTGATTCTGAGGAATATCTCTGGTGGAAAACCACTGTATAGATATGACAGCAGAATGGAGGGTAGTACTGTCTTCTCAGGAGCAAAGCAATGTGAACATCTGTGCACACTTGCTTTAAACTTAAGCTTGTTCTTCTGAGCACAACGTTTTAACAGTGTCTTTCCTGGGTTCTTTATTTCACATACTGATACAAAAGAGGAAAAAGAATTTCCTGCTTTTTCTCCCATGACAGAGACCCAGGCACTGTCTGTTGGCATCAGATGCCTTTAGCTGCATGGGAAATTCGGTCCTTACAAAGACAGGCCAATGGTTCCAGAATGGTGAGGCCTTCCGTGCACGACTCCAGGGTGATGGACCCCACTCCCACTGCCCTTACCTGCAGTTCCCAGGCTCAGGAGCACGGCCACCCAGGAGACCCAGAAGAAAATGAGGATGGTAAACGTCCACAGTGGCTGGAACAGCAGGAAAGGAGAGTTGCTGATGGCTTTATTTGTGACTCGGAGAAGTTCAACTGTCAATTTTATTCTCTTTCTGAGGACAAAAATCAAGACGAGCAGAACTGCCTGGTGAGAAAGGGGTTAAATTATTCAAAATAATGAAGAACTGAGAAGAGCTGAAAACAAACCCTAATATTTTACTGACATCTCAGCAAACAACTCTTTTAAGATAGTTACTCCCTACTTTCATTATAATAGAAGAGCCATATTCTCAAATACTAACTGAGCATCTACTATGTGCTGATACTTATGCTAGATCCTGCTGCTACAACAGTGGACAAGACACAGCCCCTGCTCTAAAGGAGCTTGCAATCTGGTCAGAGAATGAGAGAAAACGAGAATAAGATCCTCTGGGGTCAGGGAACCGTCTATTTCTTTTTCCCTCCACAGCACCCAATATGCTCAGAGAATGCTGAAGGACGGCAGAAGGTCAAGGGGACACAAGTATGAGGGAAGAAGACAGTGATCGTGCCTCAAAGCAACCTTCTGTGCCTCCTCCTCTGCTGGCTTTGGCCTCCCTGTATATAAATATCATATTAAAGAAACAAACCTCCCTCTACCCTCACACCACGGCCCAGCCACCGTCATCTCTCATCTCCTTCACAGGCGAGCTTCTTCAGGTACTAGTGCACACTAGCCATCTGCACGTCCATACCTGCACTCATCCTTCAGCTGCCTGTAAACCTCCGGACCCCAAGACTCTCCTGAAACTGCTCTCCCCAAGGTCACCTCATCTGACCTCCTGAATGTCAAATCCCACGGAAACATTCCAGATCTTGTTTGACCTCAGCATGGTGTGTGAATCTCTTGTCCCCTCCTCTTTTCCTAAAATTTTCTCCTTCGACTTCTGTGACTGCTCTTTCCTCTGGCTCTCCTTCTACTTCTTCAGTTGCTATTTCTTGGGATCCTTTGGGTGGTCTCTCCTACTCCTCTGTGGTTTTAGAATCCTTCTTAGATGCTGATAACCTTTAAATAAAAATCTCCAGGGTCCAGTGGTTAGAACTCCACGCTTCCACTGTGGGGGGCACGGGTTTGATCCCTGGTTGGGGAACTAAGATCCTGCAGCCAATTAAAAAAAAACATCTCCAGCCTCACCTTTCTCTAGGTGCTGGATGAGTAAGCACTTCAGTTACTGACCAGGTGTTGGGTGTCCTATAGTGTGTCAAACTCAACTTGTCCTGCACTGAATTCATTATCTTCATACAAAAACTTATTTCCCCTGTATTCCCTACTCCAGTGGCCCTAATTTTCCTGGACTGTCCAAGAAAAAATCAGGCTCCTCTCTTGCGTGCTTCCATTTTATCCCATATTTACCCTACTGTAGCACTCAACATACTCTACTGTAGATGTTTATTGTCTGCATTTCACATTACATCAAGCTCCTTGAGGGCAGGGCCATCTGTTATTGCCAAGGACTGGCACAGTCCCAGCGCACAGCACAATCTCAGTCACCTTGGACTCAGTTTCCCGATAGAGCTCTCAATCTATCCTCTCCTCTCTATTCCCACGTTGATGCCACAGCTCAAGTCTCAACATCTCTCACCCAGACCCCAGTAGCCTCTGCACTACCTTCTGCTTTTAATCCCCTTAGCCCCCTACCCCTGCCTCAATCCCTCTTCCAACCCAAGCTAAACGGATCTTTGTAAAAGGTAGAGTCAAGGATATCATCTCCCTGCTCAAAATCCTTCAACATCTCCCCAGAGCTCCTGGATAAAGATCGAAATCATCATCACTGTAAATCAGGATCTTCCTGGCATGGTCCCTTCCTGTCGAGGGAACTTTCTGCAGGCTCCTCTCTTGTCTATGTGACCCCTCCCATGCTACTCCCTTAGCCTAAGATGCCTTTCCTCTTCCAGCTGGGCTTGGGCATTGCTGCCCTCAGGGACCTCATAATCAAGTGGAGGAAAGTCAGAGGGCATGGGATAAACTGTGCAAAACTGCTCCAGGGGTTGGGAACAGGGCCTCCTGCCATAGCTGTGGGGACTGGCCTGAGGAGCCAGGGAAGATGCCCGGAGAAGACGGTAGGAATTTCCATCTCTGTGTGCTCAATGCCTAGCACAACCAACAAGGAAGAGGGACATTTTTTGTTGTTGTCGTTTTTTACTAAAAATTTTAATGAGGCAAAATGATACAATCTTTAGGCAAATAAACTTGGCTTCTAGCTCCTGAGTGGAATGGTAAAATGTGTGCGTTTAAATGTGTGTGTTTTTCAACTATATTATATGTATATATATAAAATGCTCCCCTCACGTTCAAAGTACACCAGGATATTGACCACAAATGATGAGTTAACTCTAACCCGTCACTTCCCCAGTCTCAAGGGAGATCAGCATTACCCACTGGGGATGGTGCTAGGGGTGCTGGTTGGGCAGGGGGAACAGCAGAGCTGACTCACCACAGGGGTCAAGCCTCAACTTCACCCTTCTGGGCTCTAAGATGCACACTGCTGCACCTCAGCCTGTGCCCCTAGGCTGACACACTGAGGCGAGCATTCGATGCCATTCATCCCATTTTCTTCATCGCTGCTAGTGGTTTTACTGAAACCACTGAAATAATCTTCCTAGGCAGCCCCCCTCATAGGCCGCCATCTCTCCCCGTGTACCACGTCACGGCGTTGCTAGCCCTGGAATTCATCTCATCGTGGGGCGCGTGCTACCTTTGTGTCGTGTCTTCCCAGGTCCATTGCTTAGTGCGGGGCCCTGGGCATAACAGGCGCCCAGTAAACGGTGATGGTGACGAAGAAGCTAGGGCTCTTACGAGAACAAGCTCCTCAGCAGCAGTCCTTGGTAGAGACTGAGCGGCAGTGACACGTGCGTTAAATGAACGGTGTGTGAGCCGCGGTGCGCTTCCTCACTCTGCTCTCACAGCCTGCCCTTTCCCTAGCCTTACGCTTGGTGAAGAGCATTCCCCCGACCCTGGCATCCGGCGGCCATTAATGGCTCAGTGTGTGAAGACAAAGGGAGCCCTGTGGAGGGCTGGGGGTGGGGGAAGGGGAGAAGCAAGCTCTCCCGGCTCCCCGCCCTTCTCCTCCCTGCCCCTAGTGCCAACAGCCCAGCACGCGGCCTGGGGTGCAGGGGGGCCTTTCTTCTCCAGCCTCCTGCACACGCCCTGGCTCAGCTACGGGCCTGGTCCCGGGACGAACCAGGAGCTTTGCTTTATCGGATACTTGCTCACTGAGATGCAGTTCACGTGACAAACGCAAACCTGACACCTCACTAGAAAGGAGAAAACGGGAAGCCTGTACCAAACATGAGAACCGAAAGATCCCCTTAGAGGAGAGAGCTGAGCTGGTGGGAGAATCTGCCCTTGCTGAAAGATTTAATGGGCGTGTGGAAACCCCGGCTGCCATGCCTGCGTGAAACAGTTAGCAAGCAACACACCAAAGGATGCCCGTGGGCCACCTGAAATCAGTTCCCGACCCTTTCCGGGGCCCTATGATTCCAGAACTGCTATCAGCACCCGGGGAGGGACCAGAATGATTTTCAGTTGCCAACCACCCTCCCCCAACAACCAGGATCTCCAGGCTCAATGCTGTTTGCCTGCTCTCAACTAGGGAATTCACCAAGGAGGCGGCGGTTCTCTCAAACCAACTTAGCCTAGCAGCCGCACGTCTGGAAACAAAGGGCTCTCTGTGTTCAAGGGCAGTGCGAGTTGTCACAGCCTTGAGAGCAGAGCATCCACTGGCTAGAGGGGTGGCGACTCTCCGCAAACCAGGAAATGGGAACTGTTGTAGGTCTGGCTCCCTCTCCGCGCTGCGGCGTCCCCCCTATAGCCGCCTGTGGGTGCAAGCGGTTCTACTGTGTTCAAGGGTAATGAGTCAGCAAGGGTAACGAACCAACCTCTGAGATGGCGGACATGACGGGACGAAGTCAGAGCGTTTACTCATCTTTTTTAAGGCTGCAATGCATTCCTGTGTAGGTATCTCAAATAAAACACAAAGGCACTAGACATGTGTGTACACTCACTACACTAACATGTATATACATTCTGCAGTGAAAGAAAACAAGTGCTCGTTGCTTTTTGGTTAAAATCTAATTATTTGGATTTCAGAGTTCTGCCCGGCTACTTGATCTACTGCTGGAAGGGTGCTTCTTACCGTGATAACTGTAGACACAACAGCAAACCCCAGCAAACACTTCATGTTCTCCCTTTCTGTGTCCAATTCTGTGCTGAGGTCATTAGTGTAGTCATAATACAGCCACCATAAGACACCACAGACAACTGGAAAGCAAAACACCAGCAGAACTCAGCGCACATGCCATGAGGTAAGCATCCGCCCCTCCCTTCACACCAGGCGGCCCTGCTCAGGCAGTGGGTCCCAAACCCCTGGGGCTTTGCAGGCACTGACCGGCCCTCTGAAGCAGCTGGATGGGGCCAGCTGAGGACCTGCCAGACCTGGGGTGGCTGCCCGTCTCTGGGAGACGCAGGGAGGTAACTCCGGAACACAGATGTGCCCTGTCAGCCTAGCCCATGGGTGGGGCTGGGTGTGAGCAGGGAGGAAACCACACTGACGGGATGGTGAAAGGAACAATATTAGAGTCTAAAGTCTAAAATTTCCAAGTGAGCTCTGCGGGTGACAACTCCAAGGGCAGCCTGGATATTGGCTTGGCACCTACAAAACTGGGCGGACGCCTCGACATTGCACATGCTCTGCATTTAGGTACTAAGTGCTACCTGCAGCGCATCCACAGTGACGACAGGGAGGTCACAGTCGTCTTTACTAGCCGTGGGTGGGGAAGGCACCCTCACAAGCCATAGTGCGTGTCCTCCAGCACCTGCACGCTGGGCACCTGTGATCTGCAGAACTGACTGTTTAGGGGATGAAACCCCTACGGTCATGCCAATTATTAAAAATTAAAATATCCTATACTAGTTCGGAAACAGCTGCTGCCTTGAGCTCCCTGCATGCCTCTGCCCCTCGGACCTTCTTCCCCGACAACTTCTGGATGGATCCAGGATCCAGCACTGAAAAGGAAAACAGTGGGCACCGGGCAGCATCTCCGGGACCCTGCCCCAGCTCAGGGCCTGCGTCTCTTCAGATTGGCCGGAGCCTTTGCATGACAATGTGGGTACCCACGGGTGATGTGAAAATTCAGAAGACATCCTTTAAAGCAACGGTCCCCAACCTTTTTGGCACCAGGGACCGGTTTTGTGGAAGACACTTTTTCCACGCACAGGGTGGGAGGTGAGGGGATGGTTCAGGCCATAATGCGAGCGATGCGGGAGGATGGAGAGCGGCAGATGAAGCTTCGCTCCATCGCCTCCTGCTGTGCAGCCCCGCTCCTAACAGGCCTCGGACCGGGGGTTGGGGACCTATGCTTTAAAAGGGCTTCCAACAGGCATTGGAACTGACTTTTAGTGGTGTGGAAACCAGTACCACTCACCTGGCCGGCTCATCTGAGAGGCGGCACAGTGCAGAAGAGACAGAAGGCTGAGCAGGAGGAACTCTGCTGTGATCTGTGAGACGGAAGCAATCCTGTGGTCCTCCCTGACCTCTCTGGGCCTGGGTCTCCTCATATGTAACATGAGGGAGTTGGACGAGAGACTCTCTAAGACCCCCTGTAGCTCAGCAATGCCAGCTTTTAAGTTCTACACTTAATGGAAAGGCTTTTCATTTAATCAAGAAGAAATCAATCAAGTGGAAATACTTACACAGCAATCCCAAAACAATCAGTGCAATGAAAATGTGAACCAGAAGGGTGGTGATGAATCGGAAGGTGAACATCATGGCCAAAGACAAGGCTAGAAGATTAAGCAAAACATATAAATTCTAACAAGCACCAAGGCATGAGGGGGATGATGATGGGGCTGGAACGCCTAAACCTTCCAAAAGAGCGAGGGCTGAGGACTTCCTTCAATCTCTAGATATCTTGGACATCTATCAAAGAAAAAAACAAGACACACCCAGGCCCCTCTCTGAAGCATACACAAGTTAGGTCTGTGACAGTGCCACTTCCTGAAAGTGCTAGCATTCTTCTTGAATTAAAAAAAAATTCTTTTAAAGCAGGTATTATTCCCCAAAACCCTAAACTTTCTTTTTTTCTTTTAAGTCCAAATGAACCATCTAAAATTTTTTATCAAACTTAACTCTTTTGATTTCATAACTTATCTAAAGTTCTAATTTTCTGTTCTCAGATACTCTCATTAAATATGAAAGATGAATGCCTTTAAAAATGAAAAATTTAAGATTATAAGATGTATGTATAAAAATCTGCACATCTGTTTCCAATTCGGGAGCTTTTAAGCCTATGAATTTATTCTAAGTACTTCAGTGAATTTATAAATACTATATTACTTTTTTTTCTAAACAAGAATTCAAGATTACATATAGATATTTGGGTGTAGTGGTTAAGAACATGGGTTTAGAATCAGATAGGTCTGGGCTGAGTCTCAGCTCTGCACCTCTGCTTGGCCAAGCCTCAGACCCCTCTAAGCCTCAGCTTCCTCTCCTGCAAACGGTGACAGGGTTCTGATGAGGTTTAATGTGTTAACAGCAAGCAGGATGTCTGGCCCATCTGGGTCATAAGAAGTCTGGAAGTTACATAACGGTGGCTAGTTAAGCATCCCCAAGCATTCAGGAATTAGTAACCTTTAGGTAATGAAATTACGGAAAACTCAATTTGTAAACTGGCAAAATTATGTTAATGGCTGATCAAAGAGTTTCTTTCAACCTTCCAAGGTTGGGAGGCAGCCGCTGTAAATAACGGGGTAAATAAGAGGCCACTACTATTGCCTACAGCAGCAGAGAGAACTAATTCGTTCAAAGAGAAGGTCGACTCTTAAAGGAGCTCATCGAGCTGAAATAGCAAATGGGAAGTCAAACGGTGACGAGCGCCTGGGGGGCTGCTTCCAGAAAGGCCGGGAAAAGGCATGATCTGGCTCAAGACCTTGACCCTCCTACAACCCAGCAGGCCTGTTCCTAGGAGGAGCTGGATACATCAGGTCAATGCCCTCTGATGCTATGCCCTCTATGCTACATGCAATGATGCACACACCTCCTTCCCTTGCTCACCAAGCAGCCTTGTGATCGGGCTTGCCTAGGGGAAGAGGGCTCACGGGCCAGAGGACATGCGTTCCTGGTACTTATCATGGCCACTTCACAAAGTGGCAATCTGCTCTGCACATCCATCCTTATGCAGAGCTGAGGGGCAGGCCCTGGAACGCGGTCACTCTCTAAGGCAGCCCCACCTAGTGAGGCCTCGGGGCAGAGAGCCAGCTGGCCTCTCCCCAGTCTTACTGCCCCCTGCTCCACTTGAACCTGAAACACTGAAAATAACTACAAAGAAAATATATGAAGTTTTATATTTAAGTCAAGAGGCTAATTTCCATTGTACAACATACATAAGTGCTAGAAACTTTGGTATAAATAGTCACTGAAATAAAATTAATTGAAAATTACCGAAGGCGAGGACACAGAGACCGAGGATTGTGTCTCTTCCTGACATTATTCCACTTAGAATTCGATGGAGGGCGTCAACATCATTGATCAAAACAGATGCAAACAGGGAATAACACTCAGGAGTTTGAGGGATGCATCGATTAAACAAGGGAAAAGACTTGCTAAAAAATAAAAGAATAAGTGGCAAAGATGTTTACTTAATTACTTATCTTAAAAAAAGATGTTTATTTAAAATTCTCAGCAACCAAAATGTATAAGATCTACAATAATAAAAAGAAGTTTAACATCTTGTTTGCAGTCTACACCTTACAAAGCCAGGCATCTGTGCTGCCACAGTGCTCAGCTGATGCCCGGATGGGAAACTGATTATGGAGACCCATAGACACCAGGAACCTAATCTTGGGGAGTGACATTGCTGACTCTCATGTCTTGGCCCTTCCTGGATAACAAACTACCATCTCCAACGCAAGAATCACATTTCTTTTAGGAACTATTAGAGATAAGGACTGGCTCAATCAAAAGCTGTACTAATGAAACCACCAGCTTTATTTCTATCCTCTTTAAGAAGATGTAAAAGCCTTGAGAGTTTTGTTACAAACAGAGTGAGTGCTTAATAAATGAGTGATAAATGTATGAATGAAGCTGTGGTTGATAACTGCCTTGGGTAGATGAGAAAGCTGACCTCCTTTGGGGCCCTTCCTGAAATGGAAAAATGCCCAGGAATGTTCATCCCAATGAATCTTAATGAGGCCACACATACCTTCACAGCATCCTGCTCTTCCTTCCTTCTGTGGGCCCCAAACAGTGGAAATAATCCTGATCCAAGAAGTGCCAAATTATCTGACAAGTTGCTAAAACATTAGGCGGTCGCCAACATCGCATTGCCATGAAGGCAAAATGCCTTCTGAAACCCCAGTGAAGCTCAACACAGAACATACAGCAGGATCTTTCTCAGGAGTCACAACAGTATGTGAGAGCTCCCGAGTCACTGAATGGTGATTTAAGAGAACAGTAATACAACCGAGCCGTTGTGTTTTTTAAATTAAAAATTTTGCAAGTGTGATACATTCACACAGCTCAGATTCCAAAAAGGTGCAATAGGATAAACTGTGGGTAACTGCACTTTCTTCTCCTTGGGCCACGGAAATACATTTCCTCACAGGCGACCGCTGTTTTGGTTTCTTGTATATCATTCTAGAGACGTTTTTAGCATACACGAACGTAACAGGAAATTTAAATAGGAGTCTGCTGCTGAGGCTCGAAGATAATAAAAATTATATCCCCAAATGAGATGCCAGACCCCACCAAGCAGGGCTTGTCAAAAGAGAGGTAGGAGAAAACTGGTTATTCTCTTAAACCTTCACCCACACTGAATATAAGAGTGTTGGAAGTTGGAGATTAGAAGAGCATTTTATAAAATAAACTTTTAATTTTGGAATAACTTAAGTGTTACTGAAAAATTGCAAACATGGTACAGAGAGTTTCCATGTACCTTCACTCACCTCCACCTAATGTTAACATCTGACATAGCCACAGCACATTTGTGAAAATTAAGAAATCAACATTGGTGGGCTTCCCTGGTGGCGCAGTGGTTGAGAGTCCGCCTGCCGATGCAGGGGACACGGGTTCGTGCCCCTGTCTGGGAGGATCCCACATGCCGTGGAGCAGCTGGGCCCGTGAGCCATGGCCGCTGGGCCTGCACGTCCGGAGCCTGTGCTCCGCAGTGGGAGATGCCACAACAGTGAGAGGCCCGCGTACCGCAAAAAACAAAACAAAAACCAAAAAAAACATTGGTGCTACACTATTAACTAAACCACAGTCTTTATTTGGAAGTCACCATTTTCCACCAATTCCTTTTTCTGTTCCGGGATACCACACTGCATTTATTTGTTGTGTCTCTCTTGGTTTGTGACAGTTTCTTAGTTCTTCCCTATTTCTCATAACTTTGACACTTTTGAAGATTCATGGTCAGGTATTTTATAAAATGTCCTTCAAGCTATAGAATGACCCTCACATTTTCTCATGATTAGGCTGCAGTTATGGGTTTATGGGAAGAAAACCACAGAGGCGAAGAGCTATTCTCAGAGGATCACATCAGGGGACACGACAGCAACATGACACCACTGCTGAAGTTGCCCGAAATCACTTGGTTAAGGTGGCTGGTACCTGCCAGTTTTCTCCACTGGAATCTGACTATTTTTCTCTTTCTACACTCTGTTCTTTAGAAGTGATTCACTAAATCCAGCCTGCTCTCAAGAAGAGGGAAATTAAGTTCCACCTCCTGGAGGAGGAATATCTACACACATTATCTGAGATCCTCTGTAAAGATTTATCCCCTTTCTCCCATTTATTTATTTACTTAATCAGTCATTTATTTATATAAGTATGGACTCATGGATATTTACTTTATCATCAACCCTAGTACGTAGCTTCAAAATTGCTAAATAGTACCCCGTGAGAAACAAATTTACCAACTAGAGCACAGTGTTTATGTACAGTATTTTAAATTTTTTGGTGGTTTTTTTTTTCTTGGCTTTAGCTTACAGTATGTAGTCACAGGGTTATTTCCCAAAGTTACTTAGGCCAGCTCCTTTTCTCTCTACTCCCTTCAGTTAGGTTATGTCATACATTTATAATAAGTTAAATTCATTTGTTGTAGTCTACATTTTATCCTGAGATCTCCTGATACCTTGGTTGATTGTATTTTTTATTTGGATACAGTTGACTGTGTACAGGTGTTGGCAAGTGCATAGACTCACGTACAAGAGCAATTCTAAAGAGATGTTTTTGTTTTTGTTTTGAGAGAGAGAACTGCCATGTGAATCTATCGCTGTCCCTTAGGGTGAGGGATACTACTCCCTCACCCTAAGATGAGAAGTGAGAAGATGTTTCCTGGAAACAGATGAGAAGTGTTTCCTGGAAAATTCAGAGGCTTTACAGACCTTAACCCATGGGTTAAGGTCTGAGCCCTGAGAACGGGGTGGGGCTGGTGTCCAGGATGGTTACATGGACGACTGTGGGGACCTTAGTGGAAAGAAGCTGTGGGTAGCTGCTCAGTGCCTCGGGAAAGGGGAAGGAAGGCCCAACCAGAGGAATAGGGAAATGATCAGCCAGGGCAGAGATGCACTCAACCATGTAAGGGGCACTGCTGGTGAGAAAGCCCATTGATGGAACTTTCCAAATAACCCGGAAAGTGCTTCATGGAGAAAGCTGGCTGGAACATCTCCCAAGCCCAGAAGACTCATCCTAGAATCAGTACTAGTCAAGTAAAAATGCTCCTGGCTCCTTCTGTCTTCTCTTCACTTTTGGTGTGCCAGCCCCAAGAGTCAGAAGCCCGTTTTAGCAAGCTGGGAAAGGAGGGGGTGAGGAAGTAGGAGAGGAGAGAGAAGCAGAGGATTGCACCTCCCCTGACCCAAGCCGTCTCCCTGCTCCTGACCCAACCTGGGGGACGGAGAAACTTCAACTTCCGGTCAAGTTTGAAGTCTGTCACGCTGCGCTGAACATTTTAATTCCTGAATTGAAAGTGTCTTTTACCACTTAAAGTGACTGAGTCCTTACCACCTAAAAGTAACCAGAGAAGTCCTGCGAACTGTGTTTTCATTCAGGGTCAGAGAAAAAACTAGTCTGGCTGAATAAATTTAAAGAGACAGAGAAACAAAACTAGAGTGGCTTTCTAACTACATCCTATAGGTTATGTTTGATGTAATGATTATACGTATATAAACACATAAGTCACACTTATATTTCCTTTTTATGGAAAAGGTGGTACACTGCATACTGCTTTATAGTTAGCTTTTTTTTTAACTTAATACATCTTGTAGCTCTGCTCATATTAGAATATAAGAGATTCCTCTTATTTTTACTGAGGTAAAATTTACATAAAGTGAAATGTCCAGATCTTAAACATACAGTTAGTGGCTTTTGACAAATACATATGTCAATGTAACCACCAGCCCTTTCAAGGTGCAGAACAGCTTTTTTACCCCAGAAAGTTCCCTCATGCCCCCTTCCAATCAATCTCCATGCCTCTACAGGCACTATTAATCTGATTGCTATAACTAAACATTAGTTTTGGCTCTTGTCTAATCCCATTTAAATGGAATCACACAGTATGCACTTTTCTGTGTCCAGCTTCTTACACTCAGCTGTCACATGTATCAGCAGATCTCTCCTTTAACTGAGTGCTATTCCACTGTATGAATACACTACCACTTGTTTGTCTAGTCTCCTGTTGATTGCCATTTGAGTTGTTTACAGTTTTGAGCTATTAAAAATAAAGCTGCTATCCAGGACCTACTGTATAGCACAGGGAACTATATTCAATATCTTGTCATAACCTATAATGGAAACCTGAAAAATAATATATTTATATACATACATATATGTGTGTGTATAACTGAGTCACTTTGCTGTATACCCGAAACACTGTAAATCAACTATACTTCAGTTAAAAAAGGATGCATCATCATCGTTTTTAAAAAGCTGCTAGCAACATTCGTATAAGTCTTTTTAGGGACACACATTTTCATTTCTCCAAGTAACTACCTAAAAGTGGAATTGTTGGGTCATATGGAAAGTGTATGCTTAGCTTTATAAGAAGCACCAAACGTTTATAAAGTGGCTGCAGCATTTATATCCCACCAGCAATGGCTGAGACTTCTAGCTGTTCTACCTCCTCACCAGCACTTGACATGGTTCACCTTTCCAACGGGAGCCCTTCTAGTAAGCAGGTAGTGATATCTCACAGTATTTTCAATTTGCATTTTCCTGATGGCTAACAATGGTAAGCATCTTTTCATGTACCTATTGGCTCTTTATCTTCTTTTGAAAAGTGTCTGTTCAAGTCTTTTGCCTGGTTTTATTGGGTTGTTTGACTTTTTGTTATTGATTTAAAGTAGGGATCAGTCAAATTCAGCCCACCATCTGTTTTCGTACATGAAGCTTTACTGGAGCACAGCACAATCCATTTCTTTATGTATTTTCTATGGCTGCCCTTGCCCTGCCCTGGCAGAGTTAAGTACTAGTGGCTACTGAGATGATAATGTCCACAAAGCCTGAAATATCTACTATGCGGCGCTTTAAAGGAAAAGATTGCAGATGCTGACTTAAAGAAATTCTTTATATACATACTCTGGATTTAAGCATTTGTCATATATACATACTGTGAATATTTTCTCCAAGACTGTTGCTTCTTTTTTTGGTTTGTTTTGCATTTTCTTAACGGTATCTTTAGATGAATAGAAGTTTTTAATTTTGATGAAGTCCAATGTATCATTTTTTTTCTTTTATGTATAGTGCTTTGTGTGCCCTCTCAAATTTTTGCCTACTTCAAGGCGGCAAAGATATCCTTCTATTTTTCTTCTAGAAGCTTTATAGTTTTAGCTTCTTAGGTTTAGGTCTAGGATCTATCTAAAATTAGTTTTGGTGTGTGGTATAAGGTAAGAGTCCTCAATCAAAATGACCAAGTCATTTCCCCCCATGTCTTTCCACTTATTTTAGCACCATTTGTTGAAAAGTCTTCTTCTCCCCATGAAACTGCCTTGCCACTTTCACTAAAAATCAATTGGCCATGTATATGTTACTCTATTTCTGGGCTCTCTATTCTGATTCACTTATCTGTCTATCCTCATTCCAATTCAATTTTTTGTGGTACGCGAGCCTCTCACTGTTGTGGCCTCTCCCGTTGCGGAGCACAGGCTCCAAACGCGCAGGCTCAGCGGCCATGGCTCACGCGCCCAGCCGCTCCGCGGCATATGGGATCTTCGCGGAACGAGGCACGAGCCCGTGTCCCCTGCATCGGCAGGCGGACTCTCAACCACTGCGCCACCAGGGAAGCCCCCACACTGTCGTAATCACTGTAATTTTATAATAACTTTTGAAATCAGGTGTTATGAGCTCTCTAACTTGGTTCTTCTTCAAGGTTTTTTTTTTGTGTGTGTGTGTGTGTAAACCTGTGTCTTTAGCATTTTCTATATTTTTTAGAATAAACTTGTCAATTTCTACAAAAATTATATTGGGGCACTGTGTTGAATCTATAGAACAATTTAGGGAGAAGAGACATCCTAACAATATGAAAACTTCCAATTCATGAATTAGGTATATTTCTCTACTTATTTAGGTGTTCTTTAATTTCTCTCAGCAATGTCTTATCAAAGTTTTCAGTTGAGGGCTCACATGTCTTCTGTTAAATATATTCCTAGTTATTCTATACATTTTTGATAGTGCTGAAGATGGACTTCAAAATTATTTCCTAGTTGTTTGCTGCTAATACATAGAAATGTAGCTTGACTTTGCAGTTTGCAGATTTGCTAAATTCACTAAGTAATTATTTTGTAGATTCCTTTGGATTTTCTATGCAAACAATTAGGTCATCTATTAATAAAGATGGTTTCGCCTCTTCCAATCTATTTTTTTCCCTTACTTTATTGCAGTTCCTAGGACCTCTATTACAGTGGTGAGTAGAAGTGGTAAGAGCATATATCCTTGCCTTGTTTCTAATTTTAGGTAGAAAGCATTTTATAGTTCACCATTATGTATAATATTAACTATAGATTTCTCAGAGATGCCCTTTATCGGACTGAGAAAGTTCTCAGCTATTCCCAGCTAGTCTCTTATTAAAAAAAAAAGAGCTAAATAGTGTTACATTAAGTGATATACCATTATTTATTTAAGCAGCCCTCTATTGAAAGCCATTTAGATTGCTTTAATTATTTTGCTATTATAAACGCTGCAGTGAATAACCTTATACTAATGTCATTTCACACTGGTACATGTATACCTGAAGATTAAATTCCTAGAAGTAGAAATGCTTGATTAAAAAGCGATGAATGTAGGGAGGGGGATCAAGATGGCGGGGCAGGAGAATGCGGAGCTCACCTCCCCCCACAAACACATCAAAAATATATCTACATGTGGAGCAATTCTCATGGAAAACTAACTAGAAACCAGCAGAAGAACTCCTATACCACCAAGGTTGCAAGAAAGATTTCTACATAACCAGTTGGGACAGAAAAGGCACTGGGTTGGGACCTGTGCCCCTGAGAAGCAAGCAGGTCAAGCCACAATCTGGGCATCCGAGTCCTGGGCTCCTGTGTGGAGAAGACAAGCCCCCTTTCCTGCTGGAAAATCTGCTGCGACAGACAGAAGGGCTAGAGAAGCCTAGACTCTGCTTGCAAGGAGTGTGCGACTGCTGTCTTGCTGACAGTCAGGGTGGAGAGAGCCATGCACGGATGGCTGCTGCCTCGTCGCACTTCTTAATCAGAAGGGGCAAACACCCTGGCCCTGCTCACTCCACACCACAGCCTGCTGCGAGATCAGGGCAAAGATTCAGTTTAGCTATGCAGAACCAGACCAGGTCACCTGGGGTGTGATCCAGGTGAAGCCACAGAGGCCACTGCACATGGATGGGGCGAGTGGAGCCATAGTGGCCACTGTCAGGGTGAGCACAGGGAGGTGCCACAAGAGCACACAGAGGCTAAGGGCTGAATCTCGGGCAGACAGGCCCTGGTAATTCATCTAGCTACACAGAGACAGCCCAGAGGGCCTGGAATGCGGTCCAGGTGGGGCAGTGATGGCCACCGTCAGTGCATTCAGGAGTAGCAGATTATCTCCCAGTGAGAGCACCCCAGCTAAGCCCACTTCACACCACAGCTTAGCCTAGACCTGGGGCAGACAGGTCCTGGTAGAAAACTGGCACCGAAGCAGCATAGATGGCAGGCAGGAGCATAGCCACCTAAACTCCTGCAGCCACAACGTCCTGACCTGCAGCCCCAGCCCACTCCACACCACAGCCTTGCACTAGATGTGGGATGAACACAACAGAGAAAGGGATGCGATCTTGGGCTGCTTCTAAGCAGAGCCATGGGGGCCCACAGGTCCTCTGTGACAGCACGGGCCTCAATTGCTTTAGTATTCACCTCCCTAGGGGTGGGGCACGCACTCAAGGGCAATAGAGCCTGACTGAACCTGACCTTCAGGGCTTCTAATCCAACAACTGGGGAGCAGACCCTGCCCCTGACAGGGTGACAACAGCCACAGAACAGAAGGGAAGCCCCACCTCATATCCTGCACAGGGTCTAGAAACAACAACACGAACTACACCTCCTATCAAGGGGATAATGGCCAGCAAACTCTGAGGAAAGACCTGGCTGGCAGCCATACCCAAGCCAGCAACTTGCACCAAAGACATTGGACATGGACAGTCTACACAGAGATGCTCTCACATAAAAACACCCCTTCAAGACCACAGTAGATAATTGTGTCTCCTAAATTTATAAGACAGAGAAAGTTAAATAAAATGAAAAGGCAAAGGAACTACTCCCAATTAAATGAAAAAGAAAAATCCCCTGAAAGAACAAACAATGAAACAGACCTCTCCAATCCACTACACCCCAAGTTAAAAAAGTTGGCAATAAAAATGATAACTGAATTAAGAAAGATTATTGATAGAAATGCAGATCACTGTAACAAGGAGCTAGAAACTATAAAGGTGAACCAATCAAAAAGAGACAATTCAACTGCCAAGGTAAAAACCAATCTAGAAGAAATTCATAGCAGAATACATGACACAGAAGAATGAATAAGTGACTGGAAGATAGAATAATGGAAATCACCCAAGCAGAACAGCAGATAGAAAGACAAATGAAAACAAATGAAAGCAACATACGAGACTTATGGGATAATGTAAAATGTGCCAACCTACACATAATAGGCGTTCCAGAAGGAGAAGGTAGCGGGGATTGAAAATGTATTTGAAGAAATTATGGCTGAAAACTTCCCAAACCTTAAGAAGGAAACATATAACCAGGTGCAGGAAGCACAGAGGGTCCCAAACAATATGAACCCAAACAGACCCACACCAAGACATATCATAATTAAGATGGCAAAAGTTAAAGGGAGGATTCTAAAGGCAGCAAGAGAAAAACAAAGAGTCAGTTACAAGGGAACCCCCATAAGGCTATCAGCTGATTTCTCTGCAGAAACTTTGCAGGACCTGAAGGGAGTGGCAAGATGCATTCAAAGTCCTGAAAGGGAAAAACCTAGGATGCTCCACCCAGCATGATTATCATTTAGAATAGAAGGAGAGATAAAGATTTCCCAGAGAGGCAAAAACAAAAATCATCCAGCAATACTAAACCTACCCTAAAAGAAACATCAAAGGGTCTTCTCTAAATAGAAAACCCACAAGAATTTATAGGAAAGGGAAAATCATAATAGAAAAGGCATATATATAAAAGGATTGACGATTACTTAAATAAGCCAGTACATAGATTAAACAACAATAAAAAATTGTAAAAGCAATTGTACTTACAATAAATAGGAAAAGGATAAGCATGAAGATGTAAAATATGACATCAAAAGCACAAAATGTGAGGGAGGGGAGTATAAAAATGTAGATCTTTTAGAATGTCTTTGACCTTGAATGACTATTAGTTTAAAGCAAGTAAATAGATATAGTTGTGGGTCAACATGCTTGAACTTCATGGTAACTACAAATCAAAAGCAGAACAGATTCACAAAAAACAAAAAGAAAGGAACTCAAGCATACTACAAAAGAAAGTCATCAAATCACAAAAGAAAATACAAAAAGAAGAAATGAATGAAGAAGAACTACAGAACAACTGGAAAACAAGGATTACAGTGGCAATAAATACATACCTATCAATTATTACTTTAAATGTCAATGGACCAAATGCTCCACTCAAAAGACAAAGCATGGCAGATTGAATAAAAGAAACAAGAAACTACAATATGCTGCCTGCAAGAGACTCACTTCAGGGCAAAAGACACTCACAGACTAAAAATGAGGGTATAGAAAAAAATATTTAATGTAACTAGAAACAAGAAGAAAGCAGGGGTAGCAATACTCATATCAGACAAAATAGGCTTTAAAACAAAGGCCATAAAGAAAGACAAAGAAGGACATTAAGTAATGATAAAGGGTTCAATACAAGAAGAGGATATTACACTCTTTAATATTATGCACCCAGTATGGGACCTCCTAAATACATAAAACAAATACTAACAAGCATAAAGGGAGAAATGGACAAGAATACAATAATAGTAGGAGACTTTAACCCTCCACTGACATCAATGGACAGATCATCCAGACAGAAAATCAATAAGGCAACAGAGGTCCTAAATGACACAATAAACCAGTTGTAACTAACTGATATCTACAGGACACTACAGCCAAAAAACCCATAATACACGTTCTTTTCAAGCGCACATGGAATGTTCTCCATGATACACCACGTACTAGGTCACAAAGCAAGCCTCAACAAATTTAAGAGGACAGAAATTATTTCGAGCATCTTTTCTGACCACAGGAGTATGAAACTAGAAATCCACTACAGAAAGAAAAAGAGGAAAATACTAAACAACATCCTACTAAAAAAAAAAACCCCAAAAACAAATGAACAAAAATGGGCCATGATGAAATCAAAGAAGAAATTGGAAAATACCTTGAGACAAATGAAAATGAAAATATAACCTTACAAAATCTATGGGATGCAGTAAAAGCAGTTCTAAGAGGGAAGTTCATAGTGATACAGGCCTTCTTCAAGAAACAAGAAAAATCTCAAATAAACAACCTAACCGGTCACCTAAAGAATTAGAAAAAGGACAAACAAAACCCAAAGTCAGCAGAAGGAAGGAAACAATAAAGATCAGAGAGGAAATACATAAAATAGAGATAAAAGAATTGAAAAGATCAGTAAAACCAAGACGTAGTTTTTTTAAAAGATAAACAAAATCAACAAACCTCTAGCCAGGCTCACCAATAGGAAAAGAGAGAGGATCCAAATAAACAAAACAAGAAATGAAAGAGAAGAAATAACTTAATAACACAGAAATATTAAAACATTAGAAAATATTATGAACAGTTATACGCCAACAAATTGGACAACCTAGAAGAAATGGTAAAGTTTCTAGAAACATACAGCCCGCCGAGGCTGAGTCAAGGAGAAACAGATAATTTGAACAGACATTACTAGAAGTGAAATAGAATGTGTAATAATAAAAAAAAAAACTCCCTGCAAACAAAAGTCTAGGACCAGACAGCTTCACTGGGGAATCTTACCAAACATGTAAAGATGAACTTATATCTATCCTTCTCAAACAATTCCAAAAGTTAAAGAGAGAGGAACACTCACAAATTCATTCTATGAGGCTACCATCACGCTGATGCCAAAACCAGACAAAGACACTACCAAAAAAGAAAATTACAGGCCAATATCTTTGATGAATATAGATGCAAAAATCTCAACAAAATATTAGCAAACCAAATCCATACATAAAAAGGATCATACACCATGATCAAGTTGGATTAACTGCAGGGTTGCAAGAAAGGTTCAACATATACAAATCAATCAATGTGATTCACCACATTAACAAAAGACAAAAATCACATAATCATTTCAATAGATGCAAAAAAATTTGACAAATTTCAACATTCATTCATGATAAAAACACTCACCAAAGTGGGTATAAAGGCAACATATCTCAATATAATAAAAGCCATTTATGACAAATCCACAGCCAACACAATACTCAACAGTGAAAAACAAACGCTTTCCCACTAAATTCAGGAAAAAGATAAGGATGCCCGCTCTCACCTCTTCTATTCAACATAGTATTGGAAGTCTTAGCCACAGCAATCAGACAAGAAAAAGAAATAAAAGGTATCCAAATTGGAAGGGAAGAGGTAAAACTGTCACTATTTGCAGATGACATGATACTCTATGTAGAGAACCCTAAAGTTTCCACACAAAAACTACTAGAACTAATAAACGAATTCAGCAAGGTAGCAGGATACAAAATTAGTATACAGAAATCTGTTGTACTTCTTTACACTAATAACAAAATATCAAAAAATTTTAAAAGTCCCATTTAAAATCTCATTAAAAAAAACACATAGGAATAAAATTAACCAAAGAGGTGAAAGACTATATGCTGAAAACTATGAAACATTGAAAAAGAAACTGAAGAAGATTCAAAGAAATGGAAAGACACCCCATTCTCTTGGATTGGGAGAAGTAATATTGTTAAAATGGCCATATTACCCAAGGCAACCTACAGACTTAATGTGATCCCTATCAAAATATCCATGACATTTTTCACAGAACTAGAACAAATAATCCTAAAATTTATATGGAACCACAAAAGACCCCATATTGCCAAAGCAATACTGAGAAAAAAGAACAAAGCTAGAGGTACAACCCTTCCAGACTTCAGACAATGCTACAAAGCAACAGTAATCAAAACAGCATGGTACTGGCACAAAAGCAGACATATAGATTGATGGAACAGGATACAGAGCCCAGAAATAAATCCACACACCTATGGTCAATTAATCTACAACAAAGGATGCAAGAACATGCAATGGAGAAAAGACAGTCTCTTCAATAAGTGGTGCTGGGAAAACTGGAGTTACTTGTAAAAGAATAAAATTAGAACATTCTATAGCACCATATACAAAAATAAACTCAAAATGGATTAAAAACCTAAATGTAGTACAAAATACTAAAAAACTCCCAGAGGAAAACATAGACAGAACACCCTTTGACATAAATTTTAGCAATATTTTTTTGCATCTGTCTCCTAGAGCAAAGGAAACAAAAGCAAAAATAAACAAATGGGACCTAATTAAACTTAAATGCTTTTGCACAGCAAAAGAAACCATCAACAAAATGAAAAGACAACCTATGGATTCGGAGAAAATATTTGCAAATGATGAGACTGACAAGGGGTCAATATCCAAAATATACCAATAGCTCATATAACTTAATACTGAAAAGATAAACAATTCAATTAAAAAACGGACAGAGAACTCAACAGACATTTTTCCAATGAGGAAATGTAGGTGGCCAAGAAGCACGTGAAAAGATGCTCAACATCGCTAATTATTAGAGAAATGCAAATCAAAACCATAGTGAGGTATCACCTTGCACCAGTTGGAAGTGCCGTCATCAAAAGTCTACAAATAATAAATGCTGGAAAGGGTGTGGAGAAAAGAGAACACTTGTACACTGTTGGTGGGAATGTAAATTGGTGTAGCCACTAGGGAAAACAGTATGTAGGTTCCTTTAAAAAACTAGAATTAGAGCTCCCATATGATCCAGCAATCCCACTCCTGTGCATATACTAGAAAAAATGAAAACTCTAATTCAAAAAGATACATGCACACCAGTGTACATAGCAGCACTATTTATAATAACCAGGACAGGGAAGCAACCTAAAATGTCCATCAACAGATGAATGGATAAAGAAGATGTGGTATATACATACAATGGAATATTACTCAGCCATAAAGAAGAATGAAATACTGTCATTTGCAGTAACATGGAGGGACCTAGAGAATATTATACTTAGTGAAGTAAGCCAGACAAAGCCAAATACTACATGATATCACTTATAATGTGGAATCTAAAAAACATTATAATACAGATGAATATGTATACAAAACAGAAACAGACTCATAGACATAGAAAACAAACTTGTGGTTACCAAAGGGGAGAGAAAGGGAGTATGGGATTAACAGATACAAGCTACTATACATAAAATAGATAAGCAACAAGGATTTACTGTATAGCACAGGGAATTATATTCAATATCTTATAACAACATATAATCAATATAATCAGAAAAAAAAAAAACCTGAATCACTATGCTGTACACCCGAAACACAATATTGTTTTATTTAAGAGTTCTTTAAAAATTAATTAATTTATTTATCTTTGGCTGCAGTGGGCCTGCCTTGCTGCGTGCGGGCTTTCTCTAGTTGCAGTGAGCAGGCTTCTCATTGCGGTGGCTTCTCTTGTTGCGGAGCACGGGCTCCAGGCTCGCGGGCTTCATTAGTTGTGGTTTGCAGGCTCTAGAGTGCAGGCTCAGTGTTGTGGCGCACGGGCTTAGTTGCTCCGCGGCACATGGGATCTTCCCAGGCCAGGGCTCGAACCCGTGTCCCCTGCACTGGCAGGTGGATTCTTAACCACTGTGCCACCAGGGAAGTCCCCTAACACAATATTGTAAATCAACCATACTTCAGTAAAAAATTAATGAATGTATGTACCTTCATGACTGATGAATATTGATGAATTACCCTCAGGATCCTGCCTCAGCATTGTATGGAAGTGCCTATGTCCCTACACTGTTGCCAAAGGTGTTTTTTTAAACATGTTGCCAGGCTATGGGGTGAAAACATTAGAGTCTTAAATGGAATTTACCCTATCGTGAGGGAGGTTCATTCTTTTTTAGTATCTTTAAAAAATATTGTGCTTTTTCTCTGCAGCGTCTATTCACATTCTTTTTTCATTTTTATATTGAGATATTGGTCTTTTAAAAGTTGACTAGTAAGGTCTTTCATAAATTAGAGATTAATCTTTTTTATATGAATAGCAATTTATTTGCCTGTTAATTTTACTTCTAGTGTTTTGTCATGCAGAAATATTTGTTTTTAATGTAGTCAATGCATTTTTAATTTTATGCCTCCTGAGTTTTAAGTCATGGTTAGAAGCCTTCCTTACTTCCAGGCTATAAGAGAATTCTCCCATGCCTTCTAGTACTTCCTGGTTTCACTTTATAAGTTAAAATCTTTAACCCATTTGGAATTTATCCATATAAGCCACGAGGTGTAGATCCAGCTCTTCCCTCTGGATGCCTACCCAGCTGTCCCAACCTACATGTTGAACAGTCCATCTTTTTGTCACTGATTTGAGGTGCTTTTTTTTTTTTATCATTTACTAAATTCTTGTAAGAATTTGGGTCTATTCCTGGATTATATAATATCTTTCACTGATCTTTCTACATATGAACTAGTACCCAGCATTTTAATTATTAAAGATTGTTTTAAAAACTGGAAGGGCTGGTTTTCCTTCATTGTTTTTCTTTTTCAGATTTTTCTTGGCCATTTAAGAAACTTTTTTCTTTGCAAACTTACATCAGCTTATCTAGCTACTGAAAAAATCCTGCTATTATTTTTATTTTAATCATGATAAACCTATTGCTCAACTTAGACAGACATAACATCTTAATAATGTAGGGAGAAGTAACATTTTTATAATGTTGAGTCATACTGTCAAGAACAATTTCTGTCTTCTGATTTGCTCAAGCTTTCTTTGTAGCTCAGGAATATATGAAAGTTTTCTTCCTGTGGCTCTTGTATATTTCTTGTTAAATTTATTTCTAGGCACTTTTGTGTTTTTGTAGGTGTTTTTTCTTGCTGTGGTAAAAAGAGTCCTTTCAAAAAACATATGAATGCTACAGATTTCAGTATATTTATCTTGTTCCCTGCCACCAAAGTTTCTTGTCATTTGTAGCTTTTCAGTTAATTTTCTTACCACCTACAGAGTAATAATTTTACCTCCTGCTTTCCAACTTCTAAACCTCTATTTTCTTTTTCTTTGCTTTTACTAAACAGTCTTAATACCAAAGAATCTGAATTGTTTTGAAAGAAAATGTTTTCTGAACTTTCATTTAGTGTTTCTGAAAACTAAGGTCAGATATATAGATTCAATGTCATTTTATATTCCCCCAAACATAATTTTCCCTAAGAGCTTAATTTTGTCAACATAGTTTGTTAAACATGGTGCTTTTTAGGCATTTAACTTCCCTGTACTGGTAAAGAATGACCCATCTTACCCCAGAGAGTGATGGAGAGAGGCATGTAAAGTGTGGGTCACCCCTAGTGACCAGCTAGCTGGTAGGTGGCTGACCAGGTAGCTGCCTATGGAGTACCTCATTAGCTGGGGCAGGGGGTGTGTCTCTTGGCTACAAACTGTGATTTCTTCCCCACTTCTGCTTTTCCTCTCCCCACCAGCAAAGCCACTCAGATATGCTGGAAGTAATTTGGAGAGCTGACTGTATATTTAGGTGACTCTCTATATGGTATTCAAGCAAACAATGCAGTGACATGCACAGGCACCAAGGTGAGAGGCTAGAATTTACTGGAGGGAAAAGCCCAAGCCTTTTACATTTTAAATATATGGGGGACTCAAAATACAAATATTACACTGGACACCAAAAGGAAAAAGATATGCTTGCTTGTTATCTTCTGCAGTATTTTTTCACTGCTCTTAGAAGCTCATTCCTAGGTACACAAATCTTCTTGATACTCAGTCATTGCTCTAAAAGGGTATGTTATACCTCACGTGACCAACCCAGAGAGAAGAAACAATTGGCTTAGTCAAAAAGAGGTATTTAGAAAATGTGCTTTGGCCGTATAGCCACACTTCTCATGTTCTCAAGCTTTTCACTCTTGGCACTGCTCTTCCATGATAAATATGATAATTTCCATCTTAAAACAACCACTTGCTTGTGTAGGAAAAGGAAATGGAGCCCTCGAGCCTATTTCTATCTCCCTAACTCCATCCAAGAAAAGCCAATCAGCAGTTTTGTCTTCACTTGAAAAGTTAGTGTTGGAAAGGTCTGCATTTAAGGGGTGAAAGGCGTAGGATCGGCTTGAGCGGTAGAAAAGATGGTGCCCCGAGGACACAGTGTACAGGACCATCCTCCCGGCGCCCCCCCCCCCCCCCCCAGCTTGGTGTGAGCCTAAGGAGGCCATTTGCCAGGCAAAATAAAACCAACGAAGTCTTGACTGTTTGTTTTGGGTTATAGGAACAAATATGGACGCTGTTTGGGTTTGAATGCCAGCTCTTCCACCTGTGCAACCTTAACCTACCTCTGCATCAGCTTTCTCAGCTATAAAATAGGGTTGAAACGATATCCACAACACAGAGGTTTTATGAGGTCCAAGTAAATTAATACATGTAAAGAGCTTAGAAAAGTACCTGGCACGTATCAGAGCTCAATAGATGTTTGTTGTTATCATCATCAATATCAAGATATAAGCTTCCCATGGAATTACAGTTACCATCCCATTTACAGTAAGAGGAGAGTTTATCCAACTCTGGTTAAATTACAGCCTTAAAAATTCTATTCTCTTTCAATTCCTTCTGCAGGTCCACTTACAAATAGTGTTCTTTAAAAAATCCTTCTCAAAAGACAAACACTGCACTACGTTACTTATATGTGGAATCTAAAATAGTGAATCTCACAGAGGTAGAGAACAGAATGGTAGTCACCACAGGGGAGGGAGGGAAAAGGGGAGATGTTGGTCAAAGGGTATAAAGTCAAAAAAAACTTCTCTCTGCCTGCTAAATAATTTTCTTTCAAGTTACTACAACATTTTTGTTTTTTTTCCCCTGGATTTAGTTATGTTTCATTGAGACATGTTTATGACATCTAACAAAAATCAGAATTAAAAAAATAAGATATTATAGTAAAATGATATGGTATTCTCCTCTGGAAATAATTCTCCCCTCTTTCAATTACTTGTAACACAAAGCATTTATTTTAGAAAAGAAGGGCACAAGGATGGTTAACTATATTCTTCCTCCTATTCTGTTAAAATCTCATTTTTTAGCACCTGCTATCTCAGCATTTTTCAAGCTGCATTTGCAGCCTGTTAGAAGATTATGAAATAGATTACTTTTTAAAAAAGTGAAATAGAATAGAAACTATTAGTGTGAATCATATGCAGTAAGGGGAAGTCTTGTTTTGTGAGACTTTTATTTCTGTTCCATATACAGAAGTATGCATGAAGCTATGTATACTGGGGTTGTAACGTAATACATGTCTTACTGTGAATCCCAGTCACGAGTTTGATGAACACCATAGCAGGGGGCTGGCATGATGCCTTGGTTCTACTTAAACTGTCATTATCTTGAAGGGATTGTGCACAGAGGTCTCATTCACTGTAAACATATGTACAATTTTCAAAAGAATGGTAATGCAAAATAAACCCAAGTCCTCCTTCAGTACATCTCAGCATCCTGATGGTGGCAATGAATATTAATTGCATTTTTCCCCTTAGTCTTCTCAATGGCTCACATGTGAGCCATTTACCGTGGCAGTGCAACTACTGTTTCACCATTACAACTTTAATTATAGGGGACCTCCTCTGTGCCAAGTACTGCCCTAGTTGATTGGGATGAATAAGACGCTGAAAGCAGTTCACTGAGTGGTGTTCTTGAGAAGGACCTGTTTTTTATTCTCATTGAGAAGAAAGGTGTGGACTCATTTGGCCTTGCCCACCAAGGCCTGTTTCTTATGGAGAAATCTAGAGCTAAAAAAAAACTAACAATGTCTGGTTGCAATAAAAAAGCAAAAGTAAATAATTTCTACTTTGTAATAAACAGCTGGAGTAGAAAAAACACACCAACTACTTTAAAAAATCATTCATTTGGTAATAATTCATATAGTACATTTTGCTAGCTCCAAGGTTGTCATTTGAAGACTACGTGTATTTTTACTGTTTGTTGAGTTTTCTCCTTATTTAGCCTGGTTTCTAATCCATTGTCCTAAGCCAATATGTATATTGCAAATAGCCCCTCCTTGTTTATCCCTGGCCTTCTGTAAACCATAAGCTCCCTGCAGGCAGGGGCTCTACTGGATATCTCCTTTGGGCTGCTTTCTGTGATACCCAGAAGAGTAACAGCCTCCCACCAAGTACCCAATAACTTTTGTTAATGGATAAGGAAAACGTATAGAAGCTTTTACCTTGGAGGAACTGGTAGCCTGGGGCACAGCGAGTCTGCATTTGGATTCTGGGTGTAGTTGAAGGAATTCAAACTATAAACACACAGGAAGGACCCTGGAAGCAGAAGACACACAGACTGTACCACCTTCCTACGTTGTGCTTATCTTTCTAGGGGAGCCAGTAAGGAAACCATAGTCATTTTACCAAACTGGGAAAAAAAAAAAAAAAAAACAGAATAAATCACTCAGGTTTAGAAAACAGGTCTCTGGGTGACCTAAGACAAAAAGAATCAGCATCAAAACTGAGACTGAGCTAGGTCCTCTCCTTTTCTCTCTCCAAAATGCCAAATTCAAAACTGAAAGTTATACGATAGGTACTAAAACTATAGGAAGATGAATTATTATATAGGCTTCATATTTTTAACCCAGCCTTGCAAACAGTTTTTAAAACTCTGGCACCCCATTTCACAAGCAGATGAAATTTGCAGTGGGTTGTCTCGAATTTCTTTTTACTTTCCTTTGCTTGTTTAACGCTTAAAATATAAATCTGAAAAGCAGGCTCAGAGCAAGTTACACAAATGCTTTTGGAACAGCTTAAGGCTATCCCACTGGTCAGTGAAACTATCCATGGCCCGAACATCTTAATGAAAGAACATACCTGTCAGCAATTCAACCCAAAGCCTGTGGGTGCCTCTCTAGGACTGGATGTGCCAAGTGCACAGAGCTCTCTGACCTCCATCTGACCTCGCCTTTGGGCCCTAAATGTCTGCTGTCTCCTCCCGCTCTCTACGGCAGACCAGTCCCTGGCAGTTAGCAGAGGACAGCTAGGGTTTCAGATGAATTCCAGATAAACCTGAATGAAACTGAACAGCTCAGGAGAAAATGTTTATGGCCCTTTCTACACAAGGAGAGGCACCCACAGAAAGGACAATTTCCAGTTTTGCAGAGAAAGCCAGGGCAGGGCAAGTTATCTAGGTCTGCACAGGTTACCCTGCTGTGGTCCCCAGCCTCAGAAGGAAGAGTGACCCCATCCCTCGGTACCTACCAGTAGTGTTTGCAAAGAGCTGGACCTCTTCCAGGGTATTAAGCTGCTCTTCAGGACAGCTGGACACACAGAGAATGGTGGAACTGAACCTCACATCCTTGACTTCCAGGTTGCAGGAATTCATAAAAAACACGTGTCTAGGAGACAAATGAAACAGGAGAAGAATGTCGTAGAGCATTTCCTGTCATTGAGTTTGATTGTGGGACTTAAAAATATCCACACGCTATCAAATGTGGGAATAATTAAGGCAATTTTTCATCATCAAATACTTCCACGTAATTTAACATGTATTATGCCTACCTGGGTTCATCTATGGAGTTGTGCAGCTTGGCAACCATATTCAAATGTTAACAAAACTTCCCTTTTCCAGATTCAGCATTTTCTGGGATGTTGATTAACACTAGGGAGTTCTCCGAACAAGTCACTGAGGAAGGGAAAGGACTGATTAAACTGTCCCTGGTTTGCTAGGTGAGGCCAGTGCATGAACTACTCATGAAGTCCACAGAAAGCATATTTGCACCCAAGAGTGTTCAATTATACCTCAGAGAATAGCTGAACCCAGGGAAGTGAGAAGTGGAGAGGAGGAGACCGAGGCTGTGAATTTAAAGGCTTACCCCTCCCCCTGCCTCCCAGTTTGAGACAGGAAACTCATGAGACCCTTCCTGCTGCAGCCACTGGGCACAAGAACAAAACTGGTTGTTGACATTAACAGGGTCACGTGCTGGTTGGCAGTGGCAGCTCTCAGGCCCATGACCTACACTTAACCGGGTTGCTGAGATCAGAGGAATGTCAGACCAAGAGCCCTGTAGGCAGTCCTCCAGGGGAGGGACTGGAGAAGGGGTGCCAGAAGCTTCTTTTTCCTCCAACTGGGGTTGGGAGAACGGTGGGTGGTGTAACAGGAGATAGGGGAAGAGATTTCCTTGGTGTATGATAAATACGTACTTTATTCTACTTATTAATTTTAAAAAGCTGTAGTAAAATACACACAAAATTTTACCATCTTAAAGCTTTTATGTGTGCAGTGGCATTAAGAACATTCACATTGCTGTGCGGCAATCACTACCACCCAGAACTCTTTTCATCTTGCAAAACTGAAACTCTGCACCCATTTAATAATAATTCATCACTCCCAAACCCTGGCAACCACCATTCTACTTTCTGTCTCTATGAATGTGATTACTCTAGATATCTCATATAAGTGGAATCATAAAATATCTTTTTGTGACTGACTTATTTCACTTAGCATAATATCCTCAAGATTCATCTATGTTGTTACATGTGTCACAATTGCTTTCCTTTATAAGGCTGAACAATATCCCAGTATATATATATATATATATATATATATATATATATATATATATATATATACACATTTTGTTCATTTATTCACCTGCTGATGGACACTTGGTTGCTTCTACCTTTGGGCTATTGAGAATAATAAAATATGTACTTTTCATTTCAAAGAGGATGACTATTTCCCAGCATTGCATTATGAATACAATGTCTAAACAGGAGCACAGGTGCATCTGGGGAGCCCCTTCCTCTCCTGTCTTCTTTGTGAGTGACACCCACAAGTGCAGGGAGAAATGCCCCTCAGGCAGTCCATGTTCAGCAGTGCAAAGCCCCCCTCCTCAAGAGCAAATTCAGGGGTAGAGGAGGCCTGGTCGGAGATTTGTATTTGATGATTCCAAACTTATACTCAGGACCTATCTAGACCTTTAAGATTTCTTTCCTAGGAGCTGCTTTTGATTATCAAGTCTTGAAATTATCACAAGGCTGTATCCATCTTAGAAAATCATGGCCAGGGATTTCTCTGCCCTCGGGGATTCCTGTCTCTTCTCTCCCCTTTTTGTTTCTGTGTTGGAGTTGGTGGGAGAAAAGTGAGACACCAAAGCGGAGAGTGTAGGGTGGGGAGGGAGTGGGACGCAGGTCCCCAGCACTCCCAGGTGGGATTCAGGTATTTCCACACAGAAACAATACTGTGGATGGTGTATAATTAGTAACATGATTGTGATACATTATGGATAATAATAGTGACAACTAACGTTTATTAAGCCTTAGCTCATGCAGTGTCTCAGTGGATCCTTAAAACAATCTTGTGAGGTGGGTCTAATAACCAGTTTAAAAAGATGAAAACTCAGCTCAGAGAGGTTAAGTACTCTGCCCAATTTCAATTTAGGGCTGGCTGACTCTAAAACCTGTGTCCTTACTACCACACACGTCTCCCTCTCATGAGTTGGGCGGACAGAGTTTTGAGTGGGAAAACAGTTTCCAGGCTCAAACGACTAATTTATACAAAGTTTTGAAATCTAGCCCCTCTGTAGGTTGGGGACTTACTTGAAAACTTACTTTTTTAGGGTCATGTCCTGCCCCGAAAGAGGGGCCCCTTCTACTGGGGAGTTCTTCTTGCCACACACGTTGCCAAAGCTGTCGTAGCCGAAGAGGAGTCTTCCTGTGGCCCCAGCCGTCACTGAGTAGCCCATGATGAACACCTGGCAAAACCCAAGTAGCCGCCATGAGAGCCTGGCCAAGGGCTGGAAACCGGTCCCCCACATCCTTGGATGTTGATATAAAATGGAACCGGGTAGAAACGAATCTCCCCAGCATCACTGCACTTTCCTCCTTCATCAGTAATACCAGCGAATCAGAGCAGTTAGCGCGCTGCTCCTCTAGTACGTGCTTTACCAGGTTAGGGAGGGAGAACATTCTAAAACACTGAAGCAGATTCCTCTCTATTTTCTCACCAGTTTGTGCTTCTCACCTTCTTCTCCAAGAGTCTGTCATTTTTTTCTTCTTGGCCTATGTTCACCAGGACAATTCAATTTTTTTCCACTTGAGGTTCTTGTTTTATCTAAGGTCATAAGCAAGGCTATGCTGCCTTCCCTGAGGTTCTATCCATCCGTCCAACCCTTCCTTCCTTCCACCTCCCTCAACTTTTCTTTTTGTCTTGTATTTAGGGGATTCTAACTCTCTGTCCATAACAAGTGAGAAAATGGTGTTTTGGAGTAAGTCCTTAAAAATACACAAGATAGGGCTTCCCTGGTGGCGCAGTGGTTGAGAGTCCGCCTGCCGATGCAGGGGACAGGGGTTCGTGCCCCGGTCCGGGAAGATCCCACATGCCGCGGAGCTGCTGGGCCCATGCGCCATGGCCGCTGAGCCTGTGCGTCCGGAGCCTGTGCTCCACAACGGGAGAGGCCACAACAGTGAGAGGCCCGTGTACCACAGAAAAAAAAAAAACAAAAAAACACAAGATAAAGAATCTCAGGAATTCTGCTGGACAAGAACATCATGAAATCTATAGTCACTTTTGTCCAATTCCGGAATGAATGTGGACTATTTAAAATATTCAGCTCAAACGACTGTTCCCTTAATATGTATTGACGGGCCCTCTACTCGGATTGAGTCTGTATCTTCCCATAACATAAGCTTAGTGTTGTAAGTTTCTCAATCTACAATGCGTAGAATACCATTTAATACTTGGAATCTATAGCACTGGTACCATATGTTCCAAAGGTACATTGTCCCAAAGTCAAATATGTTTCAGATTCTCTACATTCATTACTAATTTAGGAATCAAAATAACAGTCTTAAAGTGCCCAGTGTGTGCTAGAGACTGTTGCTGAGGGACATAGAAACAAACACAACCGAGCCCCTGCCCCCGAGGAATTCGGCCTAGAAGACAGGCAGGGCTCAGGGCTTATAAACAGCTGGCTTCCTGGGGAAGGAGGCTCTCTGTCCCTCCTACTCTGCCAGCACCTCCTCAGTCTTGAGGTCAAACTGCAGGACTAGTGGGTCACCCTTGCCGGCGGACAGACCCCTTACCCTTTACTCTGAGGCTGTGGTTCTGGGTGTGACCGTGGGCCCATGTGGCTGACGTGATGGGCTGACCCAGCCCCCGGGTGTTCCCTTCCTGCCCTTCCTTCTGGAGTGTGGTCAGATCCTGATTGGTTTTGGACTTAGAGGGAGGAAAGGAGTCCTGGGCTTTTGCCCGGCTCACCAGAGATCTAATAATGAAGTGATATTTCCCATTTATCAGCATTCTTTATGTTAATGTCCCCCTTGGGAAGCTTGTGGGGAGGAGTAGAAGGGTTTTTTTGGGGGGGGGTTTCTGGGGGGAACAGATTTGGGTAATCCTGAGTCCCTGTCATACTACTACTACTTTAAATCATCAAAAGTTTTTTCCAATTTCAAACACACAATTGCAATTCCAAAGAGTAGGCGTGTATAGCAGTTATAGTGGGTTATCAAGGAGGTCACTGTCAACTGTACTGGGGGAGATCTGGAAAAAGCAGTCTTGAAAGATGAGTAAGAAAAGGCAAGGTGGGAGAGGACACTGGAGAGGTAGTAGAGGCAGAGATGGTCCAGGATTTGAGCCATTCTGTTCTGTGTCTTACGCACATATAAAGAAAGGCTGGTACTCTTTCTGTTTATAATAGACTGTCCCTGCTTGTTATTCTGGCCCCTCACCCCAAACCTCCTTCGTCTAGCCCTAACTCAGGGTAGCACCATCAATAATCCCATCCCGCATGTGCCTTGCCACTGGTCAGGATGTCACAAGACCGACCAGAAAGCTGAACAGCAGAGAGGCAGAAAAAACACTCCTTGCTATCTTGGCTGTGGTTAAAAAAATGTTGCAAAGATACTAAAAGCTAGTCACCTAAGGAAGAACTATCATTATTCAAATTTAATATAGTAAAGAGAATGTGGGCATTTCAGATTTATTTTGCAAAGAACATATAAATTTAAAGCAGCTTCTAGCTCTGTACCACCTCTCAGATGGTTCTTAATTCTTCAGGCTGTGATGGGCCATCTACAAATCCTCTCCTCAGAAAGCCGTGGGTTGAAGGTTTGGTAGTGCTGCACTAGGTTTGAATTGTAGAGGGGCCAGGGAAGATCATTAACAGCCCAGGTTCAAGGCTGCCAGGTACTGGCAGAACAGCTGCTCCCTGCATTTATACAATAGCAGATCCAGAGAGAAATACCAGCATCTGTGGGCAAGTTTAGGTGGAGGTGTTGTAGGTACAGTTTCTCGCAGCTCCTAGAGAAGAGCTCCAAGGGTCATAATAGAAGCAACACAGAACATTCAATTATGCCTTTAAGGACCAACCTTCCATTGTGCCTGTTACCCATCTGCCTGTTAGAAACCAGTCGGTAAGTCAACAACTGAATAAATGCCTTTCTTACTTGGAAAGAAGAACAAATATATTTTAGGGTTTATTCAAATTTGTTTCCTTTCAACAGAGGTAATTATGTGATAGCTACTGTCCAGCTTTATAGATTGATCATTTACCATCCAGCAAATAGCACGGCTCAGTCTGGAATGGATGCTTTCATGAACATACTCTTTGAAGAAGTTGAGTGAGCTTTTTTCTGCTGTTAACTACAACTCTAAAATAAGTACAAAGGCTACAAGATTCAGCTTCCAAGAGACCCTCCCAGGACAAAAATGGCACAGCATGAGGTCTACCATCAATGAGGCACACCTGGAAACTAGAGTAGGAAGGGGGAATCCCATTACCTATCAAACTAGAGGGTTTATAGCAAAGGCTTGTTTACCTATTAGCTGCTAAACACAACATATGGAGAGGGCATTACACTCAGCTAAAGTAAGAAGAATTTATTGATATTTCTAGGCTTACACTGGATTTCCCTTTGTTAGAGGAACATTTTATCAATATTTGGGGGGCTGAGATGAGATGGTAAAAGAACTTCCCCTCAGTGAGCTGGGATAACAAGAGACCACATATTGGCCTATTAAATAACAATGCCACTTTAAACGGTGGTTCTCATTTCCTAATGGAGTCTCGCATTAGAACGTGACTGACAGCAATAAGCCAGCCTCTCCAATTTACCGAGCCTAGGAGGTTGAGACACCTGACAGGAATTTCGGAGAACTGCTGTTTACCCTGCGGTACTGGCAGATAGATCGCTCCCTGAAGCACAAACTTTAACCTCGTACCACCCGGAGCCTTCTCCCCAGGAAAGGCCCTGGGGACGCTATTTACATTTGGGGCACAGCTATCTCAGGACACACACACATACTCTGGTCTCTTCCCTGCCAGGCGCTCACACTTACCAAACCAGCCCAAAAGAGAAAGAACAGGAACAACCAGGCCTTATCTGTGCATTTCCTATAAATCTGAGGTCGCCACTGTCTTTGCCTGGGGGTTGTCTCCGTGGAAACCTTCCAGAAAAAGAAGGAAGAGTATTGAGGAAAAGAGGATAATCATACAGGTCTCAACCTGGAAAATGAATCGAAACTTACTTGAAGACTGCTCAGAATAACCCATTCCTTTTTTTTTTTTTTAAACGTGGCCGCCTTAAGCTCTCATGGAGCCTTTGAAACACCTGTCCTGTGCAGAGCGGATGTTAAGGTCCCAGTCGCCGAGTCCTTACCTGGAGGTGCCCCTAGAGGCGGCCCCAAGTTGGTGCTGGGCGGCCAGCCTCTCCCACGCCTCCGCCCCAGGACTGGGGTCCGAGGTCCTCCCTGCCAGGTGCCCCCAGGACGCGGCGGCGCCGGGGGGAGGGGGGGGGCTGTGGGTATTGATCCGAGGGGATCCTGGGAGGCGGAAGCGTCCGGGCGGGCAGGTGCTTGGAGGGGGCCGAGCCTTCCCCCGCGGTCCCTCCCCCGGGGCCAGGTGCAGGCCTTACCAGGTGCTCGGCGCGGAGGCACTGCATCCTGCGCTCCGCCCCAGGGGCCGCGCACTGGGAGCCCACGCAGAGCCCACGGCGGGCCGGCACGGGGCCCGGCAGTCAAGCGGGGGGAAGGGGCGCAGCGCCGCCCCGCGGCCGCCTTCGAGCGCCACGGACTTCGCCCCTGGCGCTGCCCCGAGGGCCCCCCGGCCCCCGTGAGCACCCGGGCCGCCCGCCTCAACCTCCGCGCGGTGGGGCGCCCGGGAAGCCCGTGTCGCCCGCTGAAGCGCGAGGCCCCCGCTGGCCCCGCCACGACCCTGGGCGCGTCCTCTCTGGGGCGTAATGAGCCGGCGGCCACCGCAGTGAGCAGGAAGCCGAAAGTCTCAACAAACCCTTCCAGAGGGCGGGCCTGGGTGGGGTGCTGAATTACATCTACATAGCTAACAGGTGAGTGCCCTTACCCTGCCCCTGATGCTGTTTTAACTGCTTTAAGACATTATTAAACAATCAAAAAGAGAGAAACTACCGTTATCCCCAGTCTACATATGAGGGAAACTGAGGCACGTACAGCAGCCATGTAACTTGCTCAGGGACACACAGCGAGAAAACCGTAGAGCTAGGAGTTGAACCCCGCTACGACACTCGAGGAGTTTTCGCGGTGGTCCTCTTTCCATCAGGATGGCGGCCAGGGGCTGCTGGCTCTCTCCCATAATGCGTGACCTGGAGAAACTAAAGCAGCTGGAGGAACCACGGGTTCCAGGAAGTAAAACAAGAATAAAAAACCTGGGGAGTCTGAGGACTGCCGTAATCTGTGAGCATGTGGGCAGTGGGTGGCGGGAGGAGAGGCCAAAAAGTTAGTTGGGATGCGGGAATTTCAGGTTCTGTTCTCACCTCTCTGTCCCAATAATGGGACAATCATTGTCAGGCTGTTTACAGTTGAAATGATAGCCACCGCAGAAGCCACTGGTGGAGGAGTCCTTCGGGTAATAGCTGACCGGTGCAAAAGTGCTATCGGGGTGAGACAGTAAAACAACTGAAAATGGGCCGCCTACCCCCTTTCACTCTCTACTCCTCCCATCCACACCCCCACGGCTGCTAGGTTACTGTTTCTTTTAAGCACTGCTTCTCCCTGAGGGGAGAAACCTGGCTGAGGAATGATCTGACGTAGTGTCAGAGAGTGGGATGGACAGACGGTGGTTCTCTGGTGCCTGAGACTTAAGTTCTGGACTCATCACTGCCCTCCCACCCCTAACTCACTGGGCCTCTGGATGCATAATTATCAGAGTAGCTGAAACTCCAAGCAAACATGGATTCACAGGCCAAATAACTAGACCTGTGAGGAGTACAACTACTATAAAACAACCACAATTGAACAATGCGTACCATCTGAAACTGAATTGTTAGAACTGATGGACCAAGGTTTTTAAATAAGTGTGATAAATCTATTCAAGAAGGTGAGGAATGACAATAGCAATATGAATCAGGAAAAAAAAATCATAAAACTAAAATGAATAGAAACATTAAACATGAAAAATATGATAACTGGAATGAATATTCATTGATGCTATTCATTAATAACATGGGATAAATAGTAGAATAGATGCAGCTGAAGAGGAATCAGTGCTTGGAAAGAGTAGTGTCAGGAGCTCTCCAGAAGCAACAGGAAAAGGTTAAAACAAATAAGGCAGCTTATTTTACAATTTTCTAATTAATATCAAGAATAGAACTAGAACAGAAAGGGAGTGATATAAAAATGGAGAGGAGGAAATATTTGAAGACACTGTGGAGATAAATTTCAAGGTTGAAAGAAAGACATAAACCTCAGATTGAAAGGGCAGGTCTCAAGCCAAATATCTTTATTGTTTTAGGAATTTCTTAAAATTCCATTCATTGGAGCAATAGACTGACTACCCAACTAATTCTCATCAGAATTACAGCTTCTCCTCAGAACCATAGATCAGTCAACTGGGTGATCCCATGACTGTGCCCTTCAAGGCTCAGTTCAAACCTGCCCCTTGCTGTGACCATCAATCCTCAACTGTTGAATGACAAACTTGCCCAATCTAATCAGCCTCCTTGCATTGAAAGACCCATCTTATACCAGACCCTAAAAATCTTATAAATATCCTATTCTTGAAACACATCAAATATATTTATGTTCATGAATTTACAGTAATACCAAATAGAAATAAAGCCGCATTGACTGCCCTTAGAAGGTTCTAGGGGACAAACTTATTATTTCAAAAACTGGTAAATAAAGGGAAAGAATCAAGCACATATTCTGTCTCTTCTACCTGAACCATACATCAGGGTAATCACATAACTGATAAAGGAGGCTTCTCTTTATAGAAGTATTCTGGCTTCTAAGTGCAGAAGGAATGATAGAATTTAGGACCTCACAGTTTTCCAAACATCACAAAACAATGTTTGGAAGGCTGACAATCAGACATCAGCCTCCTCTCAGTGAAGAACACACTGTCACCTGTGAAAGAGTTGTGCCAGAAAAGTTCACATGAATCTGACTATCGATTTATAAGAAATATAGGAAATAGAGGAAACAAGTCATATGACACCACAGGGGTGCCATCAGAAAAACCAAGAATGGGAACATCTTCACACACAGGACCTAGGGTTTTAACATCAACAACAAAAACAACAGTAGCAACAGCAGCAAAAAGATTATAAGAAAAAAGACAGGGAGGGGAAACCTGTAAATTAAAAGAGACTTGGGGGATACTTTAACTAATGACGATGTATGGCCATTGTTTAGATCCAGATTAAACCAACTGGAAAAATAAAAGGAAAGAAGACCATTCAGAGGACCGTCTAGGAAATGTGAATCCCGATTGGATATTTGATAACTTTAAGTAACTTCTATTAAGGAATTTGGGGATCTGATGATGTCATTGGGGTCAAGTTTAAAAAGGAAAGTCTTTATCTCTTAGATTTACATACTGAAACTTTTACAAGATGATACAATATCTAGATTTGCTTTTAAAAATCCAGGGCAAAGGGCAATGGGTGGAGGTGTAGGGGAAACAAGATGGACCATCAATTGATACTTGCTGAAGTTGGGAGCAGTATACATGGGGGTCCATTAAATTTTTTTTCTACTTTTATATGTTACACACACACACACACACAGAAAATAACAACGCGTGCCAACTCCTAGTCTCCACATAGGAAGCTTCTAACACTGTATGCATGTACCTGTTATTGAACATACTTGCCTTCTCTCCTTTTATACTCCCTACTCCCTCAACCTGAGCCCATCCGTTCCTCAGGAGCAGCACTCCCTGCTGGACCTTAGGATGGTTGTGTCTGACTATTAGCATAGCCAAGGTGCCAGCTCTCATGGTTTCGCTCCCCCTCTGTCTCCTCTCCAACCCCATCTGGGCCCCCAGTGCTTCTGGAGCACTTTGGTCGTAACATTTTCTCCTCTTCCACGTGAATCTCTTCATCCCCTCCCTCACGCTGCCTCTTTTGCCAATCTATCTCTAGGTTTCTCATGATTCTCACACTTGTCTTTCCTGATTTTCTAATCCAACGCTTTGGCACCTTCCTTAACTTCTAGCCAAAGATCCTGGACCCTTGCTCCTGTCCCAGACCAGCCAGGGATGCAGCTAGAACCACTCAAGTTGCCTGCTTTGCTTTCAAGTGTCTGACCATTACCCTTTGGGTCAGGTACTCCAGGTGCAGATTAAGGCTTGAGCTAAGCTTCAGCTGGTGTGTCTTATTGATGCTGTGCTTTGGGGCCAGCACCTGAGAAAGGTCTGGTTTCCCAGCCTTCGTTCCATGTTTCTCAAGCTTCCTTCCCTTTCTCACCAGCTCCTGTGGCTGAGTTCCCAGCCTGCTTTGAACCATAGCCTGACACCCTATGGTTAAAATACTGTGATGTTGGACTGGGATAAAGCAATTTCCCTTCCAGGAATTACGGCTCACCTTAGAGAGGCAATTAGTAGAGGCTCCAGAGGGGCCAGGACTGTCAACCCAGGCCTGCGGGATCTTTCATCATTCTTGCCTTTCCTGTCAGTTGTGAAGACTCATCCCTCAGATTGGAAGCCAGAAGTAAGATGGATACAAGGGGTCTTGGGTTTGAACTTTGGTCTTTGTAGTTGGTCCAGGAATGGTTCAAGATGCACTTGACAGATAAGGGGGCTGCAAGGGGCCATTTGGCTATGAGATAGGGAAGGGGGTGGGAGAAGAGAGCCACGAAAGGTATGTGTGTAAAGGAGTCTCAGCCCTTTGGAGCTGGGTTGAGGTAATTTCAGGATGAAAGAGTTGGAGGCTCAGAAAAGTCTTTCTTTTCTCCTTTAAATCTTTGGACAGAAATCTGGTCTCTGGGACCTTGATTCTTTTTAGCCCATCTCTGTTCAGCAAGGATTGACTAAGCATTTACTTTGTACCAGGACTTGGCCAACCCTAGGGGCACAAACACCAAGCAGGAAGATTTGGCCCTTCAAGGTCACGCTTACTTGGGGGTTGGTGATGAGATATGAGACACGTGATGAGGGTTCTTTGCCCAGCGTGATGTTTCCTGAAGCCTTCCTGGGAAAGGCTGCCTGAGTGCAGGGGCAAAGGATGAGTAAGAGATGGCGAGGCACAGAAAGGTAGGGAGGGCATTCCAGGCAGGGGACACAGCAGGGATAGAGGCCTGGCTGCGTGGAACCACACAGAGAACCCCAAGCAGTGTAGCGTGATTGGAGGAGTGTGAAGTGAGGGAAGGAGGGTGTGGTGAGTCTAACAGCAGAGCGTGTCAGGCCCGGCCTGCCACACCAAGGAGCTGCTTGTCCTGTGGTTATGTCTTTCCCGTTCACCCTCACTTTTTAGGACAGCTTTTAGAGAATGCTGCCCTGCCCTGGTTGTGCTCAGAGGACTTGAAGGAGGGGGGCTTGTGTTCTCCTTGTACCTCAGCAGGGCCGGAAGCAAGAGTGACAACCTTGGGGCTGGGCTTGGTGAGGGCAGCAATAATCAAGTGAGAAAACTCTCATGGGGAAGTGAGACAGTACAGCCTCCAGGCTCCCAACGAAATGTGGTCCTTGGAACACAGCTGCCCTCAAGCCCGAAGGGCTTTTCAGTTTGGTCATTTTTTTTTTATTACAAAATGTTCTATATATTACATTACATTGTGTTAATGTATTCCTTTGTATGTATCAAGTGTTGAATAGCATTGTATGTAACATATATATGTTACATATTTCACATGTGCGAGTTCTAAGGCATGTTAACATGAACACTCAGAGTCCACCAGCCAATCTCAGAGCTGGAATATTACCATGATGTTCCTCCTTGAACACACCCCTGCCAAACCTTCAATCTCGGAGGTAACCAATGTTCTGAATTTTGTTTATCAATCTCTTGCTTGAGCCTACTTATCTCACATTATCCTGTTCCTTATTATAATTTAGTTTGCTTTTCAGGGGATGTTATAAAAATGGTGGTGTATGGTATAGAGTTATTTGGAACTTTTTCACTCATAATTGGGTTTTTTTTTCATGCTTGGTTTTAAAAGTGAGGCTGGTTCTTCACAGGCTTAATCAATTTAAGCACAGACTTTCTGACTGTAATGTGGAAGAGCAGGACAATCAGATTCCCGAGTTCTCAAATTCTGTTGAAGATAAAATGCTTGTGCTGCTAGGGGCTGACTGCTTGGTCTCATTTGTTGGCTTTCCTTTGTCCCACCACTTTCACTTAGTCTGATTGTAATGTTGTGTAGTAATCAGATCTCTTACCTCCCAGGTTTCTATATTTGTGCGCTGCAGAGCCATCCTATGAATGACTTTGAGACACTTCCTGCTTCCCCTCACCAAGCGTTTGTACCTGTCTCTAGGACACCACTTGCCAAAGCCTTTTATGTCCATGCAGGTCTTCAGAAACCATTTCCTTCTTTCTGTGTCTTATGATGGATACTGAGAGTTCCAGCGGCAAAGCCATAGGAAAGCCTTCATAATGGTTCTTTGATGGGGCTGGAGACTGAGCGGAAGGAAGTTTATGACCTGATTCCTCTTGCGTGTTCTGAGCAACGTTAGGCCTTGTATTACCTTCCCAGGGCCGTTGCAATTAATTACAACACATTTGGTAGCTTAAAACAACAGAAATTAATTTTCTCCCAGTTCTGGAGCCTAGAAGCCTGAAATCAAGGTGCCAGCAGGACCATACTCACTCCGAAGGCTCTAGAAGGCGAGGACCCTTCCTTTCAGATTCTAGTGGCTTTAGTGTCCCTTGGCTTGTGGCTGTATCTCTCCAATCTCTGCCTCTCTTCCCATGGCCTTCTTTTCTGGGTTGCCATGTGTCTTTTTTCTGTCTTTTTTCTGTCTTTTGTAAGAACACCCATCATTGGATTCAGGGCCCACCCTAGTCAATTCAGAATGACCTTATCTCCAGATTCTTACCTTAATTATCTTCATTCCAAGTAAAGTCACATTCTGAGGTTCCAGGTAGATGCGTCTTTATTTTGGGGGGAGGGGTGACATTATTTACTCACTGCAGACCTGCAGATGCTACTTGAAGATGTCCTGTGGTTGGATACATTTTGGAAGTATTCTCTACACCCCTCTCAGAGCACCACACTGTGCACCAGTGTATCTGGACCACAGTGTGTGTGTGTGTGTGTGTGTCAACAACTATAACACTGCTTTGGGAAGTGCTGTTAGGGACTATACATTTTTGGAGGACGTGGCAAACTTAACTTGTGTTGAAATATTCAGGGTCTTAGAATGGATGGAATTATTTTCAAGCACCTGGAAAGCCCTCCTTCCCCATACCTACCTACCTGATCAATGCTCCCTCACATTTCTTAGACAAGAAAGCCTTTTAGCTTACACTGAAGGAAAACTTCAAGTACAAATGGCCCTGGAGAGGGCATTTGAGCAACATCTCCTTACTAATGCGAATGACTAACATCAGAGCCTTTCTTATCCAAGGTCTTGGTAGAGGGAGGAAGAGACCAGGACCTCGAAGCCACCAGGGCTTCTGAAGTCCCAGGGGTGGCAGGACAGGAGCCCAGAAGTCAAACTTCAGCTTCCTTCCTTTTAACCCATTCAGGGCCAGTGCTTTTTATGCACAACGCAATACATTTTACGGCTAGAAGTCCTCATCTGTTTAACCTGAAATATAAGACTACCTTTGCATTCTGACACCAATACCCGATTCATTAAGATCCTGTCTGTTTTTGCTTTTTGCCAGATATCTGATATAAATATCAGAATTTTTAATGGATACAAGCATACACTTCTAGAAGGCAGATTGAATTTTGTTTTATAAAATTGTACTGTATATGATTACCTGTGACACTTCTGTCTTCTTATTCAACAGGTAACCTGTCCCTTTGCATTAAACGGGCCACGTTGTGTCGTTGGTTGGAAAAATCCACCAACACAAATGTGCTCTGATTTTTAAGTTCTTACGTGCAACTCTTCTGAGAGAGACATTTGCCTATTTCTTCTGAATTTTATCAATCTAAAAATCTTATCTTTTTCTCTTCTGGGCTGGGGAAAGAGGAACAGGAAAGGAGAGAGAAAAGGGAGTGGGAGAGTGGTGGTGTGAGGGGAGAAGCAGTGGATGGAGAATGTGGAAGCTCTGTTACCAGCTGTAGGTTTTAGGCAAGTGCTCTTTCCCTCTGGGCCTCTTTGTAAAGTGAGAGAGGAGGGCCACGTTCTGTCTCCTTCCAGCTCTGAAATTCTGTGATTTAAAATTACATGGTAGAGGTATGGAAAGTAAGAACCCAAAGTAAGTAGAAGGAAGCAAATGACAAAGATGAGCAGAAATAAGTGAAGTAGAAATGAAAATATCATAGAGATGGTCAATAAAAACAAAAACTTATTCTTTTTTTAATAGATGAAGAAATTTTTATTTTTTAAAATACTTATTTAATTAGTTTATTTATTTTGGCTGTACCAGGTCTTCGTTGTAGCATACAGGATCTTTTAATTGCGACATGTGTGCTTCTTAATTGTGGCATGTGGACTTCTTAGTTACAGCACACGGACTTTTAGTTGCGGCAAGCGAACTCTTAGTTGCGGCATGCGAACTCTTAGTTGCGGCATGTGGTATCTAGTTCCCTGACCAGGGATTGAACACGGGCCCCCCCTGCATTGGGAGTGTGGAGTCTTACCCACTGGACCACCAGGGAAGTCCCCAAAGCTTATTCTTTGAAAGACTGAAAAAAGAAAAAAAGGCAAGCCTGTGTCAGACGGATCATAACTACAATAGTTTTCAGATAAAATATCCAAAATACCCGGTGCGTAATAAGAGATAGATACTAATGACACGATGATTGGTGATGTGACACCTCCCTATGTTGCTATCCTTTTTTCTTCCATACTCCTTAGTTTTCCTCCTTTAAAAATTTATATTTATTCTTAATTTCACCTTTATTCCATAGCCACATATCATATCTGATACGGGCACTCACTCTGTTAGAAACTTGGGGTAATAAAGAGATTATAACCTCAAAGCCCTGGTATTGAGGGCCGATGCCGTTTCCACTTTCTTACAACAGGTGGCACTGTAAGCCAATGGCTGCGTAGTCAAACCAGCCATAAGTTGTAGCATGTTTTTTCCCCACTAATTCTAAGATCTCTTCCCCGTCTTCCTTCCTTACTTCCTCCCTCCCTCCCTCCCTCCCTTTCACATTTCCAAAATTGGATGCATCTTTCACTCAACATATGGATTTACTGTAGAGTTTTATGCCCCCTGAAAGCTGTTATCAAAACGATGTTAAATCTCATTAAATCTTAATATTGTCTTAGAATGGAAGACATTCAATATGTTATGAACTTATGAATCTGAAATGAATTGATTACCTGTAGAGAATGTTCAAAATCACTGGACACAAGTGAATTGAAAGTGGTGCATTATTTAGTTATCTAGGAATCACTTTTGCTTTGGGGTTGGACAGACTCAGTAGTTTGAAATGGAGCTTGGACACTTACTTGCTGTGTGATCTTGGACAAATTTCTTACCCTCTATAAGCCTGTTTCCTCATCTTTAAAATGGAGATAACAATGGCTAATTTGGAAAATTGTTATTCTATGCCTACTGTATATCTTGGCTCAAGACAGTTTCAATAACCTCTAGCCAGGGTTTTGTAATTTTTAAAAGCTGAGGTTAACAATGAAATATGAAACAGACCTCTGTTGATTTATCAATATAACAAATAGGGAGAGTGCACCTGTGCTATTCCATGAATTAGCTAATTGACTTGGGGACTGTGGATATCGGGCCCTTGTTTGGCAGTCAACCCAGATGGCATTTTTTATCATCTCCAATGGTTCCCAGAACAGAATCTCCTGGGATGTTTGTTAAACAAGTGGTGGGTTCCTGGGCCCACCCAGAACTACTAAATTAAAAATCTCTGGAGGTGGGTCACAGAATGTGTCTTTAAAATGAGTTCTCCATATTGTTTGTAGGGAATAAAAATGTGATAACTCTGACCTAGAGTATGATTTCCTAAGACTAGTGTTGGGATCGTATTAACTTAACTTAATTTCTGTAGCACTTGAATGATATGTGATTTTAATTTGTTTATTGGTATCGGAAAAACAAAACTAAAGGACAGCTCTGGTTCTTTCTGTTCTGTTTCCCAGCATGTCACTCATCTTTCACAAGTCAATTGCAGCTGAATGGGTCTTGAACTTGCAACTAGAAGGTAAATAAATTCTGGAGATTTAATGCACAGCATAGTGATTATAGCCAACAATAATGTATTATATATTTCAAAGTTGCTAAGGGACTAGATCTTAAATGTTCTTATCACCAAAAAAATAATTTTATGACTCGATAGAGGTGTTAGCTAACGTAATCATACTGTAATATATAAATGTATCTATCAGCATGTTGTACACCTTAACTTACACTGTGTTATACGTCAATTAGTTCTCAATAAAAACCTACAACCTATGTTAAAAAAATGAATGGGTCTGCCATGACAGTGATACGGTGTAATCTCTATTGTGTGAAATAGTCAGAAAAGGATAACTCTAGATTGGTGAGTGACAGTTCTAGATAACTGAAGTTTAACCTTTTTTTTTTTTTGCGGTATGCGGGCCTCTCACTGTCGCGGCCTCTCCCGTTGCGGAGCACAGGCTCCGGACGCACAGGCTCAGCTCACGGGCCCAGCCGCTCCGCGGCATGTGGGATCTTACCTGACCGGGGCACGAACCCGTGTCCCCTGCATCGGCAGGCGGACTCAACCACTGTGCCACCAGGGAAGCCCCTAGATAACTGAAGTTTAACCTTTTTAAATGTCTACACTATTTTAACGTTTTTGGTGGAAATTATTTAGTCGACAAATACTTGCTGATGGCTTCCTAGGTCCCAGGCTCAGGTTCTCTTGTCAGTACGCTGAACACAAGGAATAGAGCACACGGTGTGTGGAGCTGGGAGACCCAGCTGGACCAGCTCTCCACACACAGCAAGGTTCCCGAGAAGAGGGCCATCAGTGCCCTCAGTCAGGACCTGTCTGGACGGGTGTTCTTCCCGCTGCCCTTCACACAGTTGTCATCAGACTTTCAAGTCTCCCATGACTTTTATGATGCCCCTCAAAATATCAAGTTGCCTGTTTCTTCCTCCTCAAACGTTCCTTCTTTCCTTCCTTCCTTCTTTCCTTCCTTCCTTCTTTCTTTCTTTCCTTCCTTTCCTCCCTCCCTCCCCCCTCCCTTCCTTTCCTTTTTTCTTCCTTCCTTCCCTTTCTTCCTTTCTTTCTTTCTTTCTTTCTCTTTCTTTCTCTCTCTCTCTCTCCTTCCTTCCTTCCTTCCTTCCTTCCTCCCTCCCTCCCTCCCTTCCTTCCTTCCTTCCTTTCATTGTGCTGGGCCTTAGTTGTGGCAGGTGGGCTCCTTAGTTGTGGCTCATGGGCTCCTTATTTGTGGCATGCGAACTCTTCGTTGTGGCATGCATTCAAATGTTTTCATTGAAGGCAAATTAAGGTGCCAAAACCCATGAATATACAGCTATCTATATATCTACAGACGTGTATACACACATACATACATATGTATGTATATTTGGGTGGAAGGTCCAGCACACTCTCGCTTCTGCACACTTGATCTACTTCTTGATCTACTTCTTTAGGTCAAAGTGGGTTTCTAGGATACAAGTAACATGACAGGAGACAAGGTCACAGTGAAGTGAGCCACACACAGTGTCGGATGTCAGCGTGGGATGAGGCAGCAGAGGGGTCCTGGCTGAGAGCATTTGCAGATGCAAGTCAACACTCACTGCCAGTAAGCACAGCTGTCATTGTCACAGAGCTTAGGACAGCGCTCAGAGCGTGGGAGAATATAGATTGCCATCTGCTGTATGGGTTGGCATCTCTATTTACTTTGACAGCTTACTATTTCAGAGACAAATGGCATTTTAATGAAACAGTAGTATGGCTGCTTCAAATGGGGGCATGTGTGTCTCAACTTTCTTAATGACAGAGGGCCATTATTAGGAACATAAATATTGTACTGTGAGATCATCTTGGGACTTATTGTGAGTAATTTGTGTGGCTGGTGGTGGGCAGGTGCATTTGCCCCCCGCTGAGTGGCTCAGCCCTCTCGGTGCTGTGACCATCTTTGCGTCCCAGGGTCTTCTTGTCACTGTGTGAGCCTCTTGCCCCTCCTGGCACCTTTCTGCTCTCTGATGCCCTCTTCCATCTTCTCTCTTCTCTTTCCTTTCCTCTCTCATTCTGAATTTTATTACCTTAGATGCTTTGTTTTTAGAGCCTTTTCTAACCAATGAGAATGTGTCCTGCATTGCTAACTAAGACCGTTAAATAAATTTATCCTTGCCCCAAACCAAAGCATTTTGCTGTATGTTTTTGAATAGCCTACAAAGACTATTGAATCAGGCCTCACATATATGTAGCCTCCAGATGCCAGTTTTACAGTGCATTTTATTATACTTGCTTTCATCTGCTTATCTCTAGTTCTTAGATTTTTAACAGGCTCTTGTTCTTGTGTTCAAGGCTTTTCTGGGTGCTTCTGGGTCAGTGGTTGTTCTGGACAGTTAAAGGTGCCAAAGGCCAGAGTGCAGGTCGTGACTGTATTGACCAGTAAAGCAGTTCAGACAAAGTGTTTCTCAGATTGAAATCAATGGGCTTCAGGGAGCCTGTAAGAGCACTCCAGTAGGTGTCAGGTTCTCACACTGTTCTAGGTGGTTTTTTTTTTCTTTACTATCAAAATGCAAAAGTGACCTGGATAAGCACATATGGGGCCCATCTCCCAAATGCGTGTGGTCACTACCTGGCACCCCACAGCCAGCCCCCTGGGGTGTGGCCAGGACAAGGGTGAGGAGAGTGAAGCACCCAGGGGCTCTAGGAGCTCGTGCCCCCTGAAATTTTGCACCATGGGCACTGCACCTGCCTCACTCTTGTCCTGTTTGTCTCTGGGAACCTCCAAATGTCTTCACTCCAAATACTCGGAATTCCAACCCTGAGGATGGAGCCAAATAACTTTAAGAAGAATATATGCCTCTCGTGTTCTAAGTGGTTATTAACCAGATAAAACGAACAGCTTAGAAAACGCTACCCTTCTAGTTACAGCTTGGGCCTCTTAGGCAGCATTTTGTTAGCTTATTGTTTAAGCAAATGAGAACTGATCCAGGATTTCTCATCTGCAGTAAATAAAAGTCCTATTGTGTTATATTTGGGTGTACACAAGGAAACAGGAGGATACAGAGTGAAACTGAAGTGGGCCAGAAGAAAGGGGACCAAATGCGACAAACAGAAATAAAAGCACCGGTTTTACTAAGCAATGCAAAGGAGGCTGGAAGAAAGAGAAGGCCCCCGCATGTTGAGAAAAGGAACCATCGTGAAAGTGAGACTATTTTCAAAATTAATTCAGAGGCTTGATGCAATTTCAAACTGAATCCAATAGGATTATTTGTGAGGGAGAAGTCTTGGCAAATTTAAAGTCTCAAAATTTATCTAAATGTATATTCAGACAAGATCACATCAAATTCTAAAGAAAAGGAGGAGGATGAGACTGCACCATTAAGGGAGCGCTGGTATCATCAGAGAGTAGCCCAAAAATAGTAATGGGATGGAAGGATAGAGTTCTTGGAGCAGAATCGATGGCCTAACGATGGTACATGTTATATGTACGTGAATTCAACATGTATTACAAAGAGAAAGACTAAATAAATAATAATAAATAAAATTAATCCTTGTTGGAACAAGGCTGCACATAAATAAATATATGAAATAAACAAATAAATAATAGTCATAAATAAAGAGAAGGAATCAGTATAAGTTCTCATCTCACACCATGGCCCCAAATACATTCTTCTTTTTCTTTTTTCGGTACGCGGGCCTCTCACTGTTGTGGCGTCTCCCGTTGCGGAGCACAGGTTCTCGACGCACAGGCTCCGGACGCACAGACTCAGCGGCCATGGCTCACGGGCCTAGCCGCTCCACAGCATGTGGGATCTTCCCAGACCGGGTCACGAACCCGTGTCCCCTGCATCGGCAGGCGGACTCTCAACCACTGCGCCACCAGGGAAGCCCCCCAAATATGTTCTTGATGAATTCGAGTTAAACAGATAGTACATCACAGAACAACTTCATGGATGTAAGTTTTAATATTTGTCAAACTTCTAGAAGATGAAAGACTGAGTTTCCAAGTGGTAGAAAGAAAATCATAATGGAAAATACTTGAGTACAGAACATAACGTAAAATTTCTGAATTCAGGACTTCTCTGGTGGTGCAGCGTGGTTAAGAATCTACCTGCCATTGCAGGGGACACGGGCTCTCTCCCTGGTCTGGGAAGATCCCACATGCCGCTGAGCAACTAAGCCTGTGTGCCACAACTACTGAGCCTGAGCTCTAGAGCCCGTGAGCCACACTACTGAGCCGGCGTGACACAACTACTGAAGCCCTCATCGCTGGAACCCGTGCTTCTTAACAAGAGAAGCCACTGCAATGAGAAGCCCACGCACCGCAACGAAGAGTAGCCCCCGCTCGCCGCAACTAGAGAAAGCCTGTGCACAGCAACAAAGACCCAACTCAGCCATAAATAAATAAATAAATATTGACTAACATTGTAAAAAAAAATTTCTGAATTCAAAATTAAATAAGAGATTATCATATTTGCTGCAAAGAGTTTCTAAAGACCTTGGTATACTTATTCTAAGGTATGATCATAAAGACTATAGAGAAAAATGGGCAAATGAAATAATTGGCCAGTTCACAGCAGAAGACACACAAGCACAGGTATAAACACACATATGGAAAAATGACAACTCCTGATATTAAAATGAAGCTGCAGGTATAGAACATTCATCGATGTAAACATTTTAAATACATGCATTTAAAAATAAAATGATCCGTTGCTGGAGAGAGGGTGATCTAACAGGTATGCTCACACTTAGAAGAAATTGGTTTGTGTTTACCTTTTTTTTTTTAACATCTTTATTGGAGTATAATTGCTTTACAATGGTGTGTTAGTTTCTGCTTTTTAACAAAGTGAATCAGTTATACATATACATATGTTCCCATATCTCTTCCCTCTTGCGTCTCCCTCCCTCCCACCCTCCCTATCCCACTCCTCTAGGTGGTCACAAAGCACCGAGCTGATCTCCCTGTGCTATGCAGCTGCTTCCCACTAGCTATCTATTTTACATTTGGTAGTGTATATATGTCCACGTCACTCGCTCACTTTCTCGCAGCTTCCCCTTCCCCCTCCCCGTATCCTCAAGTCCATTCTCTAGTAGGTCTGCATCTTTATTCCCTCTTGCCCCTAGGTTCTTCATGACCATTTTTGTTTGTTTGTTTGTTTTTAAGATTCCATATATATGTGTTAGCATACGGTATTTGTTTTCCTCTTTCTGACTTACTTCACTCTGTATGACAGTCTCTAGGTCCATCCACCTCACTACAAATAACTCAATTTCATTTTTTATGGCTGAGTAATATTCCATTGTATATATGTGCCACATCTTCTTTATCCATTCATTTGTTGATGGACACTTAGGTTGCTTCCATGTCCTGGCTATTGTAAATAGAGCTGCAATGAATATTGTGGTCCATGACTCTTTTTTGAATTATGCTTTTCTCAGGGTATATGCCCAGTAGTGGGATTGCTAGGTCATATGGTAGTTCTATTTTTAGTTTTTTAAGGAACCTCCATACTGTTCTCCATAGTGGCTGTACCAATTTACATTCCCACCGACAGTGCAAGAGGGTTCCCTTTTCTCCGCACCCTCTCCAGCATTTATCATTTGTAGATTTTTTGATGATGGCCATTCTGACCGATATGAGATGCTAGCTCACTGTAGTTTTGATTTGCATTTCTCTAATGATTCATGATGTTGAGCATTCTTTCATGTGTTTGTTGGCAATCTGTATATCTTCTTTGGAGAAATGTCTATTTAGGTCTTCTGCCCATTTTTGGATTGGGTTGTTTGTTTTTTTGATATTGAGCTGCACGAGCTGCTTGTATATCTTGGAGATTAATCCTTTGTCAGTTGCTTGATTTGAAAATATTTTCTCCCATTCTGAGCGTTGTCTTTTCACCTTGTTTATGGTTTCCTTTGCTGTGCAAAAGCTTTGAAGTTTCATTAGGTCCCATTTGTTTATTTTTGTTTTTATTTCCATTTCTCTAGGAGGTGGGTCAAAAAGGATCTTGCTGTGATTTATATCATAGAGTGTTCTGCCTATGTTTTCCTCTAAGAGTTTTATAGTGTCTGGCCTTACATTTAGGTCTTTAATCCATTTTGAGTTTATTTTTGTGTAATTAGGGAGTGTTCTAATTTCATTCTTTTACATATACCTGTCCAGTTTTCCCAGCACCACTTATTGAAGAGGCTGTCTTTTCTCCAATGTAAATTCGTAGCTCCTTTATCAAAGATAAGGTGACTATATGTGCGTGGGTTTATCTCTGGCCTTTCTATCCTGTTCCATTGATCTATCTTTCTGTTTTTGTGCCAGTACCATAGTGTCTTCATTACTGTAGCTTTGTAGTATAGTCTGAAGTCAGGGAGCCTGATTCCTCCAGCTTCGTTTTTCTTTCTCAAGATTGCTTTGGCTATTCGGAGTCTTTGCATTTCCATACAAATTGTGAATTTTTTTGTTCTAGTTCCGTGAAAGATGCCAGTGGTAGTTTGATAGGGATTGCATTGAATCTGTAGATTGCTTTGGAGAGTATAGTCATTTTCACAATGTTGATTCTTCCAATAAAAGAACATGGTATATCTCTCCATCTGTTTGTATCATCTTTAATTTCTTTCATCAGTGTCTTATAGTTTTCTGCATACAGGTCTTTTGTCTCCTTAGGTAGGTTTATTCCTAGATATTTTATTCTTTTTGTTGTGATGGTAAATGGGAGTGTTTTCTGAATTTCAGTTTCAGATTTTTCATCATTAGTGTATAGGAATGCAAGAGATTTCTGTGCATTAATTTTGTATCCTGCTACTTCACCAAATTCATTGATTAGCTCTAGTAGTTTTCTGGTAGCATCTTTAGGGTACTCTATGTAAAGTATCAGTGTCATTTGCAAATAGTGACAGCTTTACTTCTTCTTTTCCGATTTGGATTCCTTTTATTTCTTTTTCTTCTCTGATTGCTGTGGCTAAAACTTCAAAAACTATGTTGAACAATAGTGGTGAGAGTGGGCAACCTTGTCTTGTTCCTGATCTTAGTGGAAATGGTTTCAGTTTTTCACCATCGAGGACAATGTTGGCTGTGGGTTTGTCATATATGACCTTTATTATGTTGAGGTAAGTTCCCTCTATGCCTACTTTTTGGAGGGTTTTTATCATAAATGGGTGTTGAATTTTGTCAAAAGCTTTCTCTGCATCTATTGTGATGATCATATGGTTTTTTCTCCTTCAATTTGTAATATGGTGTATCACATCGATTGATTTGTGTATACTGAAGAATCCTTGCATTCCTGGGATAAACCTCACTTGATCATGGTGTATGATCCTTTTAATGTGCTGTTGGATTCTGTTTGCTAGTATTTTGTTGAGGATTTTTGAATCTGTGTTCATCAGTGATGTTGGCCTGTAGTTTTCTTTCTTTGTGACATCTTTGCCTGGTTTTGGTATCAGGGTGATGGTGGCCTCGTAGAATGAGTTTGGGAGTGTTCCTCCCGCTGCTATATTTTGGAAGAGTTTGAGAAGGATAGGTTTTAGCTCTTCTCTAAATGTTTGATAGAATTCACCTGTGAAGCCATCTGGTCCTGGGCTTTTGTTTGTTGGAAGATTTTTGATCACAGTTTCAATTTCAGTGCTTGTGATTGGTCTATTCATATTTTCTATTTCTTCCTGGTTCAGTCTCGGAAGTTGTGCATTTCTAAGAATTTGTCCATTTCTTCCAGGTTGTCCATTTTCTTGGCATAGAGTTGCTTGTAGTACCGCTCATGATCCTTTGTATTTCTGCAGTGTCAGTTGTTACTTCTCCTTTTTGATTTCTAGTTCTTTTGATTTGCGTCTTCTCCCTTTTTTTCTTGATGAGTCTGGCTAATGGTTTATCAATTTTGTTTATCTTGTCAAAGAACCAGATTTTAGTTTTACTGATCTTTTCTATCGTTTCCTTCATTTCTTTGTCATTTATTTCTTATCTGATCTTTAGATTTCTTTCCTTCTGCTAACTTTGGGGGTTTTTTGTTCTTCTTTCTCTAATTGCTTTCGGTGTAAGGTTAGGTTGTTTATTTGAGATGTTTCTTGTTTCTTAAGGTAGGAATATATTGCTATATACTTCCCTCTTAGAACTGCTTTTGCTGCTCCCATAGGTTTTGGGTCATCGTGTTTTCATTGTCATTTGTTTCTAGGTATTTTTTGATTTCTTCTTTGATTTCTTCATTGATCTCTTGGTTATTAAGTAGTGTACTGTTTAGCCTCCATGTGTTTGTATTTTTTACAGAATTTTTTCCTGTAATTGATATCTAGTCTCATAGCGTTGTGGTTGGAAAAGGCATTTGATATGATTTCAGTTTTCTTAAATTTACCAAGGCTTGATTTGTGACCCAAGATATGATCTATCCTGGAGAATGTTCCATGAACACTTGAGAAGAAAGTGTATTCTGTTGTTTTTGGATGGAATGTCCTATAAATATCAGTTAAGTCCATCTTGTTTAATGTATCATTTAAAGCTTGTGTTTCCTTATTTATTTCATTTTGGATGATCTGTCCATTGGTGAAAGTGGGGTTAAAGTCCCCTACTATGATTGTGTTACTGTCAATTTCCTCTTTTATGGCTGTTAGTATTTGCATTATTATGTATTTAGGTGCTCCTATATTGGGTGCATAAATGTTTACAATTGTTATATCTTCGTCTTGGATTGATCCCTTGATCATTATGTAGTGTCCTTTGTCTCTTGTAATAGTCTTTGTTTTAAACTTTATTTTGTCTGATATGAGAATTGCTACTCCAGCTTTCTTTTGATTTCCATTTGCATGGAATATCTTTTTCCATCCCCTCACTTTCAGTCTGTATGTGTCCTTAGGTCTGAAGTGGGTCTCTTGTAGACAGCATGTATACGGGTCTTGTTTTTGTATCCATTCAGCCAGTCTATGTCTTTCGGTTGGAGCATTTAATCCATTTACATTTAAGGTAATTATCGATATGTATGTTCCTATTACCATTTTCTTAATTGTTTTGGGTTTGTTATTGTAGGTCTTTTCCTTCTCTTGTATTTCCTGCCTGGAGAAGTTCCTTTAGGAATTTCGTTGTTCCTTTGTTGTACAGCTGGTTTGGTGGTGCTGAACTCTCTTAGCTTTTGCTTGTCTGTAAAGGTTTCAATTTCTCTGTCAAATCTGAATGAGATCCTTGCTGGGTAGAGTAATCTTGGTTTTAGGTTTTCCCCCTTCATCACTTTAAATATGTCCTGGCACTCCCTTCTGGCTTGCAGAGTTTCTGCTGAAAGATCAGCTGTTAACCTTATGGGGATTCCCTTGTGTATTATTTGTTGTTTTTCCCTTGCTGCTTTTAATATTTGTTCTTTGTATTTAATTTTTGATAGTTTGATTAATATGTGTCTTGGCGTGTTTCTCCTTGGATTTATCCTGTATGGGACTCTCTGTGCTTCCTGGACTTGATTAACTATTTCCTTTCCCATATTAGGGAAGTTTTCAACTATAATCTCTTCAAATATTTTCTCAGTCCCTTTCTTTTTCTCGTCTTCTTCTGGGACCCCTATAATTCGAATGTTGGTGCATTTAATGTTGTCCCAGGGGTCTCTGAGAGTGTCCTCAATTCTTTTCATTCTTTTTTCTTTATTCTGCTCTGCAGTAGTTATTTCCACTATTTTATCTTCCAAGTCACTTATCCGTTCTTCTGCCTCAGTTATTCTGCTATTGATCCCTTCTAGAGAATTTTTAATTTCATTTATTGTGTTGTTCATCACTGTTTGTTTGCTCTTTCATTCTTCTAGGTCCTTGTTAAACGTTTCTTGTCTTTTCTCCATTCTATTTCCAAGATTTTGGATTATCTTTACTATCATTATTCCGAACTCTTTTCAGGTAGACTGCCTATTTCCTCTTCATTTGTTAGGTCGGGTGGGTTTTTACCTTGCTCCTTCATCTGCTGTGTGTTTCTCTGTCTTCTCATTTTGCTTAACTTACTGTGTTTAGGGTCTCCTTTTCGCAGGCTGCAGGTTCGTATTTCCCATTGTTTTTGGTGTCTGCCCCCAGTGGAGGTTGGTTCAGTGGGTTGTGTAGGCTTCCTGGTTGAGGGGACTACTGCCTGTGTTCTGGTGGATGAGGCTGGATCTTGTCTTTCTGGTGGGCAGGTCCACGTCTGGTGGTGTGTTTTGGCGTGTCTGTGGCCTTATTATGATTTTAGGCAGCCTCTGAGCTAATGGGCGGTGTTGTGTTGCTGTCTTGCCAGTTGTTTGGCATAGGGTGTCCAGCACTGTAGTTTGCTGGTCGTTGAGTGGAGCTGGGTCTTGGCATTGAGATGGAGATCTCCGGGAGATTTTCACCATTTGATATTATGTGGAGCTAGGAGGTGTCTTGTGGACCAGTGTCCTGAACTTGGGTCTCCCACCTGTGAGGCACAGCCCTGATGCCTGGCTGGAGCACCAGGAGTCTGTCATCCACATGGCTCAGAATAAAAGGGAGAAAAAAGAAAGAAAGAAAGAAAGAAAATATAAAGTAAAATAAAATAAGACAAAATAAAAAATAATTATTAAAAAACGTAATAAAAAAGAGAAAGAAGAGAAAAATGAAACCAAAAAACAAATCCACCAATGATAACAAGTGCTAAAAACTATACTAAAAAAAAAAAATTGGATGGACAGAACCCTAGTATAAATGGTAAAAGGAAAGCTATACAGACAAAATCACACACAGAGAAGCATACACATACACACTCACAAAAAGAGGAAAAGGGAAAAAAAAATACATATATATATATATATATATATATATATATATATATAGTTTCTCCCAAAGTCCACCTCCTCAATTTGGGATGATTCCTTGTCGTTCAGGTATTCCACAGATGCAGGGTACATCAAGTTGATTGTGGAGCTTTAATCGGGTGCGCCTGAGGCTGCTGGGCGAGATTTCCCTTTTTCTTCTTTGTTTGCACAGCTCCTGGCGGTCCACTTTGGATTTGGCCCCACCTTCGTGTACGTTGCCTGAGGGCATCTGTTCTTTGCTCAGACAGGACAGGGTTAAAGGAGCCGCTGATTTGGGGGCTCTGGCTCACTCAGGCCGGGGGGAGGGAGGGGTACGGAATGACAGGCGAGCCTGCGGCGGCTGAGGCCGGCGAGGCCGGCGTGACGTTGCACCAGTCTGAGGCGCGCCGTACGTTCTTCCGGGGAAGTTGTCCCTGGATCCCGGGACCCTGGCAGTGGCGGGCTGCACAGGCTCCCCGGAAGGGGGGGTGTGGATAGTGACCTGTGCTCGCACACAGGCTTCTTGGTGGCGGCAGCAGCAGCCGTAGCGTCCCATGCCTGTCTCTGGGGTCCGCGCTGATAGCTGCGGCTCGCGCCCGTCTCTGGAGCTCCTTTAAGCGGTGCTCTTAATCCCTTCTCACGCACCACGAAACAAAGAGGGAAGAAAAAGTCTCTTGCCTCTTCGGCAGTTCCAGACTTTTCCCAGACTCCCTCCCCACTCACTGTGGCACACTAGACCTCTCAGGCTGTGTTCACGCAGCCAACCCCAGTCCTCTCCCTGCGACCGAAGCCCGAGCCTCAGCTCCCAGCCCCGCCCGCCCCGGCGGGTGAGCAGACAAACCTCTCGGGCTGGTGAGTGCCGGTTGGCACCGATCCTCTGTGCGGGAATCTCTCCGCTTTGCCCTCCGCACCCCTGTTGCTTGCTCTCCTCCGTGGCTCTGAAGCTTCCCCCATCCGCAGTCTCTGCCTGCGAAGGGGCTTCCTAGTGTGTGGAAACCTTTCCTCCTTCACAGCTCCCTCGCACTGGTGCAGGTCCCGTCCCTATTCTTTTGTCTCCGTTTTTTCTTTTGCCCTACCCAGGTACGTGGGGAGTTTCTTGCCTTTTGGGAGGTCTGAGGTCTTCTGCTAGTGTTCAGTAGGAGTTGATCCACATGTAGATGTATTTCTGATGTATTTGTGGGGAGGAAGGTGATCTCCACGTGTTACTCTTCCACCATCTTGAAGCTCTGTGTTTATTTTTTGAACACTGTGAATCTTCTAATGTCTCCTGTCTCCCTGTCTGCATAGACCACTGGAAAGCACACTTCTATTTTGGCTCACACCTAATAAAAATACCTCTGTGAAGCCCCAAATGAAGTACAGCATAAGAGCTCAAATTCTGGAATTTAAATAGCTACTCTGTGCCTTACTGGTTTTGTAAAATTGGTCAAGTTACTAACTTTCCAGGCCTCAGTTTTCTTATCTGTAGAATGGGCATATTAATACCTCCCTCTTTGCTATGGGAATTAAATGGGATTATATATGATGGACTTAATACAGTGCCTGATACACAATAAGTATTCAATAAATGCTGGTTGTTACTTTTCTTATTTTCACCCATCACCTTAGCTCTCCCACTTTTAAAAAGTATTTGTTTAGTTGTGTTTGCTTTTGTAAATTGCTTCAAATCCTTTTTGGATCAAGGCTGCATGTAAATTAGTAATCTGTATTGCCAGTGCCTTCTTTAAGAATGGTATAAATTTATTCTGCCACCTCCAATACAGGAGAGTAATTAGACACAAGGTGAGTTGCAATTTGTCAGCGTCTATCCTAAGACTTAAAATACTCGTTAACTTTGACACAGTAATTTCATTTTTTGACTCCACAAGTGAAAAAAAGCTGAAACACTTTTATATACATAAAAAGCTCATTCACAAAATTCTTTCATAGTTTTATCTGTAATAGCTAAAACTTGAAAATAATCTGAATGCCCGTTAAAAGAGAAATGGTTAATATTCACTCAAGCAAACTTTATGCAGTCCTTGTTTTTGAAAACTATGTGATAGCATGGTAAATACCTATGATATAAAACCAAGGGAAAAAAGTAGTTTACTTAATGGTGTCTGTAATATGACTACAGCAACCTATGAAAATTTATAAAGAAAAAGACCAGAAGGAAATATACTAACATGTTAATAAGGGAGTTTGAGTGGAGAAACAATGGATGCTTTTTAAATTCATTTTTCCGGACTTCCCTGGTGGCGCAGTGGTTAAGAATCCGCCTGCCAATACTGGGGACAGGGGTTCGAGCCCTGGCCAGGAAGATTCCACATGCCATGGAGCAACTAAGCCTGTGTGCCACAACTACTGAGCCTGTGCTCTGGAGCCCGTGAACCACAACTACTGAGCACACACACCGCAACTACTGAAGCCTGCGCACCTAGAGCCTGTGCTCCGCAACAGGAGAAGCCACTGCAATGAGAAGCCCGTGCACCGCCGTTAAGAGTAGCCCCTGCTCACCACAACTATAAAAAGCCCGCATGCAGCAACGAAGACCCAACACAGGCAAAAATAAAATATAAATAAATAAATTTATTTATTTAAAAAAAGTCCTTTTTTTCCATGTGTTTCTGTAATTCCCGGCTTTCTCTCACAATGAATCTCCCCACCTACACACAATGCCATATAAAGTCCCTGTTCATAACTCTTGGATTAACGCAAAGGACAGCTCAGTTCGAACTGTTTTCTTTGGACATGATGTCATCTTTATTTCATTAAAAATGCAATTGCCTAAGGTATGCTATTGGGTCAGAGGAGCAGCTTTGGGGGCTGTATAAGGGGGTAATCTAGTGTAGATTCCTGTCAGTGGCCTTGCTTGGACTGATAAAATGAGAGAAAGCAGAACACCTTTAGAGAAGGGAGTGAGGAAGCAGATATTTTGTACCAGTCACAGACGTTACAGAAATTCCAAAATCAGGAAAATGGAATTCCAGAGCAGAATTCTTTGCCTGATTGGACAAAGAAATTGCTCAAACCTTATCTTTTTAAGAAGGAAGAAAAATCCAATTGAAACATGTTGTTACTGTCATTTCTGTTTTAGTAATAATTATTTTTTAGCCTAAAGTCATCAAATTAAAGACATTTTAGAATACGAAGATACAATTATATACTTTTAATTTTTATGCAGTGTATTGTCTTTTCTGGTTATAACTTTTAAATATATAAAATGTGTAAATTAACGAATGAAGTTCATTAGTAATCCCAGCACCCAGAGAATCACCACTGTTAGTTAGGATGTACAATGTGAGATTTCTTATTCTCTCTCTGGTATAGCTAGAGCTAACATTTCTTGAGTGATTAGCAAGTGCTTGGCACTGCTTGGAGACTTCTACATGTATTAACTAAGTTCAGTCTTAGAGAATGAGAATTATCTAATTATCTACAATAATTACTTTGCATTGGTGAAGTTCAGTTTCTTATCGAAGACCATGCAGCTGGGATGTGGCGGAGCCAGGATGTGGAACAGGCATCCCGACTCTGAGTCAGTGCACTTAACCTCTCTCTCTCCATAGCTTCAATATCTTTATAAGTACATATTTTACCACAGTGGGGATATACTGCACCTAACCTTGTAACCTGCTTTTTCTTTTTAATGTATCTGAACATCATTCCAAATCAGTAGAGATAAATCTACATCAGTATTTTTAATAGCTGCATTGTATTTTATTGCATGGGTGTCTCATAATGTATTTAACCATAATCCATATGGTCGGATATTTAAAATTTTTTCCTATTGTAAACAGCAAAAGAAGGCACATTCCCACATGCAAGTGTGCACTTAAGAGAGTATTTTATTAGGATAAATTCTTAGATAAGAGATTTCTGGGTCAAAGTGAAGATTTTCAAGGTTTTAAATACCTGTTGCCAAAAGGCCTTCAAGAATGTTGTGTCCATTTACATTTCCCCCTGACAGGACAGGAGAGTATATTTTTCTCTACATTCTGGAGTGTTTCTCAAACTTTTGCACCTTGACTTACTGTAAGACATGCATTTTATATAGTGATTCAGTACACACACATTAAATAAACACACATTTCTATTTTCTTCACTAGATGCAATGACCTCTTTTTCTCTCCTCTCTCTCCTTTCCTTTTCAAAATTCTCTTAAACGCCAGATATGACTCACTAAGTTAATTACATGATCCACGAATGAGTAGTAACTCACAGTTTGAAAAAACACTATTCAATGCTTGGATATTAACATTCTTTTTAGTATTTGTCTATCTGATAATCTGAGATAATGGCATGCTATTGTTTCTATCTTGACCTCTTCAATTACTCGAGGCTGAACATTTTGGAAAATGATGTATTTGAAGAGAGTAATCTATAATTCATTGTTTCTCAATGTTTCTCAATGTTTCTCAACTTCCAGTGCATATTAGAACTAAAAAAAAAAAATCACATTCTTGAATTAATTGCAGGACCAAGTAATCTCTAGAGATTGGGCTCAGGTATCAAAATTTGTGGCCAAGGCTAAGAATAAATGCTGTACATGGTTATAGTAAATTAGAGATTTGTGTGATGGTATTGTTCATGACATAACTAGATTGTCACTTTATAAAACTGCATTTGGGTTGATATCCCTTTGAATTTGATCTTTATTTCAAAATTTACTCCGCAGGCGTTTAAACAAATAAATATGATTAACTTTCTAAAATGTTTTGTTCAGTTGTAAGAGTTCTGACTATTAAGCACATGTCATTTCCAAGGGTCACTCTTTATTTAAATTTAAGCCCCCTATATTTTTTTCAGGCCTACTGTGTGCAAAGCGTAGCCCCAGATGTGTGGAGTTAGAAGGTGAGCTGGCATCTCACCATGTAATAGGTACCCTAACCTAGGCATGCAAGTAACTATAATGCCAGGGAGAGAGTGGTAATTTCTTGATCATAGGAATTTAGAAATAATACCATTAAAAACCTATGTTTCTAATATCCTCATAGTATAGCTCATTTATGACAATTATGTTATTTACACCAAAAGCAACAGGAAAAGTCGGAAACTCTTTTAGCCGGATTCAAATAGAGTATGATTGCCCTTTAAACATTACATATTTTAAAAATATCTTGGTCATCTGAAGGTATGAGCTGATACTGCACAAATCACAGTTCTGCTTGTTTAAGTCTGCTTGTTTAAGTCTGCTTGTTTAAGTCTAATTTAGTGGTGAATTAAGGAAGCTCATGCGAGACGGTTTAGATTCTCATGAATAAAATCATGTTGCGGGAGAACTATGGTGCTATTTAGTATTTCAGAGTTCCATCACAGAGCTCCAGTTGCCTACTGGACAGTCTACCTAGATGGTCCTCTGGAACCCCAAATTTAACGTATCTCCCCAAAAGAGTTCTTAGCTCCTTCTTGCCTCTTCCCCAAACCCATCTTCCCTCCTCTAACTGTGGCACAGTGGACAATCATGTGCTTTGCAGTAGGACAGAGGTTACTTTACATTTCTCAAGCTGTCTCCTCGGTTAGAGACGGGGAAACCAGGCTGGGGTATTGTGGGTGGTCTGTGGGCCTCAGCGCTGGCTGCAGGCCCGACTACTGAGATTCCAGCTCTGAAAGCCCAAGAAGGCCAGCCTGGGACAGCTTCCCCCCACCCTTCCCCCTCCCGCTTCCGGCTTTTGCTTCTCTGTTGTACATTGAGGGAGCTTCAGGAGAGGAGGGATGCTCACAGGAGGCTCTCAGAGGGCCACCAGGACCAGCCTCTGGTCACCGGACTGTCCTGGAGAAGCGAAGCCAGCAGAGTAGCACATCTACACTGGGTGTCACTCTGAGGGCTGGCACAGGTGAGAGATACAGACGAATTTCAAATGTGTTCCACAAATTGGTGAATGGCGGGTGGCTAAGAGGAGCTGGGGGGTTGAAGTCAAGAGGGGTCATTCATGCCCTCCCATGGCATTGGTCTTGAGTCTGCTATTGGTCATACTTGGCAATTCTCGTCTCCAGGTTCCTCTATTACTGCTCCCTTAGAAGTGTGCTGTGGTAGAAAAAGCTTTGTCCTTGAGCAAGGTACTTAACCTTTCTATGCCTCAGTTAAATCATCTATAAAAACTGGATGAATGACAGCTCTTTAGAAGGAGCCAGCTCTGATGACGAGGATCAGACCCCCTCCACACATGCAGCTGATCACAGATGATCAAATGGAGTGTCCAGTAAGGGATCTGGGGTGTGCTGGGTGGGTTTTGAGTTCACATGTGGTCCCTGCCATCTTCCCCTGCAGTGTAAAATGATCACCCTTCGGTACAGCACAGCCTTGGCAGAGATGTAGCAGAACAGGTATAGACCCAGTCAGATGATGGATCAGCTGTTCAGTTTTTACCTGCTCTTCACCTGTTTCTGGAGAGGAGACTACTGGTCACCTAGGAAAAGAACAGGAAGTCTAACAGTCTTCGAGGCTCAGATTATTGGAGTGTGGATTTTCCCCTTGTTGGCCGTGGTCACTAGAGGTCAGTGATCAAGTCATCAAGCCCAGACATCAGGTTTTCAGAGCTGGAAAATGGAAAACGGGACAGCTACATCCTGTTGGGTCACATCCTGTTCATGAAGGCAGGAAGTGTGGCAGCAGACCAAGATGGTTAGAAAAACATGACGCTTATGAGGCGTTTGCACGCTATGTGTGTGTATTGATATGTAATTTTTTTAAAGACACTGCAAATCAAAGTCCATATATCATGATTTTGGAAGACCTCAAGCTTCTTGTGAAATAATACTGGCTAAGAGCCAACTTTTTATTATATGACTGTGCTCAATCTGTAGCCATACCCATCTAAGAAGTAGAAGAATATCCTATTTGCCGTCTGAAAACTGGTTACAAGGGCACTGGGTGTTTCCTCTAGGAATAGGAATGTAATGTTGGGAATTTCTCAGTGGCAGTCCTAGTGAGTATGAGATTGTGGATCATGTCCAGAAATAGAAACGTTGCTGCCTCTCTCAAAGGGAAGGATGGATTTTCCCAGTTGTGGGAAGCCCATAGTCATTGCGTGAGAAGCATCTGGCTCATGCGGAATTGCTGGTGCACAGCGCTCCTCGCTCAAAGCACAGCTTGTCATTCCTTCACTCAGCTACCTCAGGTGACAGAAGGGCTTCCTGGACGCAGGAATGTCAGAAGTCCCTTCTGCTTCTTTCTTTTTACCTTCACTGCTCCGATTCATCTTCTCTTTCTTGTTCCCTTTTCTTACATGTGTTTCAGTCGGGATAATGATCACATAATGGTTCCATGCTGCTTTGCATGGGGGTGGGGTTAAGCAGAAAGCAATTGCCGTCTCTCGGGTTTTATATTGATGATTAGCGTCCTTCAGGAAGTGAGAGGCCTCTTCCAGCTCTGGGCTATCCAGTAGCTCAAGACTGCAGTGTGTCTAAGATAAATCAAGCATTCAAGATGGTGGTGCTAAAACTTTCGGGCTGCTGGTCCCAAGAATCTGCCTCTAAGATTTAAAAACCATGTGCTTTGCAATTAGTACTCAATGGTTTGCTGAATTTCTTCTTGAATATCCTTTACTCTAAGTAAGTAATTGTGCTAGGAATGGGCCACAATTACTAGGAAATTATCTCTTAAGAATATCCATGCATCATGGAACTAGATGCGAGGGAACGTTCCAGGTAGGTAAGACTGCTAAAGGCTTCATCTATCACCTAGTGATTTCAGATTTTAATATTTAGAGAAAGAGATAGAAAGAAAGCAAAAGAAAAGAATGATATTGACTACTAAGATCTATGCATGGGTAGTGTAGGTTTTATTATAAAAATTTTCAATAATGGAAATCCAACACAAATATTGCATATAATTTTAGCCCAAAATAAACTGTTTTTATTTGTCCATGTGCTCTTTTAGTTCTTGTGATATGTAATTTTTAACCTGTTTATGTATCATCATAAGTATTTTATGTCTTCACCTAAATTCATGTATAAGAGATGTTCTTTAGAAAAGAAATGACATTTAGACCCACTTTTGGTGCTCATGGACAGAGCAACAGAAGTAAGTTACAGACCACAGTAAGTTGTGGATTTCCTTTTGGCTTTGCCCATGGGGACTTCATCGTTTTTGTACTTCAGCTTGACCTATGAAAAATGGGAGTGGGAGACTAGTCACCTTACAAACATATTGAGTGGAAAAATAACTGGTGCGTGATTTCAGCTTCACCAAGATGGAAAGATGTGGTATCAAATGCTGCGGTACTTAAAGGACCTCAGTATCGGGCAGGTCACCAGGCCTGTTATTGTGCTTTCACTTTTTTCTTTTCATTTTATTTCTTACTGTTCCCAGCCACTCCTTCCTCAAAATCCCGTGTAAATCTAAGAGCGAGGCTCCTACTTGATAATCCCTGGGTGCTGGCTGTGTGACAGGAAAGGTGCTGAGGTCTTTGCTCACATACCTCATTTAATCCTACTCTCTGATACAGGAGGTACCATTATCCCCACTTTACAGATGAGGAGGCAGAGATACTACTGATTAATTATCTTGCTAAAGACCAGTTGGTAAATGATGGAGCTACTGTTCCCACAGAGATCTGGCAATTACGTAGATGTTTCTAAGAACAGATTAGGCTCTTTTGCAACACTGCACTGCCTCAATGCAGAGCCTGGGACAGAAATGATAGAAAAAGAAGGCATGTTTTAGAGTCGGCTGCTAATTCTTTGAATGATATGATCTCTCTTTACTTTCTTTCATTTTTGCAGCTTGGATTTACTGTCACCACCTTCTACAAGCTGGGGACCTTCATTAACACACGTAATTGTTTAGAGAGTATGGTTTTATGTAATAGGAAGAGGTATTTCAGAAATGTAAACTGGAGGAAAAGAAAAAAATATTGAGTTTCCGGATATGTCGGTTCCTTTTTTTTTTTTTCTTCTTCTTCTTTTGTAAACTGGTTGATTCCATTCAGAATGTAACGTTAACCTCCTGGAGGATAAAAATAACTTCTTTTGTAATTTTACTTCATACAGCAACAACATATTGTGCTTTTTCATGGAAAGATCTATTTTGAAAAAGAATGCAAGGCACCCTCAGCCCCATGAGTAATAACTGGCAAGATGATGCTTATGGCAGATAATCACTCTAAGTCCTTTTTTGGAAGGCTTATGAATTGTTTTTTACACAAATTGCGCATGTTATTTTGTGATATGTGAAACCTCATTTAATAATAATAAAAAAACCCCAAAGGATATATGTATATGGTTTGGGGAATTCCTTTTACTTCCCGTACAGTGACTCACAGTTTAGATGTACTGAGTTAGGTAGAGGAAGCATCTCTCTATCGCTGTCTAATAAAAATACAAGCTGTGAACCAGGAACAGAAACTGCAGACCTCTGCATGCTCCTCTGTCCTTCCATAGGCAGGAGGTGGCGTCTGGAGATAGTATTTGAGGTCTAGCAAATGAAGCAACTGGGACCATGAATAGGATGATCCTGGGAAGAGGGAAGGAACAGTTTTCTTTCTGATACTTAAAGTCATGACCTTTACTTTTTATTTTTGGTATAAGTCTCCCCAGATTCAGAAGTCCAGTCACCTAATCAAACACAGCCACACAGCCAGAACTGATTCCTTATCCTGAAGTATACAAGTGGCTAAACAAAACAGAAAATGGATGACTAGAATACGGATTTCCAAACTTTGAGAGTCACTGGAATTATACAGATGAACCCCAGGGAAATTTTAGGGATGATTCCTGAGGAGCTGGCTGGTCTCCTTCACCTCTGAGATTATATCATTCTATAACCACGCTGCTAGGTCTGATAAGTTTCTTCTAGGGGACAAATTTTCATCTTCCCAGAATCTCAGAGAGATTTGACCAAAATAATCTTCTGAATAAAAACTCAATGACATACACTTTCTTTTCTTGGGAAGCAGTGCTGACAATAGCTGGGAAGAGCTGGTGACCTCTAAAGGAAGAACAAATTTAAAGATACAACTATCATTATTCCCATTGGAGAAATATTTATAAATAGAGCCATGGGTTTTCTGCTACTGGATTTGGGCAACTCTCCTCAGAATTGTGTGTGTATTTTGCTCGGAATTTCATTGCACAAACTGGTAGGTATAGTTTGGTTCAGTTTTTAGGTATAGTTTGGTTCAGTTTTTAGCCAGCTGAATTTTTTGGAGTGATAATTTCATCAATAGTTCAATTAAGTTGAAATTTATAGATTTAGAAAGAGATTCTAAACATGATTTGATTTGGGTTTTATGTTTTGTGAAAAATTTTTAAATCTTTTAAGTTGCTCACAGAACTTTCCAAGTATAAAAGATTTGCAAATTGTGGCCAAAGGGGCCAGGGAGGTTTACCTAGCGTTTCCAAGATCCCAGAACTCAGATCCTGGGTGGCACTGGGTCTGGAAGGCTTATTTAGAACAGGCTCCAGATAGGGGCTTCCCAATAATTTCATCTCTATGTTAACGGGAGGAAGATTCAAAACAATTAGAAATTAGAAGTCTTCTTATTGGTTTTTCAGTCTTTAAAATGCAGTAATCTTGGCTTCAAGTAATCATTGCTATAGATTTGGAAGAAAGATGGTACATAAGGGGATGGCAACTTCCCTGGACCTTATGATTACTGTGGATTCTTGTGTTCTGACCCAATAACTGAGCCCTTCCCAAGTGGAATAATTGCAAAGCAGCATAAGTTTTGAAAGAGAAGGAATCAAAGGCATGTAACAAAAGCTTTTGCATTTTCAAAATAAATTACAGGATGATGAAGGTAGGTGACCATCTTTTGTCCAAACTGATTCTCATAGTAAAAAGGATGATATCTTCTTGGGGAAAACTAAAACTGATGAAATAGGTATGAATTTAAATCTGCAAACTCAATACCAGAATTAGTCCAGTTTTTAAAAACAACTTTATTGAAGTGTAACTTGCAGTTCATCCACTGTAACTGTATGGTTTGATGAATTTTAGTAAATTTATGTAGATTTGCCACCATCACTACAATTCAGTTTTAGAATACTTCCATCATCCCCCAAAATTCCTTTTTGTCTATTTGCAGTCAATCCCCACTCCCAGCCTCAGCCCCAGGCAACCACTAATCTGCTTCCTGTCTCCATAGTTTTGCCTTTTCTAGGAATTTCATGTAAATAGAATTGTGCAGTACGTGATCTTTGGTGTCTGGCGTCATTCACTTACATGATGTTTCGAGTTTCATCCATGTTGTTGCATGTGTCAGCAGTTTGGTCCTTACCATTGCTGAGCAGTATGCCAGTGTATGGACAAACCACAGTACGTTTACTCATTCACTATTTGATGGACATGTAGGTTGTTTCCAGTTTAGGGTTATTGCTGATAATGTTGCTGTGATTATTTGCTTACAAGTTTTTGTGTGGACATATGTTTTCGTTTCTCGTAGATAGATAATTAAGAGTGGAATTGCTTGGTCATGTGGGAAGTGTATGTTTAACATTTTGAGAAACTGAAAATGTTTTCCAAATTTGCTGTACCATTTTATTTTCCCACCAACACTATATGACTTGATATAATCAATCTTTTGTATTATAGTCATCCTAGTGGGTTAAGTATCTTATTGGGGTATTAATTTGCATTTCCCTAATGAAAGTTTGAGAATTTTGAGAATATTTTCATGTGTATATTAGCCATGTGTATATCTTTTTTTGGTAAAGTATCTGTTCAAATTATTTGCCTGTTTTCTATTAGGTTGTTTGTCTTATTGTTGAATTGTAAGAGTTCTTTATATGTTCTGCATACAAGTCCCTTATCAGATATATGACTTGCAGTTATTTTCTCCCAATTTGTGACTTGCCTTTTAATTTTCTTAATGGTTTCTTTTTAAGAGTAAAGGCTTTCAATTTGATGAGGTCTGGTTGACATTTTTTTCATTTATGGATCATGCTTTTGGTATCATATCTAATAAATGTTTGCCTAACCCAAGGTCACAAAGATTTTCTCCTATGTTTTCTTCCAGAAATTTTATAGATTTAGAATTTACATTTACATCTGTGATCCAGTGTGAACTATGTATGGTGTGTATGGTGGGAGGCAAAGGTCTAAGTTCTTTTTTTTTTTTTGGCATATGGATATCCAGTTGTTCCATCCGTTTTTTGAAAAGACTATCCTTTCCCCTATTGAATTGCCTTGGCGCTTTTGTCAAAATCAATTGACCGTAAATATGAAGGTTTATTTCTGGACTCTCTACTCTGCTCCACTGACTATATGTTGTTCCTTACCCCAGCAGCACACTGTCTTGATTACTGAACCTTTATGTAAGTTTTGTATAAGTCCTCCAGTGTTGTTCTTCTTGTGCAGTTTTTTTTTGTTTTTTTGTTTTTTTTTTGCGGTACGTGGGCCTCTCACTGTTGTGGCCTCTCCCGTTGTGGGGCACAGGCTCCGGACGCGCAGGCTCGACGGCCATGGCTCACGGGCCCAGCCGCTCCGAGGCATGTGGGATCTTCCCGGACCGGGGTACGAACCCGTGTCCCCTGCATCGGCAGGCGGACTCTCAACCACTGTGCCACCAGGGAAGCCCTTGTGCAGTTTTTTATTGTTGTTGAAGTATAGTTGATTTACAATGATTCAGGTGTACAGAAAACATATATATGTAATATATATATATATTCTTTTCCATTATATGTTATTACAAGATATTGAATATAGTTCCCTGTGCTATACAGTAGGTCCTTGTTGTTTATCTATATTATATATAGTAGTGTGTGTCTGTTAATCCCAAATTCCCAATTTATCCCTCCCCCCTCTTTCCCCTTTGGTAACCATAAGTTTGTTTTCTCTGTCTGTGAATCTATTTCTGTTTTGTAAATAAGTTCATTTGTATCATTTTTTTAGATTCCACATACGAGTGATATCATATGATATTTGACTTTGTCTGACTTACTGCACTTAATATGGTAATCTCTATGTCCATCCATGTTGCTGCAAATGGCATTATTTCATTCATTTTTATGGTGGAGCAATATTCCATTGTGCATATATACCACATCTTCTTTATCCATTCATCTGTCGATGGACATTTAGGTTGCTTCCATGTCTTGGTCATTGTAAATAGTGCTGCAGTGAACATTGGGGTGCGTGTATCTTTTCGAATTAGTTTTCGTCTTTTCCAGATATGTGCCCAGGAGTGAGACTGCTGGATCATATGGTACCTCTATTTTTAGTTTTTTAAGGAATTTTCATACTGTTCTGCATAGTGGCTGCACCAATTTACATTCCCACCAACAGTGTAGGAGGGTTCCCTTTTCTCCACACCGTCTCCAGCATTTATTATTAAACGTTTTGATGATGGCCATTCTGACTGATGTAAGGTGGTACCTCATTGGAGTTTTGATTTGCATTTCTCTAGTAATTCTTATGCAGTTTTTTGTTGTTGTCTTAAGTCCTTTGAATTTTCATATAAATTTTATAAAATTTAGAATCAGCTTGTCAATTACTGCAGAACAAGATCTTTTATCCTGTGACTTTATCAAATTTGCTTATTAGGTCTAGTACATTGTTTGTAGATTTTATAAAATTTTCTTGTCTACGAGATTATATCATGTGCACATAAAGACAATTTTGCTTCTTCCTTTTAATCTGTATGCCCTTAATTTTTTTCAGCTGCCTATTGTGTTGGCTAGAACGTCCAGTACAATGTTGAATAGAAATGGTCAGAACAAACATCCTTGCCTTATTCCCAGTCTTAAGGGGAAAGCATTCAGTCTTTCACCATTAAATATGATGTTAACAAAGGTTTTTCATAAATGCTCTTTATCAGGTGGAGAAAGTTCACTTTTATTTCTGGTTTGTTGAGTTTTTCAGATATCATGAATAAATATTAAAATTTGCCAAATATTTTTCTGCATCTGTTAAGATGATCATGTGGGTTTGTCTTTTATTCTTTTGATATGGTGTGTTACATTTATTGATTTTTGGATATTAGGCCAACGTTATACTCCTGAGGTAAATCCCTTTTGGTCATGGTGATTATTTTTGATGTTGCTAGATTTGGTTTGCTATTTTTTGTGAAGGGTTTTGCATCTATATTCTGAGGAATATTGATTTATAGTTTCCTTTTCATGTGACTTCTTTGTCTGGCTTTACTATCAGGCTAATACTGAGCTACTAAAATGAGTTTGAGAGTGTTCCCTCATCTTCTGTTTTCTGAAAGAATTTGTGTGGGATTGGTATTGTTTTTTCATTAAATGTTTCATAGAAGTCAACATCAGGACCTAGGCTCTTCTTTGTGGGAAAATTTTAAATTATTAATTCAATGTTCTTTGTTGATGTAGGTCTACTCAGATTTTCCGTATTTTCTCCACGAGTCAATTTTGATAATGTGTGTGTGTGTGTGTGTGTTAGGAGTTTGTCCATTTCATCTAGATTGTCTATTTTGTTGGAATAAGTTGTTCATAATAATCCTTTAAACTTCTATCGGGTAGTCCTGCTTGAATTGGGTTGTTATAGTTTTCCATTGACTTTAATCACAAGGGCATGGTACTGCTAAGAGATGCCATAAGGAATCTCCTGTATTCCAGAAATATTCTTCCTCACTTCCATTGTGTAGTAGCAGTCCAAATTCCCATTGGTAATCAGGATTAATCACCCTCACCATCTGTGGGCCTGTAGCATACCTTATCTACCTTTCTTTGTCTGTTGATTCAGAGTTATGAGGAGACCAAAGTGGCTGGGCCACAGTCTTAACTTCCAGTTCAGTGGAATCCTTGCTGTGTCTCCTGGTGAATGCATTTTCTACCTTGGAACCAAGACCTCTAGACCAGGAGAGAATTAGGTTGTGGGGTCAGGAAGCAACAATTTTGCTGGTGGATCACTAGGAGTAATAGTAAATGGTGCCACTCTTTTTTTTTTTATTTTTTTTTATTTTTTAAATTTTTTTTTGCGGTACGCGGGCCTCTCACTGTTGTGGCCTCTCCCGTTGCGGAGCGCAGGCTCAGTAGTTGTGGCGCGCGGGCCTAGTTGCTCCGCAGCATGTGGAATCTTCCCAGACCAGGGCATGAACCCGTGTCCCCTGCATCGGCAGGCGGACTCTCAACCACTGCGCCACCAGGGAAGCCCTGGTGCCACTCTTATCTCCACTTTTTCAGTGCTGGACCTTGAGTCCTGGATATGGGAGAACGAGCACCTTGTATCAGATGCTGATTCAGAGCGTACACAGCCTTCTGGAAGACCTTGCCCCAGCCACCTAGCTGGTGCTTAACTGAGTCTTTAAAAGGCTGAGCCAACAGCTTCAAGACGGTGCGGAACATTGTAAGATCGGTTAATTCCATGAGCACGGGCCCATTTCTGCATTTCATTTGCTGGTTAGAAACAGTGCTGTGTGGAATACCATGGTGGTGGATAAGGTATTCTGTAAGTCCGCAGATGGTAGTTTGGGCTGAAGCACTGTGGGCAGGGACTGCAAATCCCACTCTAGAGTGTCTATTTCAGTAAGAACAAAGTGCTATCCCTTCCATAATGGAGTGGGTCCAGTGTAACCAACCTGCCATCAGGTAGCGGGCTGATCACCTGGGGAATAGTGCCCCATCTGCCACTATTGGTGACCTCTGCTGCTGGCCGACTGGGCACTCAGCAGTGGCTGTAGCCAGATTGTTGCCCTTGGTGAATAGAAGTCCTTGCTCCTCAGCCCATGTATAACCTCCATCCCTGCCACCATGGCCACTTTGTTCATGAGCCTGTTGGCTGGGGAAGGAGTCTGACTGGTATCCACAAAATAGGTCATCCTATCCATTTGATTATTAAAAGCTTCTTCCACTGAGGTTACCCTTGGTAAGCATTAACATGGAACATAAATATCTTCTTTTTCACAGTGTCTTGCAAGGCAACTACTTCAGGAGAGGTCATTATAATTTCCTTGGGCAAAGGAGGACTAATATGCTCAGATGGGGGTGGAAGGGATGCTTCTACTGGCAAAGAAGACTCATGTGAGTCCCCGTTTCACTTGACTAGGAGGAAATTACAACCCTATTATTTTGAGGAATCAGCTTTGTCCCAGGGTTTGGTGCATTAAGGCATTACGGAGGCCCCTCCAGTTCTAGGTCCCCTCTAGTTACCACCTGTTTGTCCATTCTCTGTTTTCCCCTCAGGGCCAAGCCTGGGCTCCAGGAATCTTTGGTGAGTCTGTAACCAGTTAGCAATTCCCCTCTGAAGTCTCGTCATCTCCTTTCCAGTTCCAGGAATCTCTATTTCCTACCTTACTGCTCCTCAGAGACACTCTTCCTGCCCCGAGCTCTAGAAGAATAGAGACTTCAATTGCTCTAGAATTGATGTCTGCCTTCTGCTCTGCTGAGATCCCCTTTCAAGAAATTACAAAGCTTGGCTTCCTGCCTGAAATGAGGGTAGGGGAAAATACAGGGATCAGGAACACAGTTTACACTTTATTATATTACCCCGTGGTTGGGGTGAGATACCAAAGTTGATGAAGATGGAGGGAAAGACTTCCTGACTTCTCTCTTTCTAGAGAACTTAATTTCTCTATCTGCATAAGGCATGATAGACTTTCCCAAGAACCAGACGCTGTTCCTCCCTTTACATCCTCCACCTCTAGCCTCGGAGGGTTATGTTTGAGAGTTTGTTAGTGTTCAGTCTGTGTGACTAGCTTCTGGTGATAAATCTTATGTTTGAATTGTGGGGACGGCCAGCAACCAAAGTAAATAGTGCTTGTTGTGAGAGGGCTGCCTGGGTGGCCTGCGGGCTGCACTTCGGCTGCCTGACTGGCCCCTCGAAGTCACTGCTGATTGTGGATTCCCCAGGGCTCTGCTGCAAGGGTGGCTCAGGTCTCTGCGGAGCCCTCTGGTTCCTCATCTCCCTCAGCTAGGACCTGAGCAACTCTGCCCTTCCCACGGGGGATCAGGCCTCCTCTCCCCACATCAGGGTGACGGCAAAAAGAGTGCCAGGGTTCTGTACATCCCTTCCTTTGGAATCGCCCTCTCAGCCCAGCACCACAGGCTGTTTCCTGGGCAGAAGAAGATGGTTCTCTGCAGTGCACTAGACAAGAGGAAGGCCTCGGCTGTCGTGCACGCAGCTGCCCAAACTCACCTTGCTCATTCATTCCTCCATACCTTTGCTTTTGACATGTCCTCTGCCTGGAGTGTCTTACCTTACTCTCTCCTTTTCTCCTGGTGAAATTCCTACTTATTCTTTAAGGCTCAGTGAAAACACCATCTCTTCTGAGAAGCCACCACTTCTCTCCCCTAACACTTGGTCCCCAGAGCTTTTTGTTCCTAGCTCTGTCATAACACTTACCATATCGGATTATGGTGAGTTATTTACCTGCCCAGGTGCAAGAACTTTGTTTTAAAAAAATTCTTTATTCTTAGGGTCTGGGTCGATGCCTGATGCACGTCAACGATGGTGATGATTAGGATAATAATAACAGCTATTATTCATTACATGCTTAGCAGTTGCAAGGCACAGTGCTAAGAGCTCCACACACATTATATCATTTATGCCTATCACACTTCTAAGGGTAGCTATTGATGTTATCCTAGTTTGGGGTGAATTTTTAGAAATTCCTTAGATGGAGAGGGAGAAGAAAATTTCAGTTTAAAAGAAGGAGCAAGGGTGGGGAAGCATGGCCTGTTGAGGGCAGGAAAATGGTCCTGGAAGGGGATACAAAAGAGAAAAATGAGGCTTGAAAGGTGAGCTGGTACCATATTATAAACGCTTTTGGATGCCCCCAAGGCATTGTAGTTTCTTGATAGGCAATAGGGAGCCGTCAAGGAGGGGCCAGTGTGATCTGAGCCAGAGGCTAGAAACTGGTGGCAAGCTGTGGCAATGACTTAGGTGAGGCCCAAGTGTTTATCACCCATCTCCTGGGGGCCATGCTTGGGGCTGGATTCCAGAGCCCAGGCCTGACGGGTGCTTACAATCAGGCGAGAAGGCAACGCAGAGTTGTAGGCACCAAATTTGGTGGGCACACAAGGAAGGAGCGTGGCGGGGGTGGCCCTGCAGCTGGGGAGGGTAGGGACAGGGTAGGCATCAGGAAAGATTTCAGTGGAGAAGATGCTTGACCTGAGACTCTATTTACCTGGTCAAGAAGGTGGGAAGGAGGAAAGGAGAGGGAGAGGGAGGCACCAGGAAGAAGAAAGCACTGAGGAATCAACAACACAACCAGTTAGTGGGAATTTCTGGGTTTTGTTCATTCATTATTTTGTTTTATAAAACTTCTTTTGCATACTTAAGTAATGCTTGTTTATTGTAGAAAATGTGTCAAATATAGAAAAACAAAAAGAATAAAGCTATAATCCCACTACCTTGAGATAGATATTTAAAAATTAGGTATATATTCTGCCATTTTTATGTGAGTGTGTGTTTGAATAAAAATAAATGTGCATTTATGTGTGTGTGTATATATACACATACATATATTAATGTATCAATAAGTAACAAAATGTAAGTGTACATGCTTATACCTCTCCATCTTATGTCTATACTGTATATATCAAATATCCTGCTTCACCAGCCTTAGGTATAAAATAAGATTACATTTCTTTAATGTACAAACTTGACAGGCAGGCTAGTTTTCCTCTGGGATTCTCAAGTAGTTTCTAGGAATATTCAAAAAACCCTTACATATTCCTCAACCTGTCTTAATAACTGCTCTCCATCTTCCCCCGGACGTATGTCTAAGATTTAAATAGGGAAAAGATGTATGGGTAGACTATTCATTCCAACTAACCCTAGAAGGAAAACACTTCCTGGGCCAGGAACCATGTCTTTCTTGTCAATTGCTATACCCCCAGTGCTTAAATAACACCCACCACATGATAGATGTTCAGTAAATATGCTGAATAAATAAATGAATTCAAATGTCTACTTGTTCATACAATGAACATTTATTGAACATTTTTGATGTGACGAGTTCTGTGCTGGGGAATAAAACTTTCATCTATGATGGATATAACTTAAAGATAAGCAGCTTTTAAAAACAAACTAGGCTTCCATGGGAGGCAGTGAGCTTCCTAGCATAGGAGGTATTCAAGCAGACTACTGACCAAGATTGTAGAAGGAATTCCTGCTTTGGGAGGAATGTTGGACTAAATGACCACTAATGACCCTTTCAAATGTAAAATTCTATGATTGAATAAATTTTAGATAATAATTTCTAACTTATGAGTCATAACAACCAAATAGGTGACAGAAGGTCTCCAAAGGAGATATATTTGCAAATGAAAAGCAAATGTTCTGATGGGATCTAAATATTTGTTGATAATAAATGAGATTTCTTGAGAAGACAACAGGTTGTTGCTCTTGACTAGAGATAGATCATTTTAAAATAATGGAATTAGAGAAGTATTGTATTTCAGAATGTGTTTAAACATTTGTTCTTTAATCCATTTACCATATTCAAAACCCATATTTACAAACAAAATAGCCAAGACCTGAATAAGACAACTAAAACAAGCTTTGGATGAATCTTTTTGAGAAAGCCTAAAGGTCTGGACTTTGTTCATTGTTTGGGAAATCTGACTTCAACACTTTAAGACAAAAATTTCAATATGTTGGTCTTAAAGACGTGGGATTCAAAATTCATTCATTTATTCCTTCATTCAAGAAGTACATAGCTGGAAAAATATATATATAGCTGGGAAAAAAAAAGACATAGTTAACATCCACTAAAACACTACAGACTGAGCAATATGAATAATTCCAAAAGGAAAATGAGATAATCTATGATATATTTTAACAGGTTTTTAAAACATTTATTCTATTACAAAATCATAATCATCCATTAAATAAAATTTTTTTAAAAGATGGAAACAGTAAAAAGATCACCCATAATCATATTATTTAATAAATAACTACTATTATTATTTTTTATTTCTTTTGAGTGTTTTTACACATGTAATTTTTATGTAATTATAATATCACTGTAGAAGTTATTTTGAACTTTAAAATACTAATCTTTGGATAGGTTGGTGGAAATTTCTTAGTTTGTTGGAACTTAAACCTAACTCCCTAGAGCTTTAGTTTATGTGCCTTGGCTTTCCTTTGTGGACCTTAAATATAAATCTTTTGAATTAAAAAGAAATTAAAACATAGGTTTGTGTTTAAACAACATTAAAGTGGCTTTAAAAAAACTAGAATTAATAAAAAACAAAAGCGAAGCTAGAATTTTATAAATTTAATGGTCAGATTGTAAAATTAGATTACAGATTAGTATCTGGATACCTAAATGGCCAGAACTGACAGTTGTTGCCATCAGCCTTAATGGCACATAGTGTCAACCATAGATTATTTGGCCACTGTTTGTTAAATGGCAATCTCCTTTGTTAGACTCTAGGCTCTGTGAGGCCGGGGCTATGTCTGTCTAGTCCACAGCAGTATCCCTAGTGCTTGCTTATTGCCTGGTGTAGGCTTGGTTCTTAGTAAAATTTGAATAAGTCAGTGAGTGATTCATTTACTGGGAGGTTTGGGGGTGGCCATGCATCCATCCATCCGTTCATTCATCCATCATCAGATACCTTATGGAGAACCTGCCATGCACCAGGCACTTTGCTGGGCACCACAGACACAGGGTTGAGCAGATGTAGCCCACCCACCCTGGGAGGAGGAGCTTGCCACCTGGTGGAAAAGGAGTAAAGTCCTCCACCATGGGCCCTCAAACACCTCTTCCATGGATCTCTTGCCTGATGGTCTACTATGGAAACTATTCCTTTGTATCAAGGCACTGTTCCTTTAAATCACAAATATGCTGGGAGATGGGCTTGTCAGTCATTCACAATTCAGGGTTTTTGAGAACTAGTTTCTCAAATTTTGGAGGGGAAAGGGAGAAGGCAGGTCATACAGCCATGGAAGGAGCATTCAGGGAATCATTTTCTCCCTTCTCTGTAGCAGGAGGCCCCAGGCCGTAGGGAGGCAGCAGTGTAACAGCAAACATGCTCAATTGGCTGAGTCCATCACCACCTGTGAGGTGACAGGCAGCTCAGATGCCCTACCTGCCTAAAGACGATGCAGATCAAATGGGGCTGCGGGTATGTTGGGGCCCTGGGAGTCACACCGGCCACGCTCTCCCCCCCCCATCAGGGAGGAGGCCAGCCTCCCAGACCTGCTGCTCTACAGATGCCTCTCCTGTGCAGCTTCTTCTCTAGAGGAAGCCCTTTTGGTCTCCTGCCACAAGAACACTAGCTGGGTCTCCTTTTCCCTCTGTCTTGTGGGCAGAGGCTGGAGCTGAGCTCCCAGCCGCCCCAAGTAGGAAGGAGGCTGTGCTGGAGAAAAGTCAGACCTAGGGGGAGAGGCAGAGCTTGAACCAAACTCTACTTTATTGCCACACAGTCCCAGCCACCAGGGCAGCCCTCCTAGCCCCCTGCAGCTCCTGGCCTTGGGGCACTGAGCCTCCTGAGAGGCGGCCCACAGAGGCCTGCCATGCTCTGTCCTGTCCAGCAGGACCTCATTTCAGTCACATGAGCGTGAGGACAAGGCAACTCCCCCCTCCTTCCCTGACTCACATGGAGGTGATTGTGCAGGGCTGCAGTCAGGGTGGAGGTGGTGATTGTGCAGGGCTGCAGTCAGGGTGGAGGTGGGGAGGGGCTGGAGTGGAGGCCTCACTTTGCCTCTCCCTCAGCTCTGGTGGATTCCCAGTTTCTAGCTCATTCTCTGTGTAGTTCTCACACTCTCTCCTCTCCCCGTGAGGTGGACCCGAGAGGAGAGACGCTCAAATAAACACAAGGCCAATGGCTCCCTCAGCTGGTCTCAGACAGGAAGCTCTGTCTCATAGACCTCAGAGAAGGCTTGGGGAAGGGAGGAAAGGTGGCCTTCCTACGCTGCATTCCTGAGGGAAGCATGCATCGTGTCCACGTGGTTTTACCTGTTAGCAGTGCCGTAGTTTTAAAAAGTTACAGTATAAAAATTAGAGTTGGGATGGTTGAGGAAATGAGGTCTGTTTTGCTGAGTATAAATATGAATGCAAGGAAATAACTGCTCATTTCTGTAAAAGATTTTATTCAAGTATTAATTTCACCCTGTATTTTAAAAAGACTAGTGCGGGCTTCCCTGGTGGCGCAGTGCTTGAGAGTCCGCCTGCCGATGCAGGGGACACGGTTTCGTGCCCCTGTCTGGGGAGATCCCACATGCCGCGGAGCGGCTGGGCTCGTGCGCCATGACCGCTGAGCCTGCACGTCCGGAGCCTGTGCTCCGCAACGGGAGAGGCCACAACAGTGAGAGGCCCGCGTACCGCAAAAAAAAAAAAATAAATAAATAAAATAAATAAAAATAAAAAGACAAGTGCTTGAGCATTGATTTTTCACATTCAGATGTGAAGCAGTTAGTAAAGGTGTTATTATTTCTATTTCTGACAGGTGGGGAAACTGGGGCTGCAGAGGAGCCATAGGACCTTCCCTGTGGGAGAATCTTGAGTCTGTGCCCGGAGCTGGTTCTTGAGGACTATGGTCACACGAGCCAAGTCTGAACATTGCAGAATCCCGACACACAGTGAGTTCTTAATAAATGCCAGCCAATCAGAGCCCCCCGCCCTTTACATAACTTCTCTGGTGTCCTATGCTTTTCCTCTTAGCATGCCATGCACCAGGCAGTTGACCTTTGAACTACATGGTTTGAACTGCACAGGTCCACTTATACACGGATCTTTTTCAATAGTAAATACTATAGCACCATACGATCTGCGGTTGGTTGAATCCGAGGATGTGGAACGGTGGATAAGTAGGAATCATGTATATGGAGGGCCGACTATAAGTTATACACAGAGTTTTGACTTCGTGGTGGGTCAGCGTCCCTAACCCCTGTGTTGTTCATGGGTTCAATGTATATACTTATTTGTTCAACGTCAATCCTTCCACACCCATTTCTTTTCTTGTTTTCTTTTTTGGAGTATAGTTTCTTCAGTTTCAGGTGTATAGCAAAGTGAATCAGTTATACATACACATATATCCACTCTTTTTTAGATTCTTTTCCCACGTAGGCCACTACAGAGTGTTGAGTAGTGTTCCCTGTGCTCTGCAGTAGGTCCTTATTAGTTATCTATTATATGTATAGTAGTGTATATATGTCAATCCCAATCTCCCAATTTATCCCTCTACCACCCTCCATTTCTTTTTTTTCTTTTTTAGATTTTCTTTTTTGATGTGGACCATTTTTAAAGTCTATATTGAATTTGTGACAATATTGCTTCTGTTTTATGTTTTGGTGTTTTGGCCCAGAAGCATGTGGCATCTTAGCTCCCCGACCAGGGATTGAACCCACACTCCCTGCATTGGAAGGTGAAGTCTTAACCAGTGGACCACCAGGGAAGTCCCATCCCACCCTCCATTTCTTGACGACAGATACCAAATCTGTTTTGTTCAACACCTGTGTGCTAGCGAATTGCCTGACACAGTGGAGGCCCTCGCCAAATAGGTTCTAAAGTAATGAATGAAAAAGTCTTTCTCATAGCAATTCTGCACAGTTGTGACACTTGGCCACTTTTTGCCTCAATTGCTAGTTAATTAAATGGGAGTAATATATCCTTTCTCAAGGATCAGTTGCCCTTCTAAAAGCTGGGAAATGCTGATGCTTGGGAAATGCTGCTGTCCCCGTGCTGTCCAGGCTGGTGTGCTGGAGAGCACTCTCCCAGAGGCTCCACAATGCCACGGCCAATTTCTTCTCTTTCCCCACCCATGTATTAATTGGAAGGAGATGTTACCTTTCACAAGACCCAATAATATTCTTACTTTATACCCCAAACAGAAGTTTGGACATTGCCGTATTATGAAGGAAAATCAGATCAGAAACTATCTCAAGGAACTCCTGAAGTAGAGGCCCTTTGAAGGCCGCCATTGGTCATGGATCATTTGTCTAAAATCTTCTGTTGTGTTCTCTTTTCCATGCCCCAGGCCAGGCACTGGGAGTCCATTCAGAAGCTACCCAGTGTGCAGACACTGAGGCATGTGTTAATGACACCGTGTGTGTGTGTGTGTGTGTGTGTGTGTGTGTGTGTGTGTGTGTGTG